>NC_000084.6:69037500-69402500 GCF_000001635.26 Mus musculus | reverse complement strand
CCACATATGTAGCCTTGTTGGTCATCAATGGGAGGAGAGGCCCTTGGTCCTGTGAAGACTCTATGCCTCATTATAGGGGAAGGCCAGGAACAGGAACAGGAGTGGGTGGGTTGGTGAGCAAGGGGAATTGGGGAGGAGACGAGGGGGGGGGGGTTGGAGGGGAAGCCAGGAAAGGGGATAACATTTGAAATGTAAATAAAGAAAATATCTAATCTTAAAAATAGCTGCTGAGGGTCAAAAGTACACTCATCTAAGACAGGCCACTAGAAACCTGTTACGGGGAAGAGATCCGGCAGGGAAGTCAACACACTCCTGTTTTCTCTTCATGAAGAGGAACAGTGAGAGATTGTTTACGTGAGCACAAATATGACCATGCACAGCATGGGAACCACGGAAGCAACAGACAGTACGTTCACCTCCTTGCCTCCTCCAAAGCCTCAAGACCCCACGGATGCACGGGACTCCATCATTCCAGCGAGCTCGGCGGAAACTCAGACAGGTGGTCCTCCAACTACTGAGCTAATGAGGTATTTTATTCTTTAAATATTCTGGGTGCCAGCAATTAAAGAGCATATCGCTGCACACACGATGAGCGCTCAATAAATGTGGGCAACGTGAATAAGACATAGAAGGCATTGAAGGAGCTCCTTTTAGGAGGCAGATGTGTATTGAACTTCAAAATCTAAGGATTTTCATTTTTAGATCGGCCTCTCCCAAGATTTCCAATTGCCTAGATAAAATTAAAACTGGTAAACCAGAAAGCAAGGGCTATGAAAAGCAGACAAAATTTGTACTTACTACTATTTAGGAAAAAAAAAAAAAGTTAAGTATAGACACACCCTCAGTACAAACCCACTGCAGTGAGTCTGAACTAATTCTGCACCCACAGACCGCAACCAATTGGAGAGGAGACCCAAGGCAGTAAAAAGCTCAAGTACTTGCTAGCAGGTAATCTTCAAATTCTGTTGCTGAATCCTTAGGACTTTATTTTACAGACCAAACCAAAGTAAATGGCTGCGTGACTGTAGTTGGCAGAAAGCAAAAGTTGGGTGAAAGGTGGGGGGGGGGGGGTGGAAGAGATCTATTATTGTCCTTTCTCCTGTGTCTCCAAGCTCCAAAGCAGAGTTTTCTGTCCAGAAGCGGCATGCCATCCGTACACACTCCGTACCTAAGTGTGTGGCTACATCTGTACATAAGTACATACATCCTAACATAAGTGGGTGGCTACTGAGGTACGAAGTGTCTAATCTTGGGGGTATGGTTTGGTAAGGGTAAGAAAATCAATTTTGTTTCATAAAAATGGAGTTTGGAATTGCACCCTTGTAGAAAGAGCCCCATAACCCAATACATTCCAATCCAGCACACAGAGCCTGTTACAGAGACTGTAACCAGCCGTAGACTTGTGGTGTCAGTAACATCTACAAAGACTCAGCCAGTGAAACTTTATCCATAGCCAACCACTATTATAAACTCCAGTGGTTTTGAAAGCCTTCCGAAGATGCTCATGGGGAAATTGTCTAACAGGATGAACCCTTGACAATGTATGGGAAGCCCCGCTTTGGATCTCTGCTCAGAATCCACACAAACTCAACAACAGTAAAAATTTCACATGGGCCTTCCTGGGCATCAGTATGACTGAGGTAAAATGTCTTACTCTCTAAGTTTCGCCAGGAAATTTGTATCTAATTAGTGACCAACTTTGAATTCCCGAAAGACTCTGAGTCACTGGCATGTGGTCTGCTGCTACCTCAGCATCTTTCGGTCCTTTTATGTTTCCCTTTTCTGATTCTCTTGTCCCTGGAGCAATGAGACCTCATTCTTCAATCCAGAGGCCAAACATAAATAAATGCATAAATACATTAAAAATAAACACACTGAGACGCGTTCCAATCTCCTTCTGGAAGCATGTGGCCTTTAAAACAAAATACTTTATTTTTAGATATTTTTCACTTTCATGATATTAATAACCTTTTAGAGTTTCAGTTCTCTCAGAATCTAAGGAATACACAGCTCTCTCTTTCATTTCTCCTCGCCCCATGATATTCACCCACAAGAGAATGGAGATCGTTGAATCCACGGTTTCTTTTCTTCCTTTTTAGTTAGAGTAGGACAGACAGGCAGAGGCAATGTCTCCTTGCTCTTAGTACCCATCGGACATAGCACACAATCTAATTATTACCTCTGAGATGTTTTCTTTAAATATCGGGACAGTATACTAGTCCTTGTAGGTTTTGATCCACTTTCAAGACAATCTTACCTAGATTTTGTTTCCTGCTGAGTGAAATCTCCAACGGGGACTCAGTATAATTATCACTGGCATTAGGAAGGCAAAACACTAACAGTCTTTCGAGAGCTACAGCCAGTAAAGGGAAGTAAATCACCAATGCTTGTGTGGAGGCTGACTCTCACCAGCACACAACACTAGCAGGGCATGCAACGTTTCCATTACCTAGAACATTCCAGGGCCCTCAACAGTGCCGGGTCACTCTGTTAACAGCCTCTTTGTGGCACACATGCTAGAACTCAGGCTGACAGAAGAACCCATTCAGAGCACCCGTCTGGTTGCCACGCACCCAGGTGAGGAGAACCGTTTCCCAGCTATCCCACGGGATTTCAAGAGAACAAAGCTTCCGAGTTTGACAGCTATTCCAAGAATAGCAACCAGCCAGGGCCAAATGTGTCTATTAACAAGAAGCGAACTCTGTCCAGTAGATGCCGAATCTTTCAGCAGCCAGGTCAGTACCAATGCTGAGGGGGGGACCCGTGCAAAGGAGGCAAGTGAGGAAAACTGGGAAAGGAGACAGGTCGATGGGAAGGAGAGAGGCTGTACTGAACGAAAACTGTACTGGGGATATCTTGGCTCTGCGCACTTAAGGTTTCTCCGCACTCTTTTTAGAACGAGTGGGGGCTGGGGATCCAAAGCGGATGAAAGAGTTATTTATGAACAGACGGGACACCAGGATGGGGTGGTAAGAAAGCTATGGAGGAGTGTCTGGACTTGTGGATAAAGGAGGAAGCAGACATATGGGGAAATCTATATAGAAGAAACAGGGAGAGTGAAGAAGAGGCTAAACCAGGCAGATGGCTGGACTGTAAAGGAATAGCATTATGCGGGGGCTCTAAAGAAAGGGAGGTGGCCCCAGGAGGGGGAAGTAGGGAAGGGGGAAAAAGGGGGTCAGGAGGTGACTGCTTAGAAAGTTGTTTAGAAGTTGCAAAAATTAGATACGGTTAAAAATATTTTTAAGTATATTTAAAAGCCAGGAGGAAAATGAAGTAATTAAAAAAAAGATACTTTTATAAAGTTACTCACATAGAAGACATTGTTTCAAATTTATCTGCATGTTTTTTTTTCCCCCTTGACTGAAATGTTAGGCAATTAGAACTAATAAAAACTAAGGCTGTTGGAAGTGTAGAAAGAAACACTGTATGGAATTTTTGTCTAGATTGTAAATGGCGTTCCCTGGTGAGCTTTTGGGAGCTACACTATGAAGCTGAATGGCCACACTCTTGGTACCAGGGCTCCTCTGAAGCTGAATGGGCATGCTCTCAGGACAAGGGTTTCTGCTTTGATCCAACTCCCACCAGAGAGTAACTTATTTGCATCCAGCCCTGAGTGCGAAGTCTGGGGCTTGTTAATCTCTAGATCCCTGGTACTTCACACTAGGTTTGCCATAGACAAAGAAGTCCCACCATACATAACCAGAGAATGGAGGTAGGAAAGTAATTTAAAGTAACGTTAGGAGTTCCAACAAAGATCTCAAAATGAATTAAAGCTTTCAAAACCACAGTTTTGACACATATGAAGACAAACATGGAACTATAAATGCATACATGTAAATCATATGCAAATACATTAGGATAATTAGTCTACTAATATAGCCAGTTCACTTGTATACAGCACTCCTATTTTACTGCTATAATAATCCTAAACTCACTAATCATGAGACTTAGAGATGAATGGCCTAAAATTATATGTCATCAAATACTTAGACTTGCCCCAGTGTATTACTTCAAAAATTGGATTTCCTCTTAATAGTGAATTCCAACAAATAATACAGTAATTGGGAACAAGCCTGGGGGAAACGGGTCATTGGGGGCCGCGTGAGGTCTGAGCACTTCCAGTCCACTCTGTCTTCTTGAAATGGAAGCACTTCACTTGTACTGTTTGACCACTTTTTGTGATGCGACTAAAGATGGATTACGTAGTTAGCTGGTCCTCCCACATCCCCAGCATCATTCCTGTCAGCAGCCATGGCATAGATGGCTCAATCTCTAATCCGAAGGTAACCCTGTCACCTGAAAAGCTGCATCAGCATCTCAGGAACTTCTGGCCCCTCAAACCAAGTCCTTGCTAATTGAAGGACATGGGAAGTTAAAAAAAAAAACAACTTGAAAAGAAAAAAAAAATAGGGTTGCTTTAAAAAAAAAAAGCCAAAGGAAGATATAAAACCATAATATGATCACTTCTGCTAAATACAGTTGGGCATAAGTATATGAAGATTTATTCAACTATCCCAACCCTTGGATATATTGGCAGTTTGGAGCTGGAAATATGTAAGCCTAGTCAGACCAGGCCGCTGTTGCCTTGTAAGAGAGGAATTCCCATATAGGGGACGGTCTCACAGAAGGCTCGCCCAACTCTCAAACATATGGTGCTGTCTATATGCGGTGAGTGCTGGACAAAATAGGCAGCCACTACCCCGTAAGCCTTGACAAACATCCTTCTGTGTCATGGCCATGTTGGATTTTTAACATGTTAGAAGAGCTCAAAGGTCTAATGGAGTGAAAGCAGAGTTCTGAAATGTTTAACTTGACCTGTCTGAAAATGGGAACAATACTTGTCTTCTTAAAAGAATATCAGAAAAAAAAAATAAAGTAAGAGTAAAACTATGAGAAATCACAGATGCTCTGTGATTCTATGGATTTTTGCCATTTGGGTCTCCTGTGTCCCCGCCTGCCCTCCTTTCCAGGGAATGGCACAATGAAACAAAAAAAAATGTGGTTTCAAACAAAGCAAAATGGCAACAAAGCTACATATCTAACTACTTTTAATCTATTTCATGTTCAAACACCCCTGATTAAAGCCCCACCAATCAGTATCCCCAATAAGGTGGCACACAACCAGCATTGCAGGGAGTATTGTGCTGCGGGGCATGTGACCCCCCCCACACACACACCACTACCACCACCATTATTAAACACAGGCACAGGTAAAGCACTCTGGCTTCTATCAAAGGGCACATCAAAGAGTGAATATGTACGCTCACATGCTTAGAATTGCTATAAAACCCAAAACTGAAAGATCAATGCAACAATCTACAGGGACCCATAAAGTCCACAGGGAGGCAGGCAGGGCAGGGCCTCTACCTGGTTAATGTGAATCTGAGAAGGGGCAGTCTCTGGGCATACAGCTGGACCCCATTAAGGCTTTCCCAGCTACTCACAGGATCGACCCTCAGCCTCAACACCTAAGAGCCACAAATTCCCGACAATTTGCAAGCCTCTCCAAAGTTCCCAGACCTTCTCCTACTCTTATTGTTCACGAGGAAACATTTGGCAAACTTGTTACTACAAATTTCCACATAACCAAGTCTAGACTTCTTCCAGAGTCCTGCAGGCTCCCTCCCTATCCACCACCACCCCCACCCCCCACCACCCCCCACCCCCCTCATTAATAAAGAGTACTGCTTTTGTGATAAGCCCAGTGAGGTACAAGACATCTCTTTTCATCCTCAGCTTTCTGTGTTCTCCTTCCAGGTCCCTCCACTTCCCCATGTCTCCTTTCATTTCTGTTCCCTTTGTTCTTTCTTTAATAAAATATGTGTGGTGCATTTTCTCTGTGGCAGGATGCTTACGGCTGGGCTTCACCGGAACTTACACGCTAAGCGCAAGAGAAAGCAGTCCAGACTCACGTTAAACAGGCGCAAAATGAGGTCAGGTAGACCTCGTGTGTCCTAAGACCATAGCAAGCAGAGGCATCCCGGGCGTTTTTTTGCTGGGGCTGTGGAGTGGGAGAGAGCTAACAGCAGGAGGTGCTGTGTCTCTGGGAGAGATGGCCCATATAGGCAAGTTGCTCTGTGTCCCTGCCATTCTCTGTGAGTCACCTCCACTGCACCTTTCCACTCTAAGAAAAGGACTTAAGTTTCTGACTACAAAGTGTCTGCCAGACGTCCAGAGTCTCTGACAGAACAAAGACCCAGAAGAGGAAAAGCTAGAACCCCAGAATTCTGAACTGTACTCTTTGCTCGACCGTATCAAAGCTGTTGTCAAATGAAGTTCAGACTCCCACGTACAAACTTCCTTTTCAAGACTAGGAAATCTATCCAGTGTGTCATTTTTTTTAAAACATCGCCATGTTATTTACATTCCACTTGGATCTGTAAGCATGTAAACAAAATGATAATCTAGTAAATGAAAAAGAATGAGTAAAGCCCCTACTGTGTGCCTGGGCACCAAACATGAAGAAATCTTATCCTCACAACCCAGGTGAGGAAAACCCGAGCTTCATTCACCACCGCTCTGTGGTTAGAAGTCCCAGTGAGGCTGTACGCCATGAGGGGCAGCCATGGATCGGCTAAGAATAGTCTCCACACTTACAGCCATCACAGAGGTTAAAACTAAGTAAAACCCTTCCAGGGACATCAGTACGTGAAGATACAAGGCTCTTCCTTAAATGGTCAATGTAGGAAAAGTGCAGCAGCCTACAATGAATTCAAATTCTACACCAACATGAGAATTACTGGTACCGCTCTTACTTTAGTTAGGTAAGCTCACCAAAAAAAGGAAAGGAAAACATAAAAACATATAGACATATATGTAAACATAGAATTTTCAGAACTGGAGTATTAGAAATTAGGATGAAGTATATTACATTTTTTTTCTGTTTATTATTTTCACAAAGCAATATTTCAGGAGCTAGGGAGCTTACTCAGCCAGTGAAGTGCTTGCTACATAAACTGAATCTGAGCCCTGGAACTCACAGAAGAAAGCCAGGCAAGTGTGGTGGTAGCTTGAGCTTGTAATCCCATCAGTGCAGAGGCGGAGATGGGGGAGCTGGCTAGCCAGGCTAGCCATCTTCATAAGGTTTCAGCCTGGAAAAACCTGTCTCATAGCACAATGTAGCCCAGTGTGATGGCACACACTTTTAATTCCACCACTTGGGAGGCAGACACAGGTGGATCTCTATAAATTCCAGACCAGCCTGGTCTACATTTGAAAATGAATGAAGACATGTGGACAGCTCCTGCAGAATGCTAGCCAAGGTTGAACTCTGGCCTCCAGGGTCACATGTGCAAACACTCACAGGTACACACCCTCGAAAGCATACACCCACAGGAACAAAGACACACACACAAAGATAACATTGCCAAGTCTTAAAGAGGAGTCTCTTATTCCTTTCATTGTCTGAGAACCACACCAGATTACATGAGAAAAAAACAGGTTATAGAAAATATTTTCCCTCTCAGGGGCAAGTCTTAGAATAAAATCATCTCCTTTTCAATAAAGTTACACAGAAATTGAATCAGAAAGAAAATGCAGAATTCAAAAGATAAAAACACAGAGCTATGCCGTGGTCCGATTAGCAGGCAGAGAGTTAAATCGGTTATCAGTTCCAGGCATTCTTGGGGTTGCAACGTTAAAACTTTAAAGTGAAATGCCCATAAAGCCATGTGCACCTGGCCCTGATGGCAGACTCCTTGCAATTGCAAGAAACTAATATTGTACATCTGGAAGCAGTCCAGCGACAAATGAGAACAAACCAGCCAATCCATAAAAGGGTCTCAGTAAAGCTCTTGTTTAAAAAAAAAAGAAAAAAAAATGTGTTTCCACTCTCGCCCATCTACAATATATAATTTACATAAAACTGTGTTCCATACTTCAGCAGATTAATCTGGGCACAATGTGAAATTAAAGTTGCATTATTTCTCACCATTCCACTCTCAAGCAATCCCTAGACTTAAAAGCAAATAAATAGAAATAATATCTATAGTAAAATTTTGTGAGCTTTTTTTCTTTCCTGCTCTCCCAGGGCCTCAGACAGCATCTAAACTATGTAAGTCACTATGGTCCTGTGAAGTACACAAAAGATATTTTACTCTTTAAAGACCAGGAAGCTATTCTCTAACATTTGAATATGTGTTCACATTTAACAGCAGTACAGAGGCAGGACCATGAGCTGTTAAACTTTCAGCCTGGGGCTGTTAAACCACAGCTCCATAGGAACAAATATACAAAAGGCCAGAATTAGTTAATATAATTACACAACCTAGTGTCTCCCTAAACACATTAGGCTTTCAAAAGCCAGTGGCTCTGTAAAAACATAATTACAATCAACACAAACAATTATTCAGAAATAAGTATAAGAAAGTATCATTTTTACAGTTACTGGGATGCTTTGTCAGGCAATAAGGCATTATGACAATATTGTCCTGTTATCAGAACTGACATGAGACAGATTTCCCAAGACCGAAGATTTGTGCAATAAAGTAATCAAATAAGCTTGTTAATGCTTCTGGAAAATCTGCACTATGGATTTTGTTGCTAGTCTGCTAGTGCAGAATAAATTTGTACCAAACCCCTCCCACACCCCCCCCACAGACTCTGTGCCTCCCATTACACCTTAAAAGTACTTCCTATTTCCAACTGGAAGCCTTAAAAGAAAATGCAAGTCGCTATGATACCAATATCTGCAAAGACAGCGCCGTTTGAGCATTTGAGCATCCTGGCCCCGATAGGTTTCTTTCTCAGCAGCTTCCTCTCCGTCTTGGCTTAGCCTTTTGAATCACACACCGTCCAGGGGACAGTCTTATCCCCACATGAACTGTGTGTGGCCCTACATGTGCTGAGGTCCGGATGCTTGTTTAAGTCTCCTAAAGGGTTCTGTAAACAACCGTGATTCCAAAGCTGGGGAATGGTTAGCGAGGATTTCATCAGAAACAGGACAGGTGACTGGGATCTAGGCCCTTCCTATAGGAGCGACCTCACTGGTCCTGAGTTATCAAGTCTTAAGCAGTAAATAAACAATAAATTCTTAATGCACAAGAGCCGACAGTACGTAGTGATCTACTCCAGTAAGGAGGTTATCCTGGTCTCGGGCGCCATTTGCAAGTCTGGAATGGAGTGCAAACATGTACCTTTCCTGCAAATCAGTGGAGAAAAGGGCAAAGGTGTCCGGAGTGATTTTGTTGCCAGGAGCACATTTGATTTGCATCACTGGTAAATGAGTAAGCTATCATTTGCCTCCTCTTTGCCTCTCGGATGTCTACAATAAAATCAATGTGAATTGCATACTTGAGGGTTTTTCCAGCCCTACCAACAGGAACACAGGAGACAGTTCTCGAAAGTATAATCTACCAGTTCCCCTGAACAGAAAGATTATTAAAGATATTAATAAAGATATAAAGATATTAAAGATTATTAAAGTTGATTATGGTTCCTAGACTTTCTCAGGAGGTGAGGACCTTCTGCCTACTAGCCATGCGAAGCCTTCTGCAAACAGACTAACATTTAGTATTTGAATGTATTTAAAACATATTCTAACAAAGAAATCTGAAGGTAACAGTATAGCCTGAGCTTGAGTAAGTAGGTTACCACACAGCGAAGCTTCGGAAGACTTGCTCAGTCTCTAGAAGGGAAACAGAGACCAGGAGAGAAAAACTGTCCAGGTTCACCCAGGGCTGAGAGTTCCCAAAGGATGAAGAATGTTTAGTGCCGGGGAAACCTTCCGATATGACAATGCCTGGCCCCAGATACCAAACCCAAGGGAAAGAAACAGAATGGGAGCAGGCTGGTATAGACATGTCCTACAGCTCTGCCTCCAAGGGATCCTCCAGCAAAAACAGCTACAGAGGTGGACCCCTGTCCTGTGGACCCTGTACTTTCTACAGCATTGCTCTACATGGAAGTATCTCTAATGGGACTGAGATGGACTTTTTAGATTAAAATGGAAGAACGCATATTTCTAAGAGAAACCCCTCAGGTCCTGAGCAGAAAACATAAAATGGAATCATTAGGAGAATTACAGGCTGAGTTCCAGAACATTCTAGGCTAAGGGATGGGGACTACAGGGTCAGTGCCTGAGGAGGGACAGGTCCTAAGACTTCTACACAAAGACAGAGATCAGTAAAGACTACAAACTGTCACCAATTCAGTGAAGTTGTCAAAAACAAACAACCCCACCCACTAATGAAGACTGGGGGAAGGGGGAAGTTAGGGCATTGCTAGTAACCAAATCTCTGAAGCCTTTCCATACACACTAGCAAAAGCGAACACTATACTATATACATAGTTTGGGAACCCCACACCATAAAATTCATGAAAAACCAATGCCAGGCCAACGAAAATCCCCAGGAAACTGGAAGAAACTAACATGATACCAGTTTTTAAGAATTACCCCATAAACCACAGCACTTGGCACTACACAGAAGACAAATGCCCCAGTTGAAGATGAGCTCAAACTTCAAAAACAAAAATTATTTTTAAAATGTAATTTAAAAAAAAATGGAAAGAAAAAGTTCTCAAAAATCAAAAGTTAGAAGAAACCGTTGCAAACAGACCAAGATCCCGACACAGGGACGAAATGGAAGACTCCAAGACAGACGGCGTTGTGGTAGACACAAAAGAAAGACCAGAAATTGTAAGAACAGATCAACTTTGAAATAGAACCAGAGAGACCATCAACAGATAGTTGAGCTTGAGAAAAAGAGAGAGAGAGAGAGAGAGAGAGAGAGAGAGAGAGAGAGAGAGAGAGAGAGATTGATTCAACACAAGGAAAAACAGTGAAAAATATATCCCAGGGAGTTATTCGGAAATATAGCAAAACAGAGAATGCCAGTGAGGCCCCTCTGCCACCACTGGTGTGACTGGGCATTTTGTGTCTGTGCACCAGGCCCTAAAAAGTGCGGCTCTTCAGCTGGCTGTGGGGGTGCCTGCCTCTAGTCTCAGCACTTGGAAGGAGAAAGTAGGAAAATCAAACTCAAGGGCAGCCTGAGCTACAGAAAATTCCAAAACAGTCCAGACTGGATAGAGGAAACCCTATTTCAAAATGAAAAATTAATTTAATTTTTAAATTAAATTAATTTTCTAAAAGAGGGGCTTGGGAGATGGCTCAAACAGTTAAGAGGACTTGCTGCCTCTTAGAGGCACAGGTTCAGAGGACGCAGGTTCGGTTCCCAGCACCCACATGGTAGCTCACAGCCATCTGTAACTCCAGTTCCCAGGGGCACAATGTTTTCCCCGGATCTCCGTGAGATGTAAGTTATAGATGCAGGACAAAACACCGTTGCATGTAAAACTAAATTAAATTTTGAAAGGGCAAGAATGTATTCTTTCATACAGTGAGCAAATCACGTGATACACTATTTGAAAACTACTGAACTTGAAAATACCAAAGGATTACTAATAGTGTAAAAATTCCTCTTTCCTTTCCATAACCATGAAAAAAAAAAAAAAAGAAAAGAAAAGAAACCCTTGTTAAACACTCTTTTCTCAATTTCGTTATACACATTATTATCTTTAATTCCATTTAACCTTTGTGTGGCATTTCACACTGTAAATTGCATTTTTAACATAGTAATCACAACTTTAAAAGGATTCTTTTTTTAAACACAATTCACATTATCCTAGTTTCATTAATTTGATCAAAGTCATTATAAAATTGGAACCATGATGATTTTCATGGGGCAGCCACAAAATATTTAACAACACAGGGACTTACAAAGAAGGCTAATTACAACAGGAATAGCTTACTCTATATCTAATCTGAAAATGGACAATAATGTACATTTTTTAATAAAAATAATTTTAATGAGACCACATTAGATTCACACCTAGTATTTAATCTCTCTCTTAAACTGTTGACCATACATATTCTAAGCACATTTCCCAGGCACAAATCATCTCCATACTAATTTTTTTCCAGAGTAGAAAGTCACATGACCTGGACTAAAAATTTAGTTATAAAGACTATAAAAGATAGTTAGCACCTTTGTAATAAACTGTATGCTCATTTATACACTAATGCCGTTGTGGGATCTACCTGCTGATTGGATCGAGAGAGGTCATTGGATAGTTTCATCCCTGAGTTGGAAACTCCACCCAAGCACCCTGGGCTTACTTACATCTTCAGAAGACTCCAGATAAGAAAGGACGGGACCCCATGGCATTATTTGTCACAGTTCAATCAAATATTGAGGATCTAAATGAGCTAAAGAAACTTTGAGAGCAGGGGCTGGGAAACAGCTCACCCTTAAAACACTTGCATCACAAGTAGGGGGGCCTGAATTCACCCTCAAACCCTCCCAAAACTGAAGACAGGAGTAGTATGAGCCTGGGACGCCACACTGCAGAGGCGAAGACAGGAGGAACCCTGGGGCTCTCGGGCCTGCTAGCCTCCAGGACTTGACTGCTCAAGTGTGTAGACTCAAGTAGCCTGCTCAGTGTGTAGACTGCTCTCTTTTAAGGCAACATAAAAGGTGAGCCCTAAGCCAGTGAAAGACAGACCTTGACTCAGACAATATGGGGCACATTCCTGAGGAATGGCACTGATGTTGGCCTCTGACCTCCACACACATGCACGCGCACCCACACACAAACAAAACCATATACGCTCACACACATATGTGCACACACACACACACAACCATATATACTTATGCACAAACTAAGATCCAGTTAATCTGGGCTTGCATTTATTAAGATAACAGTATCTTTGGGAAAAAAAACCCACTCTGAAATATAATTTAATGAACCTGTTACAAGTTCACGCGCAATTCTGTAAGACTTTTATTTGAATGTGAGAAGAGTTGTTAGCCCAGTAATTCTGTACTCCTTTAAATGTGGGTGTGTGAAAACTAGGTTTAACAAGGATTAAGTGACTTTATAGTATTCCTCATTTTAAAGGTGTTGGGGAAAATATTAAAATAGAGATGAGATTCGTCTTATTCTCTGTAAGTTTTCTTGAGTAGCATTCCTATAAACACCTCAACTGAAGATACATGGATACAGTCCTGGTTCAAATAAGCTTAAAAGTTGATTTACTTGACTTTTTAAAAAACTATATTCAATCACCAGTACTCACACACACACCCACATAAAGAAAAATTCTACAGCATAGTGCCGGGGAGATGCTCAGAAGGCAAAGTGCTTCTTCTGCAGCTGGAGGCCCCAGCATCCATATAAAGCTGGCTGTGGCGATGCCTGTCTGTAACTGCAGCACTGGGGGACAGGGAGATCTACACTGGAGATCCCAGGAGACAGAGACCAGCGGCTCTAGACGAAATGGTGAGCTTCTGGATTAGTGAAGAGTCTCAAAATACAAGGCCAGGGGCCATGGCTCAGAGAGTGAGAATGTTCGCTAGTTAAGTGTAAGGGCCCCAGTTCAAATCCCGGCACCCACTTAAAAAGCCAGGCGTGGTTGTATGCTCTTGTGATCCCCAGGAGAGGGATGGGGGCTAGACAGGAGAATCACGGAGGCTTTCTGGCCACTGGTGTAGTTCACAGAGACCCTTGTCCGAAAGGAGTCGGGAAGAGAGTGATAGATGGAAAGGCTCAATCTCCTTGGTCCTCTGCACACACAGATTGAGAGGACCTTGTATTACACAAGTACTTCAAACACACACACACACAAACAACACAGATCCGAAAAGGTAGAGAACAATAATCAAAGACACTCAAGTTAACATCTGGCCTCCACATAGGTAAGTATACTCACCCATGTGTACACACACACACACACACACACACACTCCTTCTTCTAGTGGCAGACTGCACTGTATCAGGGCCTTACATCTTACATTCTTTTAATCACCTTCTAGGTCTTGTTTGCCAGACTGCAGGAAAGGTCACCCAGCAAAATACATACTTAAGACATGGGCTTAAGATCAGTAGCACATTGGCCAGGAAGAAAATTTATCAGCAGAGCCCACAAAACCGGAAGCCAGATTTGCCTCTGATTTCATTTCCCCACCATCTCTAACCCCCCCCCCCCCCACCTGTGTATGACCATGCACAGGCACACACAATTGCAAAACAATCAGGAATTTTTTTTAGACACTAACAAAAGGTCTCCAAAGGGAAACTTGTCAAATGTTTGGGAAACTCCATCACTGTTAACGGAACTTGCAACAGTTTCAGTAGCCGTAAACACCATTTCTTTTAAAACAGATTTAATCTTCCTTTGTGTGAGTGTGTCTGTGTGTTTGGGCACAGACCTGAGTCAGTTTTACACTGCATCCATGTAATAAAACATGATGTAGAAACCCTTAAATTACCATGAGTGGGGAAGAATATCATTGAATACTTAAGTAAAGTTATCCCAGCCACTCCCCTGCGTTGGGACAAGCACTGAGCAAGTAGACTGCTCAGTGTGTAGACTGCTCTCTTTTAAGGCAACATAAAAGGAGAACCTTTTGTATTCTCTTACATGGGAGTCAGACTCTTCCCATTTTACAGAGGCTTAACTCATTTGACACACCCATTCTCGATTAGAGGTGATGCAACTGGTGTCTCTGTGCCAGGGAGACACTTGCTATTGTATACAAAGCGAGAGAAGAGAAGGCAGAGGTACCACAACTCAGCCTCCCAGGCTATACTCTGGTTCTTAGTCGCTGTACTCCTTGAAGCAAGTGATTTAAATTCTCCAAGCCTCATTTGTCTCAGATGTAAAATGGGGATAATGTTATCTAGAAGGCGGAGAAGGCTTAAATGAGATAGAGATAAACACACTGCCAAGGCTAATCCTGGGGCCTGGCAAATGTTCAACAAAGATAAGGTTTCTTCTATCTTCCAGAAAAAAAAAATTCCTTTTGACAATCTACCAGGAAAGTAAAACGCACTTCTCCATCAAAAAGCCACAGAAAGCAGCAGCCTCGTCTGCATTCATCAAACTTGTCAAGCTGTTCAGCGTCCATTATTCTTTTTTTTTTATTATATTTAAGGCACTTAAAATAATCTCTTAGTGATTTATTCTCCTCTTAACTAGATGCAGTAATTAGAATATCTTTTATGATACGGCAGAGTTTTCATTTCAGTCAAGGTGTGACTGTTTTAGAAAGCCACCGCTCAGAGGAGATATTACAACCCAGAAACGGACTGCTTTTCTTCTCATCTTGAATAGAAGCACAAACACAGAAGGAAGACGCTACACGGTGCATTTCTATAGCTGAAAGACGAAAACGCTCAAGCAAGCATGAGCCAATAATTCCCAAAATACCTTTCAGGAACTGAAAAGCAGATATGTATGTTGCCATGGCATTCGGCAAAATTAATACATCTGAAATTTGGATTATATATGGAAGAAGTGTCTGGTAAGTTGTTTTCCATTCCTGTTATGCTGGCTTACAACCACTTTCTTCAACGTCATTCAGCATACAGTCATTGCCCTGGATTGGGGGTGGAGGGGTGGGTTTACGAGGGGGGGGGAGGGGGAGGGAGGGGGTCGATGAATGAAAAAGGCAAAAAGTTCAGCATGTATTTGAGATGCCGAGTAAGTGCACAGCCATGTATTTGTCAAGCAGAGACTTGCTCTGCACCAATTCTTAATAGTCTAAGAGGGCTGTCTACACGTGTGTCAATACTCCCACCTTGGGTAAGTAATTTACCTTCTCAGATTCAATTTCCTCAGTGGCAAATTGACAACTTCCGTGGGAATATTTGTTCCATACTTTCGGTGTGTGAGAATCCTTTGACGTTCACAACGAATGCTTCCTCTCTCAGCCCTCAGGGTGTGCTAGGGAGCTGAGGATTCCTACCATCCCAACATTCTTGAGGAAAGCCAAAAAGGCCAGAGATGTGAAATAACCCACCCCAGAGCTTGTGTCCCCAATCCTGAGGTCGCCCGCCGCCAGCCCCCTTTTGAATCTTAAATCAGAACATTTCTTGTCTTCCTCAACACAGCAAAATGCTGTGATTCCATCCTTTCCTTTAAGGACCTTTTCTGGGTCTTCCAAAAAATCCATCTGATTATCTCCTTGACCTAAGTAAACTTCCTAGTGTCTGTGACTAACTAGTACATGTTTTCCTGTGCATCTACTTCAAACAAGGACATAGCCCTGCGAGAATAAAGTAAGCCAACTGGATGAATTATCCACAGACTCCACAAGACAGTCAGGTGAGTCCTTTGGAGCCACCTCTTCTTGCCCTGGGGCCCAACTGTAATACTCCAGAGAAAGCAGTATACACACCCGCCCGCAATTCAGCTGGGTAGATGGCAAGAGCAAGGGAGAACTCCCCAGGTCTGTACTCAGAGAGCTGATCCAGGGTCCTGAAGAAGATCTGAACGTAGGAACATCTCTAGGGAACTTCCCAACATATTAAGTAAAAGGCCAATCTGTATGCATACCTCAGGCACAGGGATGGCACAGGAGTGTTTATCATCAGATGGAGCAAAGAGCTGCAGGGGGGGGGGGGGGGGCTCTAGGGTACTCAGGCATCCAGATCCTAATTCTGTGAAACATAAGACCCAAGACACCAGAAAACTGACTTGGCCTAATGCGTGCCTCAGTTTCCCCATCTATAAAGCAACCATCTGCTACCTCCTGAAACAGTCATGAAGATTAGGGCTTACTATGTGGGAAATACTTGGAACTCAACATGGTACACAAGTGCCACCTGGTATGAAGTATTACTAAAAGTGTGTCTGTGTGTGTCTGTGTGTATAAAAAACTCTCCCTGTTTGATAATATCCATATTTTATATAAAAAACAGTTTCATATTCTAAAGAGCAAATAGCAAGGAAATGAACCTTTGCTCTGAAATTCAGCAGAGTTCCCCACTCACTAGTTTATCCAGTGACTCAAACACGCAATAATAAAAATGACCTCTTGTGCCAGGGGAAAAGGATACAGGGAAGACTAAAGGAGACAGAGCCTCTCCATCCTTCCAGGACCTGTGCCACAGCACAGCATGCAAATTAGCCTTGAAAAGATTACTCTAGATTATAAATGCTATAAACCATTTCCAACTACAGTTTTCTCACTGAATATTCTGTTTGGTGAATAATCTAAATAGTTCCATAGAGACACACCTATTCAACATAGGTTGTTTTTTTTTGGGGGGGGGGGGGTGTTTGTTTGTTTGTTTGTTTGTTTTTTCTTCTGAATCTAAGTGACCTCTTCCACATAAAGACACTGAGCATTTGAAAATACAAATGGAGAAATAAGACTTAATAAGAAAGTCTGTGGAAATCATAATCAGCAGAGGCAACAACAATATTATCTTTCTTCATAAAATCATTGATAAATCAGTATTTCCCCCTCCCCCCAAACATCTTCCCGGCTAGCACCTCTCATAGTAGGCTGTGACAGTCTGAAAGGTCGTGGTTGAGGCTCCACAGGTGGACTGTATTACTACCCCTCCCCATTGAGGGAGGTGTTGGGGTGGGGCGGGGGAGACTAGAGAACACAGAACACATAAAGAAGTACAAAGTTTGACTTTTGAAAAATCTACAAATAAGTCTCCCCAAATTAACCAGATGCACAGTATGTTCCTATGATCAAGTATCAGCAACCAAAGTAGGTGAGAAAAATAATACATTTTCAGCTTGGAAGGCTGTAATAATATCCCCATTATAATTCACCCGAATATATCAACACCGGCTTTACATTAACAGTCTTCTTTTCAAAAATAGAGCCAGCACCACCACCATAGCATCTCCCTCTCTCCGTGTTTGGGAAGATTGTCAGGAAGAGCTCTCCAGCACGTGTCTCCATCAATCAGAGCCAGGGAAGGGAGGGGAAAGAGAAGAGAAAGGAGATCTGGGATCCTGCGCGGAGGGTGGGTGTGTGGAGACCCAGCTCCTGAGGACCAACGCACCCAGTGCACCCTGCTGGTTGCAGACAGATTCTGACAGCTGCTGAGTCACATGAGGCTAGAACGGGTTGCTGCGGTTCCACTTGGGCGGTCTCTCAGACACCAGATTTGTTGAAATACTCTGGACCTGTCTCCCTTCCTCTAAAGCTGTGCTTCAGTTTAACTGAACTGACCCTACTCCGTGTCACCACTGTGTGGCTTTTAGCTATGATGGCATAAAATCATGTCCTGTGACCCAGGTCCTAAAAGACAGGGGCTGGGTAACATTTTCCTATCACAATGTAAACCATTCCATGGATATGGAATCTATCAGACACACCCTTGCTTATGCTTGCAATACAGCATCCTAATGGGTTAGGCTGAGCTGGTCATGTGCTTGAGAAAACGCACAATAACCAACATCCTAAAGATCTAGCCATCCCATATCTTACGGCTAGCCATCTACGGTGAACATGGGTACCTGCTTACCCATGTAGCCAGGAACTGGGAGGGCAAACAGACTCCAGGGCTCCCAAGCACAGTCCTGCCTACACCTGAGACTTCCTAAGGCATTTCGTGTTTCCTAGGCCACATTTTCTTTGCTGCACTATTGGAAGGCGTGGTGAGAAAACTTGGGCTCCGGAGAAAACAACAAAGCCCAAAGAGGGTGACAAACAATGCTATAAAAAATCCTTAGCTCGGTGACCTGGCACTCAGGTCCTAGACCGACTGCTTTAGAAAACAAATGGCCATTTGTGCGGTGACTCTAAGCTCCACAAAAACAAAGGTGGGGACGTAAATAACAAGTCGGCGCTATCAGTGTAGAACAGAGTTTACACCCCCATCATATGTCACAACACTCACATTCTTTGCCATGCACCCAGGGAGCTGAAAGAGGTTTTGTGACCTCACCGCCCCCCCCACCCCCCCACCCCGATCCAGCAAGCCACTGTGTGCTCTTGGTAGCGCAAGCGGAGCAGTGGTGATTTACAAGTATGGAAAATTTAGGTTAAGATCTGAATCTTAACTTCTTGGGATAGGAAAATGTGTGAAGTGACCGACTGGGCAGGTTGCACTGGTCAGTTAGCTTATCCTAATGATTAACATGTGGCCTTAGATGGCTTTGTTTGTCTACAGTTCTGAAAGGGAATCCCAGGGAGGACTCCCACTCCATCTCGGTGGTAATCTTCATTTAGGGGGTAATCTCCTGGCTGTGGTCAGTAACTGGAATGATTTGCAAAATAATTAGATTCTGTAGCCACACAGAGCTTGCCAAGGATGGAGTCAGAATAATTTATCCTTTATAGTTCCTGGTGGCATATGACCATATGCTGTGACCCCCAGTGCTATTGTGTCCTCTGATTGTTATTCCTTGCACTCTATCTCAAGGCTGTCATATTGACTCACCCCCAAACTGGAAAGCCAGTTGTGAATCTGGACCTTACCAGAGACCATTAGCCTAGTCCACACCAACCTTTTGGAAACCAGGAAGTGTGATCAAACAGTATCAAGTCCCTGCAAACACGCGTTTTTCTAAAATGGCAAAAAAAAGAACTGTGGGTACATCTTCCCGTGTTCTACTGAGGAGCCCCTCATGTCCGAACTTTCAACTTGTAGTTACTATAAGGAGGTTTCTAGAAAGCACATCCCAGCTCCTCCCAGGCACACATTAGGAGAATCACTCCAACCTGAACCCCATTTCTAAGACTGAACAAAATGAAGACCACCAAAACGATCTGAAGAGAAACAGGGCTTCGACCACCACCCAAGGAGTTTCCTTCTGCAAACCCAACTGGCTGTTTCTTATCTAAAGTAAATATTTACGAGTTCTTCTAGACCCCTCGGAGACATTGCCATCACACAGGGCCTTTGCCGCCACAGCCCTGTTTCCCAGTTCCTGGCCCCTTAGTTCACACCTGGCAATGTTATCCCTCTTTTGATCCTTGCTTATTGGGATCATGAGGTCTAAAGTAGAGTGCTACCGAGCTTCGACCTGCTTGGTAGCACTTAGTAGTACTAAGTATTTCAGCTACAGCCTACTCTTTGGTAAAATAACCCAGGCCAGAAATTTGGTCTTGTGTGTGTGTGTGTGTGTGTGTGTGTGTGTGTGTGTGTGTGTGTGGTGTGTGTGTGTGTGTGTGTGTGTGTGTGGTGTGTGTGTGTGTGTGTGTGTGTGTGGTGTGTGTGTGTGTGTGTGTGTGTGTGTGTGTGGTGTGTGTGTGTGTGTGTGTGTGTGTGTGTGTGTGTGGTGTGTGTGTGTGTGGTGTGTGTGTGTGTGAGTGTGTGTGTGTGTGTGTGTGTGTGTGCGTGTGTGTGTGTGTGTGTGTGTGTGTGGTGAAGCACCACATCCACTGACTGTGTTACATAAATAATGAAAATTAAATTACAGGATTTTAGGGACACATTCCAAACAATCCATTCTACTGCCAACAACACTGGGCGCATGACCAGCTGTGGAGAGAAGAATGCCCCCCTCCTCTTAAATCTTTATGTTTCCCTTTTCATTGAGTCAGATACGAGTAAATCATATCGGGTATCTGGTATGCTGGACTGCTAAAATGTCTGCTTTGCAGTAATTATGCATCTCCCACAAAACCTGTTGAATGGCTCCTGCTGCTAGCTCTCAATGGAGTATCCATTTTCTTCAATGTGACCAAGTGCCAGTGCCAAGAACCCCTTATCTACGTGTCATATCTTTCAGCTATCTTGTAAATCGTCCCCCACCCCGTGTTGTGCCTTACTCAAATGGGGCTATTATGCTAGTACCTTCTCCATGGGCTCTTTCGGCCAGGACTTTACATGGGCTAGCTTGTTCACTCCTTGTCAATCCCATAAATAAATGTTTTCCATCTTACAAACCAATAAACAGACTCAGAGAGGCAGCTGAACTTTCCTGAGGTCACATACCTGCAGTCTGACTGTACCGGAGACCTGTCAGTTTCCAGCCATGTCTCCCTCCATTCCCCACTACCCAACTCCTGCCAGCCCAGGCTCCACGAACTTCCCCAACCCTCACCAGCCACGGCTCCATCAACCCCCGCCACCCCCCACCCCCCACCCCCAGCTCAGTTTCCTGTGAGAAACATCCAGTGTCCCTTCTGACTGACTCTCCTGAGCTCCATCTGAGATATACATTTAAGACATCTTTCACTGACTCTCTGGCACATGGATAAACCCTGCGCTTCACACCTGTCCACTTAATTTCCACACTGTATTGACAATACACTTCTAGGCTACGGGTGGCATTCTTAGGACTGCTTGGCCCACCTCCGCTGGCAGTATACTCAACTCAATAACCATAGCTTCTACCTAAAGGAATACAATGTGCTTGAATGACATCATCCTGGGGGGGGGGGGGACTAAAGAAAAACCTGACACAAACTATCTAATCAGATATGAAAAAAGAAAAGCAAGGTGGAAAACAAACCCCAGCTTTGCTTTGGCAGAGGAGGAGAGAAGGGAGTCTTAGAGCTGGGGAAGAAGTAGGCGGATCCCTGGGGCAATCAGGCCAAAGACCAGCATCAACCAACAGTCACAATTCTCAGTCACAGATAACAATTAGTATCCAGACAATCATTTAATGTCCTTCCTTTATGTCTCAGAAACCCCGGTGGACAGCACCTGAGCAATGATACTCCAGATTGTCCTCTGCACATCCCTGCCCATGCACCCACCCACACAAGGGATACATGCACATACGTAGACACATACAAATGCACAAACAGGAAGAGCATCAGATCAGGGGTGTTTTCATTCACACTCGAGATGTCTCCCGGAAGCACTGAGAGCTAGAGGGGTCGGGAGAGGGGATTATTTGTTTGTTGATTTTTCCAGTCTCAAAGAAGAGAGGAGGTTGCGGCCACAAAATGGTGCCAGAGCTCACGGAAAAGCCGAACACCTTGCAGAAACGAAATCTGCGGCGGCAACTGTTTTATACATCACGTAATGGGCAAAGGCACCGGGTGGACGGCTGCCGTTCAACTGGCGTGTTCTGCCGCGGTTACAAGCAGCTGCAGAACCCGGAGACGGAGCTGCAGCCTCCCCATTAAAGCTCGTTTCCCCCATTGTTTCTCATAATGGGATCTAAGGGATCATTTACAGGATCTCATAGAAAGTTGAAATGTTGTTTGATGAGAATCATTAGATATTTAAATCAGAAATGAGTGTGTAGCGGGAGAAGCAATCACTGCACACCTAGCGCAGAGCACACAACTTCCAGGGCAGTCTCCACCTCTGTACACTGGTTGCTGGATTGGTGCTTATGTGTTATCTATGAACAAAATCATGGCGGGAACAACAACAACAAAATCATAGGTGTCAAATCTTGCTTCCGGTGTCTTTGCACCATTTAGCGGCTCAAAAGAGGCTTGTCGAGAGAACAGGCACGGTTCGTTTTTATACTAGTGACTCACAGATAACAGCAAAATGCTGCTCCCGGCGTCAACTGCAGCATTTAGATAATTGAGAAGAAAATATCACACGTGACTGTCACTTAATGTCCTCAAGCTTTGCTTGCTGAACCCCATTCCAGATGACAGTGTTGCTCCTAATAAACCCTTAAGGTCAAGACTCTTGGGGAGCTTAGAAGCAATGTGAGGGAGGCACCATGGAGTGAGTGATGGTTAGACCTGCTGCAGACAGACCTGACCTGTGGTACCCTGCTGGCCCCCATATACACAGGGAAGGCCTGTAATGCACTGTGACACAGGATACAACATGTTACGTGATCGTGAGCTTCAACTCCATAGGCATTTCCTATGGCAGCAAGCAAATGTATTTTAAACTCGGTGTGGCAATGCTCAGCCAAGTCTGAGAGCCGCCATGTTTATGCACATTGGCTGTCGTCTGAGTGGGAAAGCTAATGTATCGCTGTCCTCTACAGCGTCCGTTTTGGGTCAGTAAATACCAGGGACAAGCAGGATAGTATCCTAATCAATCAAGGTGTGGTAAAGCCAGTGAATGATCTGAGGATATCTGGGCTACCAAGAATTAACATTCCGGAACACGGTCAGTTTTAAAGTACTATCCTATAGTGATAAAACTTTAGATCAAACCATTTTATTCTCCATGTACCTTAAGAGAAAGGTAGATGACCATAT
Organism: Mus musculus; assembly: GCF_000001635.26. Lineage (NCBI taxonomy): Eukaryota > Metazoa > Chordata > Mammalia > Rodentia > Muridae > Mus > Mus musculus. The sequence goes on along the minus strand of NC_000084.6, from coordinate 69,379,614 downwards.
AGAGTAGGAAGCAAAGGCCCCATTCTGGGAAACAAGTCGACTTCCAGGGACCCAGCACCGCGCTCATTAGTGAAGAGCCCGCAGAGAAGTCAGAGTCAATGCAAGGAGTAGTTTATTCCTCTGTAATGCTACAGTACAGAAATCCTAAGACGATCTGTCACATTATTCCATGTGTGCCTGTGTGTACATACAGTCCTTTAATTCAGTAAGGCACTCAGAAGACGCATGTAAAATTCAAATAAAGTACTTTTAAGGGCTTAAAAAATACATTATAACTTAAACTTGTGAAAGCCGGAAGTTCAAAAGGAAGCATGGGTATTATCAAATCTCTCTAAAGGAGGAAGTGTTCAAGGCATCCCTAGCCAGTGGGCACACACAACCCAGGGTGGGCGCGATGTCATTACCTACAATCTTGATATTTTCTAGATACAAAAACAAAACTTTAAAAAAAAAACAATCAATTAATTAATTTTAAAATTTCGTATACCTATGTCGCCACCAAGGTCTGAGAAACCAAATCCTATACTTTCACAGTAAAAATTGAAAATAAAAGACACTAAACCAAAGGGTTACTGGAAAACAATTTATCCAGCAAATAGCAAATGCTGCCCATTAATTAATACAAACACCTGATAAATGGTCAGGGTCAGCTGCAGAAAGTTTCCGTCCCTTCCTTCCTTCAGCTCAAAAATGCCTTGGTTCAATGTTTGCAGGTGAATTTCTCCTCCAGCGCATGCTCATAATTCATACGCTTAAGTATTTCACAAGGAAAGTACACTCTCAAGAGCCTAACTCTCCCATTGTGTTTTCTTTTCACATAGTTGTTGCCCGTTTGCTGAACTTTTAGAGGTAGATGACTGACACAATCGATCAACTTACATTCTTAAGTGAACAGCGAGTCGTGAAACCTAGAAAACTCAACTTTTAACAATCCAACCTGTAAAAACATGAAAATCTCATCTATAAATTCAAACAAGATGACTAGAGAAAGGAAACCTGCTTAGCAAGCCACTGAAAGCCGTCCCTTGGCCAGAGTTGGATGAGCCTCTACGATAGACTGAGAAGTTTTTCAATTAATTCTGTCACTAGTGCACAAGTGCGCTCACAAATACACACACACACACACACACACACACAGAGCTGTACTAATCCAGCATATGTATCATCAGCTGATACCATTTTCTGACATTTGCCTTGTATCTATCTAGTAGAAAAACATTCAGGGTGGAGAGTTGACTTAAATTAGTTCCAGCATTACCAATTTGCAAACACTATGTCCGGGGTGGGGGGGAAACCCCTCATGCTTTATAATACACTCAACAATCTGATTGCTGAACAGTTGATATAATGTATATTTTCTCATAAAAAGAGTACCTACAACTGCCAGAATTAAAGCTATAAAACTCAGTTAAAGCCGAGGTAGAGAAAAGTCCCTAATCCGCCATTCTCAATATGTTATATCAAATGTCTTTTAGTAACTGCATTAGAAAGCAATTACAGCTTAATAGCTGTCTAAATCCATTATCAGTGTACATTTAACCTTTCAATATTTAAAGATAATATTTAATTTGAGCAAATTAATGGACTGCCTGTGAGACCAAATCCATCTATTTAGTCTTTCTGGTCTTCCGTCACTGATATTTCTCTTTAGAGACTGGGTCTTGTGACAAGAAGTCTGGTAGAAATGGAGTTCTTTCTGTTTGTAGTTTAAATAGACATTAATAAATGAGAGGCCAACCTAACCCCAAATGAGAAGTAATGTCCTTATTAACTGCAAGTGTCTCTTGCCATTAACAAAGCTGCTTTTAATTCTTTGCAGATTAATCTCTATCATTAATAGTTAAATGAGTTTATATACCTTTATCTTTCAAAGTGATTTTTTTTCAAGTTCAAATTGTCCAATCTCTTCAACTTAAAAGGATGAAGTGGTTTTTACAGAATAGCACTCCCATGTCCTGTGCTGTTTTGTTGTTGTTGTTGTTGTTGTTGTTATTTTCCATCTTATGTTTAAGGGCAATGACTTTTAAGAGCTCCGACAATTACTTTAACAACACAATTATATTGAAAAGACCAGATCAATATGTGAAACTAAGCTATTGTGCAAAAGACTGTAACATTATATTAATGAACGAAAGCAAGTAAAATAACACTGAACGACAGCCAGACCAATAAGCACACACACAGTCCCCAACTGAACAGGTCATATCTCGCTGCACTCAGAATCTCAAAACGAACCCTTTGCCTCGGGAAGATGAATATGGGGTGGGTGTGTCTACCACTTTCCTTACGGGGACTCAACTATCCCATTTCTTCCCTGTTAACTAGGTCAGAATGCATCAGTGATTACAAGTTGGGAAAAGCAGAGAAATCTGTTGGTACCTTAGGTCACATCAACACACTAACAATTTCAGGGTGAGACACACTAAAACTCACTGTATCCCTGCCTCTGGCTTTTTCTTTTCAGACCACTCTAGGTCCCAGACAGATGTTGGGAACCTCTTATTCATCACCCAAAAGTGTCTCTACCTTTACCATATCTAACACATTCCTTCTGTCCAAGAAAGGCAAACCAACTGAGTTACAGTATTTTCATCCCCCAAGTTTATCATCTGTCTGATTTTTAATATCACACCTGAGTCCAAATTTATGTTTAAAGACCTGTGCTTTCCTTGCCACAGAATCAATGTTCCTAAGAGAAACTCAATCAGGATTATAACTATAATTAGACTAAAGTATTTCTTATCTCTCATTGCTTAAAACTCTGAACCTATTAATCTAAAATATATTATAAGTATTTCTAACTGTCACCTTTTTAAAACTTCATTGTTAGAGAGAGAGAGAGAGAGAGAGAGAGAGAGAGAGAGAGAGAGAGAGAGAGAGAATATGAGAGGATGGAGACCTACATGGTTCAAGAACTAGAATATTATGACAACACGTACAGTCAGGTCCCCTCCCACCACACTATTCTTTATACCCCACCACCACCCTCCCCTGAAGTAATTACTCTTGTTTCTTATCCTTTGCAAACTGCAGATACAACAAAAATAGTGTTTGCACCTCTTTCTTTTTATACAAAAGAGTAATTGTTCAGTCCAATACACCCAGCCTGAATCATTACTTAAAGTATGATGATTAAATATAAACGTGGGTGTAAAAAAATCTGTATGAGATTGAAGCTTGTACTTCCAACAAGAGCACAAATTCTCTATTGATAATGCTTTGAAATCACTGCATCTCTTCCCCATAGGAAACCTGAATTCAGCAAAATCTAAAGTCAGCAAAGGAAGGAGCCCCAACTGGAGAACCATAGTTTGATCCCTTTGAATCTTTGTAAATTTTACACGTGGCTGTGGCATTGAGGAACCCATCATGGGGATCCAAAGGAGTGTGTACAATTAATGAACAAATTCATCCAGAAATACTTAGTCTCACAGTAACTGATTTTTTTTTCTCCCCTCAAAGAGAAAACAATTCTATGGTCGTATATCCCAAGGTTCAAAACATTCTGTGTTCAAACTTGAAGGGTCTCCTTTTTTTCCTAATAAATTATTTAAGTCAATTAAAACAAAAACAACGCACTAAAGGCCCCCTCCTGGCCATTATTGTCAGTGTTTGTCTAGAGTTTCCACAGGGCCTTTGAAAGGACATGATCTACTTATTCAGGTCACAAACAATCGGTGTGACAAAGCTTTATTCTCAGCCAAGAACACTGTCTTGAATCTATTCTGGTGGTCAAAGGAGTAGGAAAAGCAACACAAAGAAGAAGTATAATGGTTAAAAGAAAGATGGTGTGACAAAATTCATTGAAGAAAGATTTATGAATGAGATGTGTGTATATTGTATATATTTCTTCCCTTTAAAAATTAGCCTGCTCAAAGCAAACATTACCACATGCCAAACACCGGGCATTTGACACAAGACTGTCAACATCAAAGCAAAACTGAATGTGTTCTTCAAAGCAGAAGAAAAAGAGTAATTATTAGTTAGACTTCCGCCTGTGGCCATCAGAAATGTTACCTTAATTTGGCCTTAATGACCTATAATCACTTTTAGTATATGGGTCTCAAACTGCCATTATTCAGCTTGATCTATGGATATAATGGGGCAGAACAGAACTATGGGTATCATTAAAATAAGTTCCTGAAAAAGCGAGATATGTAGTACGTTACTAATGTGTAAATGACTAAATAACTTAATTAGGGGAAATGAAGAGCACTTAGAAACACAGATACTTACACTGAATCGTGATAGCATTGCGTGTGTGACTATATTCTTTTAAAAAATGTTTATTAACCAAGCCTCAGAGAAGAAACACAAAAGAGGACTTCAAAAATTCACAATGGCTAGCATCTCCTAATGAATATAGACAGACAAAACACAACCGATCTATTTCTCATTGTTTAAAAACATCAACGATGACCATAGATATTTTCCTAAGAGAGTACTTATATATTTATATATTTATAATTAAATAAAATGATGACTTAGAACCTTCCTCTGGTCTCCAAAGTTTTCTCTTTGATATATGTAACTGGTATGTTGATAAATGAATGATTTATGCTTGGGAGACAGATAGATAAAGACTAAAATCTCCAGACACATCATAAATTAAAATCACACTAAAGGGTGTTTTATAAATTTTTTTTAAAAAGGAGAGAAAGGAATGCAAATGAATACTTTTTAGTTTTGGCATTCTGTATATGTAAACAAACATGGCATTCAGTTACACAAAAGCACCTTTCTGGATGTACCAGGAAAGTCACGGAAGTTGACAGTCACCCAAAAAAAGCTGCTCCCTGGAGCAAGATAAACCAGCAGACAGGCACCGCAGGGGAAAGAGTGCGAAGTGCACGTGCGGGGCCTCGACTCAAAACACAGCTGCTGCATCTAATTTTAGGCCAACTGGCCTTGTCACTGTCTCTTAACAAGGAAAATTTCCCTACTGAATATTAGAAGCTGCTTAAAAAAAAAAGGACATAATAATATTCATTAGTTAACTTATCTACATCATTGCTGTTTTGTATGAACAAAAAATTGTAAAGAGAAGAGTTCATTCAATCCTGGGGAGTGTACCCCAGTTAAGGATGATTGACTCGAAACAAATGACCCATGAGATTTATGCATCAAACACTGTAAGACATCCACATAGCTAATAATGAGACCTAGGTATGTGAGTATATCATAGAAAAACGTAAAGAAAGTTACGGATTTTTGACAATTCTGGTGACAGTCTCAGCTGTTGATGTTTTACAGAGCTTTTATTGGGTGCTAGACCCAGAGTCCATCGCTATGGTCTGGAGCAGAGCTGTGGGATGTGCCCCTAGAGTGTGAGTAAACTTAAGTATACAGGTACGTGTGCACCATGCATGTGTCTGGGAGGCCAGAAGAGAACACCCTAGGTCCTGCTTTGTCATTCTCTGTCTTATTCTCTTGAGGCAAATCCTTTTGCTAACCATGGAGCTCACCAGGGTTTTTGACTAACTGATCCTCCTGCCTCTACTGCCCACCACCAAGCAAGCACTGGGGTTTCAGATATCTGTGGCCTACTCAGCTTCTATATGGGCTCTGGGGAGCTGAACTCGGGCTTCTGTTAGTACATCAAGCTCTCTTACATAGAGCCATGTCCTGAATCCATCTGTGAGAATTTAATGTTCATACCCCTAGGACTTAAATCTATTATTTCACTAGCTAAAGCATCTCTCCATCACTGGGTAACTCGGCAGACATGGACCAAGGGAGAAGGGCTCTCTAATCCTTTCACTTGGAAAATAATAAACGCACCATGAGCACATACTTCCGCGTGCTCTCAGGCCCTTTAGTAAATGAAACAGTGAACTTTATTTAAGCTCATCGGAAATGTGCTGCCATCATTAACAAGGGCAATGAGGCATGGGCCCACACATGTATCTGCGAACTCCTTTTTGCCTACAAGAGAAACACACAGGGGGCTGTGGAGTTGGCTCAGTAGGTAGAGGGGCTTGCTGTGAAAGCAAGAGGATTGGAGTTCAAGTGCCCAGAAGCCATGTAGAAAGTCAGACATGGTCAACACTAACCCAGCACTGGGGGACCAGGATTCACAGATTACAGGAGCTCACTGGCCAGTCATCCAATGAGAACAGTAAAATGGAGAGTATCTGTGTAATACATTAATATCTCTCTCTCTCTCTCTCTCTCTCTCTCTCTCTCTCTCTCTCTCTCTCTCTCTCTCTCTCTCTCTCCCTCCCTCCCTCCCTCTCTCTAGCCAAACTTTATCATTACATGCTCCACTTGCTCTCTGTCCTCCAATTCTAATCCTGGAGGAAGACCTACCACTTCAAATGCTCACAAGCACCTGCAACTTCTCCTTTAACATCCAACTGTTCTCCCTCTGCCTGGAGCTCCTCCAACTCAGCCTTCAAGGCCCGGCAGCCAGGTCTCTGGGAAGGTCCCTCTTACCTCGGTCCCTAGAGGCACACTGCATGGCCAGGTTTTGCATAGACAGGCAGGAGACAAGATCTGGTAGGTAATGGTCTCCTTTAATGTAAGACCAACAACCATCATTTCAAGTCTCAAGAATTCAACAAACTCTATCACATCTCCTGAAGGCTCAGTACTTTTGCTAACTTAATTCTGAAAGCAAATATACAAACAAATGCTTTAAGTCACTTTCGACATTCTAGTAAGATGTTTTATATTCAACAGAAAATTCTTAGGAGACAATCTTTGACTATAATGATCTTCATTCATAACATTAGTGAATTTTTGGATTTCTTCGTTCATTATCCAGTCTATTTCTGAAAATTAAAAAAAAATCTAACCCATATGTGACACTTCTATTTTTCTTTTACACTCAGCTGTTTTTACTGTTCAAATAGTTTGTTCTGCTTACAAAATTAGCACATACATAGTGATTTTTAAGGACACAAAAAATATAAAAATTACCCGTAGAAGAGAAGGTCCTCTTTTCAAATATATACTTTAACTCTGAGGTTTAAATTAATTTCCCACCATGGCATGGATAGTAACAGAGCAAATTGGGAGAAGAGACCCAAGTCTTGTTAATGCTATTTTTACCATACATTAGTCTGAGGCACACGCTAGCAGTCCCCTGGGTGAATCCCAGCTGCTACCTGTTACTGTAAATAAAGTTTTATTAGCACACAATAATGTTCATTGGCTCAATTACTGTCTATAGCTGTTTTGATGCTACAACCGCAGATGTTTGTCAAAACAGCAGAGAAAATACACCCTCAAAGCCAAAAAAACACTATGTAGCACTTTTCAGAGAAAGTGTACTGACCTCTGCTACAGGCTAGACCATTCTAGTTTGAGAATGTATTCATCCTTTAGGTCTTCAGTGAGTTAGAATAATTTTCTTTTAATGATGCTTTCTCTTACAGCTATCTTTACAGGTAAGGAATGAGATAAAATAGTTATCCCATAGCATAAGGAACTGCACATTAATATAGTTTTCAGAAAGTAGCCTTAGAAATAAAAACATCAAAATGTACCTTTGAACCAGAATGTGTGTTCTTTCATAAAGGAAGCAGGAGCATTGGGTAACCCCTAGGGAAGCTGTAGACAGAAAAGCTAGCACCCAGCAGTGTCCACCCTTGCCCTCCTGTCAGTCCTGGCAGTGAGCCTCCTGCCTTCTGTCCAGCCTGTCTTCTTCAGTCTGGCATTGGAACCCCGAGGCTGGCATACAGCAGCCAGCCCACCCAATCATATACTCTCTTCTTGCTTTACTTCCTGGGTTCTTACAGCTAAGCAATGAGGGGGCCCAGCTAGGTCTCCTTCATGAAGAATTATGTCTAAAATCAGTACCTCTGTGTTCTCCTAAGGTTAATATCAATAAATCCCAGGCCGAGTTGCCTTGCCTCATTATTCTTCTAAAGCATAATCAATCATACATCTATTGACCAATGTTAAAAGGCAAACACAAATGCTAAGATTTAAAAAGTACCCATCTTCGGCTCCTCCTGTTAATGGCAATATCCGACAACTCAGTGCTCCGGCGAGTCTCGGGGGAACTCCTTTAGTTGCCACTGTTGACCCGTGCTCACCTCTAAGAGCAAGGAGCCCTCAACCTGATGTTCTACACCATGAAGAGTTACTGGAGGTAAAGTCAGGTCGGTAGCCAACTGTCAGGAATGCCCTGCCCTCCAGAACTTGGGGTGGGGGGTGGGGGCTATTCTCTGAGGAGCTGCACACAAAAGAATCACTATTGTGACTGTTCCGGGTGGCCTGAAAGACAACTTTGAGAGATCAGAATTTAAACTCTTGCCACACAATGGCAATACAGCTTTTGATGGGGCAGGAGACTCTGAAACTTGGTTCCTCTTCAGGAAACTGGGTGTAACCAGATTTGGGGATGGAATGCAAGAAAATAAGGTAAGGGAGCCAGGCGTGATGCCGAGTGCCTGTTCTCCAAGCCCTGGTTCGGTTTCTGATGATACAGAAAACGTAGCTGGCAAATACAAGATTGAAAGATGCTAATTTTGAAAATCCCCCAAATGAGCACAAAAGGAACCAAGTCTCTTGGTTTCCAGTGGCAATGTTATTATCCTGAACTTCAAATGAACATAGTCACAGAAAACATAAAGTAGTCGAACTCTTATTAATGATTCAATTCTGAACATATGTCTATTAATATGTTTGTTGAATCGTTTTTTTTAAATAAATTGAGCATTCATTAGATCCAAAGAAGCTGACATTTAGATCCAATTAAACAATATGGTTTTTGTTTTTTGTTTTTTGTTTTTTAATGTCCTTGTAGTTGAGTTCCGAAGCATTAGGAAGGCAAAGACCATAAGAAGGGCTGACCCTCAGCACTTGCACACGTCCTGGATCTAAGAAAAGCTAGAAAAAGTCTGAGACATAAAAGTCTATCTAGGACAACAGTAGGCAGCAACAGAAGAAGAGAGACAAATATGAATTTAGAAGTCCTTCTAAATCCCACAATTCTAAAACTTAATCACAATAAGAAAAACACCAAGCGGTGAGATAGCAGATGCCAAGTTACTTACAACATGGGTTCAGCAGTGTGATGGTTTGTCTATGCTCAGCCCAAGGAATGGCACTATTAGAAGGTGTGGCCCTCTTGGAGGAGGTGTGTCGCTGTCACTGTGGGTGTGGGCTTTAAGACTCTCACCCTAGCCGCCTGAAAGCTCGTATTCTGCCAGCAGCCTTCAGATGAAGATGTAAAACTCTCAGCTCTGCCTGCACCATGACTGCCTGGATGCTGCCATACTCACACCTTGATGATAATAGACCGAACCGCTGAATCTGTAAGCCAGGCCCAATTAAATATTGTCCTTCTTAGAGTTACCTTGGTCCTGGTGTCTGTTCACAGCAGTAAAACCCTAACTAAGACAAGCAGGGAAAGCAGAAAGAGAAGTCTGGAAGGAACTAGAGGTAATCAGGCTAGGCAGGATGGTGCACTGACTGACCTCAGCTGGGAAAGGCAACTGGGAACATTAACAAAAAAGGAGAAGGCCTGGCTCAGTCCTCTCGGAGCATGGAAGCACCATCTCCTCACAGGCAGAGAATCTATGGACGCACACACAGAAGGGGGTAAATCATAATAGGAAGCCGGCTTGACAAACTCACCCAGAGAGCCCTAGAGCAATGCATTTGTGAGAAGCCACCTTGGAGCAGGGGTGGAGAGGTGTGTGTACTTCCTAAACTGTAGCTAAGAGGGCGCAGTTGTATGTAACTGCAGTGGGAACAGTTAGCATGGAGTAGTGGAGGTTCCGTGTGATGTGGGAATCAGACTAAAGAGTAAATCAGAATTCTGCTTTAACATAAGCTTCTCCTACTACCAAAATAAATAAATAAATAAATGTTTACTTTAAAAAAATTCTAGAGCCTCTGTGGCAGTTTTTTCATGATGAGTTTGTTAAAATGGATGAGAGGAACTAAACTGGATGGATACCACCAAGATGGTAACGCCACAGGGTTTGAACGGGGAACTGTAATCTCTCTGATTGTTAATGTATAAGACAGGAACAGTTGATCACCTGGCTATTAAATGTTCTGGGTCAATGTGCTTACAAATAAAGAAAACAGTGTTGGCGTCTCCTCCTCACATGTGCCCAAGGCCTGCATCCTCTTGTGGTGCTGGCACTCACATTGGCTCATAATGGATCCGCACTCACTGGAAATTCTACTTTCAAAATTGTATTTTTTGGTATATGTATTTTAAGTTATTATTTATATACCGGGGAGGGTCGCCTAGTAAGGGGGGGTTGTCAAAGGGCAACAATAGGAAGTGAGTTCTCTACTTTGACCAGGGATAGAACTACTTGTCAAGCTCAGGTGAACTTTCCCATTTACTTTAATTATACTGAAATTATTATTAGGGAACACCTATAAAATTGTATACTATATTTTACAAGGAAAAACATAACCATAAAATTAACAACAAGAAACATGAAAATTAATACAGTGTTCCCAAATTGAAAAAAAAAAAAAGTAGATGTCTCAAATGACATCAGACAAAGCTGAAGAGAGAATTAGAGAACTAGAAGACAAATCTGCAGAAATCACCATAAAGCAGAAGAAAAGTTAAGAGAAATGGAGGCAGAGGAGAACAAGCTTAATATATTTAATCAGTCCTCACTGATAACAAAAATATAATGTCTCTTGACTATAGGAAGACATAAAATTACACACACACAACAACAACAACAAGCAAAAAAATTGTTAAGAAAATCACCAAAAGGAACAACAAGCAGATTTCTAAGAAAAGAAAGCAATTGTGAAGGTGAACACCAAACTTCTCACAAGCCAATGTGGAATTAAGTAGCCAATAGAATGAAATCATTGAAATAATGAGAGAAAACAAGCGTTACTATAGAATCCTGGGTCCTGAAGAGTTATCACTAAAGACCAAGATTAGAACATAGAATTGATCTCCCACTTTCCCAAACAAACAAAACCCCTAAAGGATACACTTCCCCACACAGGAAAATGATTCCATGAAGAGATTCTGAAATGCAGGAAAAAGTAAAAGACGTACAAAGTAGAAGTCTAATCCTGGCTACAAAACTCCACTTCCTAAAATTTCAGAAACAATTTTAAGGATCAAAACAAAAACAAAAACAAACAAAAACAAGTACCAGGGAGAGTAATGGGAGAAGTATTTGTTAATCTCAAAATGGTTTCAAGAAGAACCAAGATAACAAAGTAACAATGTATCGAATAACCGCACAGTGAAAGCCCAGAGACAATCCCAAGAAGCACAAAGCTAATTATAAAAAACAAGGAGGCAAGATAGAAAAAGCAACACAACTTAAGAAATGTTTTGGAAGAAAAGACAATGAAAATGAGTAAAGACGAAACACAAACGGACATCTCTCTGGAGGGCAGATGGCAGTGACTGAAGCCACACCCACAAAAAACCTACACTGTTTTCTAGCTAAGTGGATCAAGCTGACACATAAGAAGAAAAGAGGTAAGGCATTTGACATTCTCATTTACAATAAAAATAAAGATTCTGGGTAACTGAGTCATAGAAAGGTTAATATGGAAGGGTTAAAAATAAAATTAAAAAAAGAAGACAATCGCTTCTCAGCCTTTTGGCTAAGATCAAGTGTAAAAAAAGAAGACAAATATGAAATAAAGAGAAAAGTGAGAAAACTCAACCAATATAAGACAGAATAAATGTTAAGACAAAAGAGCAGAGAGACGGGGACCACAGGGGGGGAAAAAAAGAATAGATTTGTTTGCCCAGAAAGATAAAAGTAAGCCTAAGCATGAATGTATGTGGTAATGTAACTTTAACATGTAGAAAGTCAGAATAGAAGCATGAGGAGAAGAAAACACAAATTCACCCAAGTTTCTCAAGGACACAGGTGTCAGGCACATTTTAAAAAATTCACAAACTAATAAGCTAATAAGCTTGAATTTCTGGACATATAGATGCCTCAACTCAATAGCCAGAGAAGGCATGTTCTTCCCAAGTACATGAAAAAAGGTTACTGTGGCGATTATCCAACAGAACTGACAGCAAAGGAAGGAGTATATATATATATGTATATATATATATATATATATATGTATATATATATATATATATATATATATGTGTGTGTGTGTGTGTGTGTGTGTATACACATATATATATATATATACATACACATATATCAGCATATATAATATATATCAGCAGAATTGTCCAATTACAATTAACTTACAATAGAAATTGCTATACAAACTCTTAGTAGAATATATGAAATGAAAAGAGACTTCTTTTGTCACGCATCTACCAATAGCATTATTGACAGCAAAAAACAAACCAAGACTAAGATAGTAATGTCCGTTGCTGCCATTTCCATTCAGCCTGTGATCTTAGACAGTGCAATTAGATGGGGGGGGGGGGAGTGGGAAGGGGAGCCATGCATAGGGGTTTAAAAGGAGAAATACTATAATTATCTCCATCAATACATTATTGTAATTTATAGGGAAATCGCTAAAGAAATCATTCAAATCATTTTCTAGTAAAGAGAACGACATGGTTGAACAGGAAAACCAACGTACAAAAATTAACCAAATTTCTATATACCAGCAACAATCTGAATATTTCATAGAAAATAATTCCATTCATAACAGAAAGAAACCTAAATTATCAAGAAAAATATTCAATCCTATAAAATGATTTTTTAAAAAAGCTATCATTCTAAAAGTATAATTTTAAAAATCTTGATATCAAAGGCCAAAATGAGAGGGTACATGAGGAATGGTAATAATTATTAAAAATACAATAAATTTCAACACAGTTATCTCATACGGTGTCTGCATCTTCATTAAAAACACCTAACAGACTTCTCGAACACCTTGCCCTGCCAATTTTTAAAATAACAGTGAAGAACACAAGCCCCCCCCCCCAAAAAAACAAATAAAAATAAAAAATAACCCAAAGTAAGATAGACAAAACTTTACAAATGGCAGGGGAGAAGTGGGAGGAAGGACTTGACCTACCAGGCATGAAAACAGGGCATCAGGCTTCCAGTGATGCAGACAGCTGCCCCACTGAGGAAAGAGCCCAGAAGGAAAGCAATGCATACCCATGGGAAGTGTGACAGGAGGACCACTGGGGAGGCCTGGGCAAAGGATGGAGTCCTCAGTGAGTAACTGGAGAGTGAATGAGTGTTTGGCGTGGCCAACCCTGTTTCACACTCCAAACAAAATGGAGTATGGAAAACCTACTTGTGAAGGCAACATCATGAGATCCTGACCTTGGTGTAGAGGATCCTAAAGAGAAGGCCATTTACGTGACAACATGAAAGACTTTGCTAGGGCTGGAGAGATGGCCCAGCAGTTAAGAGCACTGTCTGCTCTTCCAGAGGACTAATTGTGATTCCCAGCACCCAAGACAGGTGGCTCGTAACTGTGTGGGCAGAGAACCCGACGCCCCCTTCTGGCATCCACGGGCACCTGCACTCCCATGCACATACCCACACATGGGCACCCACACCATTTAAGTAAATAAATAATATATGGTTTACAAGGCTCTGTTTATCAGAAGGAAGTGCAAAGGAGGAGAAGGGAATATCATAAAAGAATTTGCAATAGACGACTGGGAACAAGTTATTCAGAACTCTAACATCTTCAAATGGATATGGGAGGGAAAATAAAATAGTAGAAAATGCAGAATGGGGAGATTCCACGGAACAATGGGGGGAAAGAAACCACATGATGGATGATAAATATATGCGAAGCCTAATCATCAAGGAAACTGCTAATTGAAACCACAATGAGATACACTTTATGTTTTATACCTACTAGAAAGATACAAATTAAGAAGCTTGATTAACAACTAAAGTAGGCAGAGAGATGCACCCATAATAATCTTTTATGCTGCAGGTGAGAATGTAGATTACAGGGAAAAAAAACAACAAAAACTCTTGAGAAAAAAAAAATCTTGTGGTGTTGAGTTTTGACATAACTTTACAGCCTACCACTTCTCCTTATGAGTATCCAACTTACGGACAGGGGCTGCATGTGCACCAGCTGACAGAGAAAACCAAGCATGGCCTCCAGGAAATGGGGTACCAAGCCGGAAGTTCAAAGGAAATTAACTGCATATGTTCCCCAGTGTCGGAAGTGACTGGGTGCCACCGGCATCAACATTGATCAGTCGTTCAAGTGCGCAGGGAGGAAAGGCAAGTGGCAGAAGTCTGTACCTTGTCATGTCCACCAGCCTCCCAGGCCAGCCAGAACAACGGAAGGGGGAGGGGCATGTCATAAGCTTACCCGGGACAGAAAAAAAAAAAAAAAAAAAAAAAGAGGGGAAGGGGGAAGTCAACAGAGGAACAAAGTATAGAAAGAGAGCCAGCAGCTAGCCCAGAAACTGCGGGTGGGTGGGTGGGTTCGGAAGCATTCCTCTCTGACTAAGCTTTATGACTTACAACATGTCACATATCTATCTGCAGCTGTCAAATATTACATGATAAAATATGTCCTATAATACAGGCTGAGTGTCCCTTAGCTGAAAGGCTTGAAGACCAGATATATGTTTTGAATTTCATTTTTTTTAATGTCGCCATATTCGAATACACAAAATGAGACAACTTGGGGATGGAACCCAAGTCTACACACAAACATTTATGTTTCACACACACCTCACATGTACAGCTCAGGGGTCACCTTCTACAGTGTTTTCAGCACCCCAGTGTTAACGCATCGAGTGCCATGAGCCTGGTTGTGGGGTTCTCCACTTGTAGTCTCAGGACCTAAAATTCTCAGAACCTTCGGAATTTCGATATAGTTCAGGTTTTCAGGGGGAAAGGCATGCCTGATCTGTATTGGGTTGGGGTTAAGTGGGAAATGAAAAGTATGCAAGGAGAGAGACAGAGTCTAACCAAGCCTAGACACAGGAAGGGAAGATGTCTGTGGACAAAGGGAACGTGACTGACAGGGATAGGCTTTGCCATGTGTTGGTTGGTTTGGGTTTATGAAGCAGGGACTCAGTCTATAGCACAGGCTAGCCTACAACTCATGGGCAATCCTCTGTTTAGTCAGCCAAGTGTCGGGTTACAGGTTTCGGCTACCATGACCCGCACATTTACTTTTGCTCTTAATTATGAAATATGTCCAGCATGAAAAATGAATAGTACAAAGAATGGCTGTCATAATGGCACTGAGTGAGTTGATCGTCTATTAAATTTCATTTAGGAAAATGAAAACAACCCACGAGGCAAAGTGGCTCACACCACCTTTAACCCCAGCAGGTGGGTTGCAGGGGCACGGAGATCTCTGTGTTCAAAGCTAACTTGAACATATAGTGAGTTCCAGGGCAGACAGGGCTACATAGTGAAGCCCTGTCTCAAAATAAAAGTCTAAAAAATCATAACCAGGCATAGTGTTTGCAGCCACAACCAGCCTGAGCTACATAGTGATACCCTGTATGGGGAAAGAGAGGGGTGGGTTGGGGAGGGAGACTAGAGAGATGGTTCAACAGTTATGAACACTATTTGTTCTCACAAACGACCCATGTTTGATGCTCATGTGCCCTGTGACTCCAGTCCTTGGGAATCTGACACTCTCTTCTGACCTCTGTGATCACAAAGCTCTAGGTACACACGTGGTATACAGACATACATGGGGATAAAGTACCTATATACATAAAATAAGTAGAGAACAATGCTTTTAAAAGTTCTCTATACCTGTAGAAGCTCTGTGTGTCTCCTGACAAGAAATACAAGCACATTTTATTTTTCCTTTCTCTAAGACTTACCAAAGCATGCACAGGGGCTGACAGAACTCCCTGGGAGGCAGACACAGCACTTGGCTCACCAGCAGTAGACATGTGCTTTAAGGAACGGTGTTCTTCGTATTGATGGTGTCTCTGCTTCCCTCCTTTCTGAACCCACATGATGAAGAATCCAAAAGCTCTAGGGACCAGGAGCCAAGTATCGCTGACATAGGTCTAACTAGTGCTAACTGCCTGGTCCAGGCGGAGATAGAAAAAGAGAACCCTAGGTGTGTATTCTCTAACCTACACAGTTAAACACACAGAGTTGCTAGATTCTGCCTCGTGAAAGACTACCCAGCATGCTAGATTGAGGGATGACCCCTAAGAAAGACCAAACTAAGACACATGAAGAGAAGGGAGCAGCAGCAGCCAGGGGGGAATCATGGCCAAGGAAGCCGGTGGTCATTAGAAGAGATCAACATGGGATGAGGGTGAGGTTTGGACAAGTAGGGGAAACGTCATTTCATTCCTAATCAAGAGCTAACAGATTCATCCCCACCTTGGTCTTCTCTACCTCAAGAAATAAATGCAATCAAATAACGGTGCTACAGACCCAGGCAGACCGTGTAAATCAGGCCATCGTCTAGTTCACCAGCCAACACATTCAGTAATATCTTGTGGCCGTGCTCTCTGACACCGGACCGTGGGAAGAATGGGATCAATTCGACAGTTGTAACATCAGCGATAACAAGTCTAAACGGTCCATAATTAGCAAAGGCCATTAGAGAAGACCCTTCCCTCTGTACCCTAGAAGAACTGAATTGCAAAATCAATCCAACCCTTTTCTCAGACAACACAAGCACTCCTGTGGTGCCTTGTGGCCATAGGGGCAGGGAGGGAATAAGTACCAGGTAGCTGACTTGTGCGCCCTCAAATTAGTAAAGTGTTAGAGGAAGTTACATATGCGCGGGGACACATACATAACGTGCACACACAAGCAAGACTAGCTAGGAATGTTCTCCTATGAGTTGAAGGCACAGATTTCAAATGAGGACTACATATTTACCAATGCAGCAAACTAGCATCACAACTGGGGGGGGGGGGCAGCTACACTGAGTACCTACCACCACCCCATGGGTTTAGGGTCTAGGCTGCAACAGAGGGTTAAGTATTCCTTATTCTCAGTCTTGCAGGATCTGGGCCCTACCCACCTCTGAAATCTGCTCCAATCATGCTCTCCTACCCGATCCCCACACCTCACTCTGTATGGAAGCATAGCCCTAGCCCACTTCATCCATCAGGCTTCAGCCTGGCCATGCTTAATTCCAAGTAACCCTTCCCAACTGTTCAGCTGGGTCAGCTAACCTGAGTGCAATTGCTTCTCCTAGCTCACCTCTCCCATGTAGAGCGTACTATCTTGTAGGTCGTGTATCCCCTCAACGAGTACACTTAATGGAGTGTCTTCATGTAAAGGCATCCCCTAGGGTCTACTGCCATTTTGGGGCAAATCAGGAGTCTATCTGTCATCTCATTGATTCATTTCCAGAGCCCAGCATATGCCCCACCACATGTTGGACACTCAATAAGTAATCATTAATCAAGTTTTAATCATTTAAGTTGATTAATCATTAATCAACTTAAGGGAATCATTTTAACTCCTAGCATTCACACTCAGGAGGCTGAGACAGAAGGGTCATGAGTTCTAAGTCAGCCTAGGCTACATAGTGAATCTCTCTCTCTCTCTCTCTCTCTCTCTCTCTCTGTATGTGTGTGTGTGCATGTTCGAGACGCATGTGCGTCTGTCTGTCTGTCTCTGTCTCTGTCTTTCTCTGTTTCGCTGGCATACACACACAGAGTAAATGAAATTTAAAAAAAATAAAAACTATGTTACTGTGTATAAATTATAAAATAAATATTACAGAATTTCAAATGTGAAGATTAAAAAAAAAAAGATGTCTTTAGTGTTTTTCAAGTAACTCAATCTCACACTTGCAATTTTTAAATTTCTGCTCCAAAATGACAAATGGAACATAATTATAATCACTTCCCATAGAGACTCTGGGACTAAATTTGAAGGTACATTCATAACAACCCACCTGAAGGTCCAACTTCCACACTCATTCTAAAGCTTCCTTCCTTTACACACACACACACAAACACACACACACACACACACACACACAGTTTCTAACATTGATATTTCAATTGGAAACTGAACTATATTTGAAACCCATCTTATGCAAAAGCCTGCATCACCTCATTTAAAAGCACTTTCCAGATGAATCATGGCAGAATTTGTATCTAACACCAACAGTAGCAGACTCCACTTAAATGCAGAGGTTGACACTCATCATCTCTCATAGCACCATGATATCCCCATGGTAACATGGCAATTTGTAACCACTCCGGGGAGGGGGGGGGGGCTTTTACAAAATAAATGAATGAAGGACAAAGCAAATGATAAGAATTTATCATTCTTAATAATTCCATCAATGTTCCTTCCATATTCACATATTCACATATTCGCATTCCCAAATTGGAAAAAAAAATATGCCACTGTGTTATCCCAAACTTTTCAGCATTCTTTCAACAACCAAGACTTGACCTAATTCTATCATAATCTTAAGGGTTAAAGAACAGAATTCTCTTAACACTACAAGAGCAAATATTATGTAAAAGAAAAACATTGTTCTACATGGGTCAAGAAAGATAAAGAATAATAGAAAGGTAATAAAATCGTGTCAGAAGAAAATTAACTTAGTAGCTAAAGGTAGTAGTAGATGATAGTTGGTGAGATGATTCACTGGGTAAAGGTGCTCATAGCACACACAACCTGAAGACCTGAGGTTGTCCTCGGGACACACATGGTTCAAGGGGGGAACAGTTCTCTCAAGTGGTCCTCTAGTGTCCCACACAAGTGGCATGGTACTTGTACATACACACATACAGAGCACATAAGCTAAGTAATTAACAATTTAAAGTACAAGAAGAATTGCAGATCAGAGATGAGAAAAGCATTTAGTGGTTGGTGCATCAGTTAATGGAGGAAGATGCTCAAGAGAGCAGTTACCCAAACAAGGACTAAAACCTAAAACCAATAGTGTCTATGCTGGCTACACTGCTCTGTGAATAGGCACAAGGACTTCAAATCCTCGGTGTGGCTACTGACAGTACTCTGGGGAGTGAAGACAGGATGGTCTCTGGGGCTAGCTGGCCACCAGTCTACCTCCAGGTAAAATAACAGACACTAGCTCAAGAAAAATAAGTCAGAGGGCACTTCTTTCCTCTGATCTCCATGAACAACTGACACACATTTTACATGTGCATACGTGTGCATACACACACACACACACACACACAAACACACACAAACACGCGCACACCAATCTTTGGTCTTTTCAAAATTAGAAGAGCAGATCATGTCTGAAAATGTAAATTTGATTTTAAATATCATTAGTACCTGGTGGCCAAAATCTACAGGTGCTCTCGTTTGCTTTTGATTGTTAGGATAAACACCATAACTGAGAGCACTGAGGGGAGTAAAGGGTTTATTTCTGTCTTATCACTTACAATTATAGTTCCATCATGAAGGAAAGGCAGGGCAGGAACTCAAGGCAGGAACCCAGGGCAGCAATGAAGCAAAGGCAACGAATGAATAATTTTTTTTATTCTTTATTGGATATTTTATTTGTTTACATTTCAAATGTTATCTCCTTTCCAGGTTTCCCCTCTGCAAACCCCCTATCCCATCCCTCCTAAACCTGCTTCTATGAGGCAGCACACACCCACCCACTCTCTCCCACCTCACTGCCCTACCATTCCTCTACAATGGGGCATCAAGCCTTCACAGGACCAAGGGCCTCCCCTCCTCTTGATACCATATAAGGCCCCTTCAGCTCCTTCAAGTCCTTCCCCTAACTCCTCATTGGGGTCCCTGTGCTCAGTCCAATGGTCGGCTGCGAGCATCCACATCTGTATTGTGGCTTTTTTCTCAATCGTTTGCTCAACTTGTGTTTTTGGTTTTTTGTGGGTTTTGGGTTTTGGAAGTGAGGTTTTCAAGACTACACTGAGTATCCCTTGCTGCCCTGAAGCTCACCTCACCATGTAGACTAGGCTGGCCCCCTGAAGCTCACCTCACCATGTAGACTAGGCTGGCCTCCTGAAGCTCACCTCACCATGTAGACTAGGCTGGCCTCCTGAAGCTCACCTCACCATGTAGACTAGGCTGGCCTCCTGAAGCTCACCTCACCATGTAGACTAGGCTGGCCTCCTGAAGCTCATCTCACCATGTAGACTAGGCTGGCCTCCTGAAGCTCACCTCACTATGTAGACTAGGTTGGCCTCCTGAAGCTCACCTCACCATGTAGACTAGGCTGGCCTCCTGAAGCTCACCTCACCATGTAGACTAGGCTGGCCTCCTGGCCTCGAACGCAGAGATCCACCTACCTCTGCCTCAAGGGCTGCTATTAAAGACGTGCACTATCAGTCACATTTAGCTTTCAATTTACTTTTCTGTACAATTCAGGACCATAGGCCCAAGCAGGGCACCACTCAAGTGAGCTGGGCCCTCATCTGTCAATCATTATTCAAGAAAATGTACCAGAGGCTTGACCCCAGGCCAATCTTATGGAAACATTTTTTTTTTATCAATTGAGTTTCTCTCTTCCCAAAAGACCTTAACTTGTTTACAACTGACCAGAACCTAATCAGCCCAGTGTGGAAAGGTTTGTCCTCCCTCCCTAACCTGAGTGACCTGGATTTGATCCCCAGCGCCCTCATGAAACTAGAGAGAACCAACTGCTCCGAAGCTGTCCTCTGACCTCCACTCACACAACTAGTACACACAAAATAAATAAATAAATAGTAAATTTTTAAAAGGAAAGATTTTTTTACTATGAGATGTGAAGCATTTCCAGTATAAACCCCTTATTGTTTTAAAAATGGGAAGAAAAGATCAAGGGAATATATAAGATCACAAGAGAAGTTTTTAGTGTATCCAAACTATTCCTTGGAAGACGTTGGCATTAGGTTTGGTTTTATTCCATTAGCATACACAGTTGTTCATCAACAAGTTCACCTTAACCGATCTCAACCAACACATTTGAGTCTACAGCCACTTCTAACTGAATGCACCTGCTACACTGAGTGCAGTCATAGAGGGACACTGTCATCTTTGACACTTGGGAAGAGGGTTGGTGGATACATATATATATATATATGTGCATTTTTATTTTCCTGCGGCTACCTCACAGTTTTGTTCACAAACATCACTGTGAGTTGAGGTAATACTATTGTTGGGACAGCTTTTGAAATGTACTCGTGAATTACCACATGCCAACCAAGACTGGTACATTTTCCTGCCAGCTCTGACCCTGGTGATGAGGATGGCACAGGCAATAAAGAAGATGAAGAACCTTTGCAATCTTAAAACCTGTGAAATGTGTAGGGTATTTTTTCTTTCTGAGCAGGTGTAACATCTCCTGAATTATGTTGGTGGGGATCATGTTGCGTTTTGTAATTTAAGAGATGGGCTTTAAAGCTCTATCATGTTAGAAATATGAATTGGCTTCTTAGCAACAAACATTGGGGGGAAAAGAGAAAGAGAGAGACAGATTTCCAGAATTTAATTTGATGAATACTTTTCTCCAGAGGAGCTATCATTTGGGATCAAGAAAAAAAATATTCCTGTCTGAAGATCATAGGAAGAATAGGAAACAAATTTGCATTAAAATTTTTTTGAAAAACAAAATCTTCCAATGTTATCATTAAGAACTTGTGATTTTGGAAGGCACTGGGTTATAGTCTGTTACACCCCTTAGAAAATTCAAATTTGGGGGAGGAGCCCCACAGTAAAACAATTGACATGTAAAGCACAAAAGTTGTCCTGTGTGCCTAGATGACAGTGGCTCCCCTGAAATGGGCTCCCTGAGGCCTGTCTGCACTTTCTTTTCTCTGTACCTGGCTCACAGTCACCTTGATACACATTTAACCCCTAAATGCACATGTTACATGCTGCCCCTCTTTGAGGATCAAAATCTATGTGTTCATGGAACTTTTATCAGTAGGTTCCACTGGTAAGAAGTAAGCTTTCAAAACCTAAAATTAAAGAGAAGTGCATTTCCACTGATTTAAACAAGGTTTAAATCTGCAAGGTTTAAATCTGCAAGGTTAGCAGCACCAGACAATAACCTCAGCATTGAGGAAGCACAGGTCGAAGGATGACGAGTTCAAGGCCAGCCTGGGCTAGCTGGCAAGATCTTGTTGATTTAAAAAAAAATCAAATAAGCAAAATTGTTAACTCATACATGATCGTGTCTTCTGTAAGATACATGCTGATTGTATATGCATGTTCTATGTTTTCTTGTTGGGCTACATGATTTATTTGGGCACATCTTTCTCTACAAAGTCTATCATATCCTTTCAACTACCTAGGAGGGTTGTGAACTTAATGTGCGTTATAAAAGCTGTCAGATAAGCTCTTGGTCAGCATCAAAATAGATGGCTCAATAGTGAGCCAGATAAAATGTAGATATCTTATCTCCATTGCCAACACATTAAAACCCAAGGGGCAAAGCTGGAGGAGCTATGCTAAGGTCTCTAGATGGGACGTAAATAAATATGCCTTTCTACCCTTTACCTACCCTACCTTTATCAAATTTTACTCAGCTTAAGTGACTATAGAAGCAATTACAAAGGATGCTAATTTGCATGTTTTTCATGACTTGTTCTTTAGCACTTTATGAAATATGAAAACTAGATTGTCCAGAGCTATCATTTCAACATTCTCCGTAGACGCTCCATCCTTTCCTGAATTTAAACTCCTTTAAAGACTTTGTAGTTAAGCCCTGGTTTGGGAGATTTGAGATTAAAAACCTTCCATTTGGAGGTCTTGCCATTCAGCTAAGTACCCAAAAAGGGAATGTTTAAATTAATGGAAGATTAAAGCAAAGAAGAACATTCTAGAAGGTATTCCATAATGGAGCTCTGTCACCACCTTCTCTATTTTATTGAGAAAATAGTCTGTTCCAGGGGGGCTGAAAGTTTATATTCCAACCATCAGACTAGTTTAACTATTCAAAGTTACAAATGTCAGGGGGAAAGAAAAAAAAAAACTCGTAATGGAAATGCTGACATGCTATGCAGTAAGTAAGCAGAGGCAGGTGCCCTGCCCCCAGGGTCATAATTCAATCAAGCTGTACTCTGACGTCATCTGTTACAGAAAAAAGCCAAATGGTTTATGAACAGCACCAGAACCCCCGAGATTAAATTACAGCCCTGATATTTAATCATGGGCCGTACTATGTTATTTTTAATAACACAATACATTTTAACAGTTATTCGTCAACTGCCTCAGCCAAATTAGACCTTGCGATGACAAGCGGGCCCGATTATGATGCCCATCCAACACCATCTCAGTTTTATTCTTTTTTTTTTTTTTTTCAGAAATGGTAGACTATATGTTGTTGTTGTTTTTCCCATTGCAAGTATATAGTTGATAACGACTGAGCAGGTCAGCCCTTAACTCATAGCAGCACAGCCACTGTGTCTAGAACGGTGGGGTCTATGTATTAATACCCTGTGTTAGCTAGAACCTCCTGTATGATTTGGGAAAGAGATATTTAACCCTTTCCCAGGATCCTTATACTTTATCATAAAATAGAGAGCATCTCTAAATACTCCTGTAAGCCCAATTTTCCACAAATTATCGCCTTGCAAAAATAAATAAATAAGTAAAGAGAGTGTGGTTTTCTTTAGGGTTCCCTAAGGGTCAGAGTTTAGAGTGAAAAAAAAAATGCTTCCATTTTAAAAATCACCTAGGATAACTGATCAAAGGGGTAGCCTACCACACAAGAATGTACAAGCCGAAGTTTCCAGAGGCAACGGCAACATCAGCCAGTGAAACAGGTTCTTTACCCAGTAATGCCCAAATGCTGCCACACGTGTGAAGGGTTGTTTGCAAAACAAATCAATACAGGCACATCCAACAATGGACTGCAGCTAATAAACTACATATAGTAATTACTACCAATAGCAGTCTAGAAAGTCATTCATTACATGTTAATTGTCACACAGAAAGTACAAAAGCAGCCGTCTGAACAACTGAGTGACTGTACCTTTAAATAAAATACGTTCTTACCAGCCTAAAGAAATCTATCGGCAGGAACTGGTTCTAAACACAGCTGGGTATTTGATATGCTGATTAACTGGGCCTCTATTTGTTTTTGAAACGAAAGTAAATATGACAACCTCTTCAGTAATTTTGCCGTGTCTGGTGGTCTAATACAAAGAAATGCGTGTATCTGTACAGCTACATGTATTACTTTCAGCAAAGTGCCAGCCTATCTTCCCAAAGAGTCACTTGTCTTACGTCTCTCTTAAGCATAGAGTTATGACCAAACACCTAGCTTACACTCAATCTGAATGGGTCACGCATTGGGAGGAGGAGTAACTCGCATGGAAGCTTCGAAATTTGGTGGCCAATTTTGAAATATTTAATCAGTGTAATTAAGAAAACTGTAACAAAAAAAATAACCTTTCAAAGAAAGCCAATAATATGTATTCCCTTCTCTAACACTTAGCATGATCTAATTAACTTTGAAGAACACCTAGTCATAATAAAAAAAAAAAATAGCTCATAAAATACAAAACAAAGCAAAGGGGGCTGTTTCTTCTCCTACCTTATCCTCATTTCAATGTTCTGTCTCTGTAAGAATCTGCCTTAACCAGCATCCATATAGACTATATAAAGGCTTGGCTGGCCAAGAACATTTTGGTTCAAGATTTGTAAACTGAAGAATATTTCAAAACACACTCTGCTTCTTCTGAGGCAACTTGAGACCTGTCATCTTGGATGATGGAACAGACCTTCTTACACTCAGGCTTAGTGATCACACAGGCCTGAGGCCACCAGGCCTCCATGGCCCGAACCAAGTTGCAAACTCCCAATATAAAAATGGAGTTTACCATTAGAAGTAAATGTTTGATCTGTAAAGCTTAGAGAATTACTTTGTTTATCATACAGAGGAAGGCGAAAAGGAACAATTTTAAGCTCAAAACAAACACAAAACCGCTTATATGACAGTCTTTACAGCTCCACGATTCTAACCATTTAAGACAGATTCAAGCAATTAACAGCATAAACTTTCATTACATAGTTCTATTATATATGTTTATGCGACTTCGCTGTTCATCTGTTATTTAAGTGATTTCCTCATTACAATAGTAGGGGAAGGATAATTTGCTGATGTTGTCAAAAATGCTAAGCATTTCAGTCTCGATAGTTCTTGGGTCTCCATGCTTGTTTAATGCATTTTATTTACTTAAGTCAGTGTCAAATAGAGTACCCATTCTCCCTTCTGAATTTAGAAGACTAACACTTTAAGCACATGTCTGGTAACAGACATATCAAAACCTGCAAACTGTTCATATTAGGGATGCAGGCTGAAGTTAGGATTATAGAGCTTGAATTCCATTCAAAGGCCTAACAATGAACTGCATGCTTTTTTATATTTAAATATAAGACAGCTTTACTTGTTCAGATATTAATAGGTCACACTGGGCTACTGCAATTTCAGATCTGATTATTGACACAAAAATAATTGAAAATGTCTTCCCTGGGACCCAAATAGCCACACACAGATTTCCCATGGGGAAAAAAATATATTGAAAAAGCACAACTTTTAAAATACCCATTCTATTTTTTCTGTAAAAGTAATGTGATAATATGAGAACCATATACTAGCTCACATGGAAATCAATCATAACTTAAAAGGGTAACTTAATCTGGATATTGAGGCAGAAAAATAGTGGATATGATTTGTTACATTACCTTAAATGTTTTTAAAAAATGCTTTCTACTCTAAAGATCATAAATAGTATTTCATACCAGGCCTCAATATTGTATTTCATAGCTATATAATCTTGAAAAATATGAGCTGTCTGGCTCTTGATGCCCTTGTGTGGGCTGGTATGTGTGCCTTTATGAATGTGTGCATATATATGTGTGTGAAGGGCTATAAAGATTTGTGTCTAGGCAGGCCTGCATTTAAACCTAATTTCATTACTCCTTGCCTTGTGAACACATGGCTTACCACCGCTGTGCCTCAGTTTCCTCGTCTATGAATCAGGCACAGTAAGGTTTGCATTCACGTGTGTTCTTAGGAGGACTAAAGCAAGAGTACATACATGACAGAACACACAGAGCTCATGAAGCTGTCCTCTGACTCCAGCTCAGCGCTCTGCCCAGCACCCCTAAAGGAGCACGGGGGTCCCCAGGGCAAGAAGAGAAGAACCAGCAAGCTGAACCAGAGTTCCAAACCTAAGCAAAGGCCTCAGAGGGCACTCGAGCACAGGACAGCACTGATGTCCATCACTGACACAGCACATCCATCCTTAAACCCCACTGTGGCTGACAGGGGACAGAGAAGTACAGCGTTAGTTCCAATAAGGAGTCTGCCCAGGCCACCGACAGCAAAACAAAGCTGATTTTGAATACTAACAAAGGACACAAGTCCCTCACCTGAAATCTAAATTCCTCAGCTACGAACTGGAGGTTCTAGGTGTTTCTCTGGGGCTGGCCCCAAAATACAGAGGCTCTAATATAACCTGTCTGATGCTGCTGTACTTTTCAAAATCTATTAAGCAACTCTCTGTTGGTGAAAGAAAAAAACTTTTATAACCACCATGGTCTGTACCAGAGTAGGATGTGTACAGCACACACACTCACACACATACACACACTCACACACATACACACACTCACACAAACTCATACACTCACACTCATACACACTCACACACACACATACATACACTCACACAAACTCATACACTCACACACACTCACACACTCTCACACAAACTCATACACACACACACACACTCACACACACCACACATACACACACACACAAACATGTAGGAAGGAAAGTAAGGACTATTTCCTCTACAACACCTTCAAGAACAAGCAATATCCTCGCCACACCATCAGAAGAACTCATACTGACACAGGTAGAAATGAACACAGGCTGTGAGCCACTTCAATTTTTTCCCCTCTATCCTCTGTGACTTTACTCATTTTGATGTCATAAGGACACAGGTAAGCTAACATACATGAAAGCCAAGAACTGTTTCTCCCCCTTTCCAAAACTGGCTCAGCAGAGATGTAATACGCTTTGACACTGCTCTTAATTGTTTTAACCTGGGTGTGATTGGCAGAATTTACCAACTGCTGAACACCTAAGGAGTAAGCAAGTACAGGGAAGAGCCCTCCACGTTTGAACTAAAGGAGCTGTAGCACCCTTCCCTGGCTGACTCCCTTCTCACACGTGCTCACAGATGCCAACAGAGCTAACCTACCAAGACGTTAGGGGTCTGATCATTTCACCAGGTCAACCTTAAAATCATTTTTTAATGATGTCAAACTCTAGTGTGTTTTATCTTTTGTTCCCAAAAGGTTCAAACACGGTGAAATAAATTACACCTTTGTTACGTCAGAAAATAAACCTCTACTCACCCTAGCACATAGATACTCTCTTTTGGTAACTCAGTCTTTTTTTCTCTCTCTCTCTCTTAATGAGAACAACTTTCCAAGCATGCAGGCGTGTGGATGCTTCTACTTCATGTTAAGATCGATGATATAACAGATATAGGACTGCTTTGTACACATTCCCATACAAGTTAGAGCTACTCCTTAAAAATAATCCCAGAGCCACCAGCTAAGGTCATGGTAGCTCTGGTCTACCCTGGCTGAACAGTTTTACTGCATTCTGTGAACACCTGCAAACATCAAACAAAAACTGCTGGTCCTTTCCTGGGTTGACAAAAGCCTTTCAAGTGAAAACTGCTCCCTGGGAATGTCAGGCTGGGGCTCAGGTTACATTCCATTCACCCTAGCAGCCTTGCCATTTCTTAGGGTGGTAGGAAAAGCTATGTTTGTGGAATGAAAGATTAAAGCGAATCTGGCCACACTCTTTCCACTCTCGAACCGAATATCACGAATATCACGTATTAATGGGATCAACAGCTATTGGGAATTTGCAGCATGAAATATGATCAGACCTCTCACTTAGGGAGAGGTGGGGGTGGGGGTGGGGGGGAGAAAAGGCACTGATTTTTTTTTTCTCAAATTGGACTCATTTACTTAGAGTCTAGATCTCTTTTTCCTGAATCTAAGTTTCAAAGTCATATCTGAGTGCATTCAGAAAGGTGAATATAAAACTTGAAGGAACTTAAGAAATAATTCCTCTAGCCAAAGTTTCCTAAGTCCTGCTTCCAGTTAAAGGAAATGCCGTTTTCATAATTTTTTTAAAAGTTATGCTTTAAAAGAGATATGTCTCTTACTGGGTAGAACTATTAGCCTTGTCCTGATATGCCTTAACGGATGCAGAGACTAACAGTCGGCATGCAGCCCCTGCAATCCGGCCACCATCCTCCTGTACCATGTGAATGCACTGCATTTCCAGCAGGCAGGCAGGATAAAAGAGCCCTACACTTTCTACTCTTACAACGCAAACATCTGGTCCTCAAAACCACACCACTGGTACCAGGTAGCTTTAAACTTCAACAGCTTCAAGGTGCTCCCTCTATAGTCATTAGAGATAGCCTAACAGGTTAAAGTCTCTCTCTGGAATTGTGGATACATAAAAACAACACACACACAAACACACAGACACACCAACACAACACACACACAAACACACAGACACACCAACACAACACACAGACAAACACACAGACACACCAACACAACACACACACAAACACACAGAGACATCAACAAAACACACACACAGACACGCCAACACAACACATGCAGGCACACATACACACCAACACAACACACACAAACACACAGAGACACCAACACAATGCACAAAGACACACCTCATTGTCTGAACAGCTATGCATTTTGATACATGAGTATTTACCAAAGAATTAGTACATATTTCAAGTTACCCATCCCATACTGTCTACCAACAAACACTTCAGCGATCCAACAAGGACTTTAACTGAGCATGAACACAGGACATGAGCTGAATAAAACAACTGTCTTTTCATATTTAACATATTTCATACTTATAATTCGTCTTAACAAATTAAATCACAGCTAAAGTAATATATTAAGTTATTCCAAATGTGTTCATCATTACAACAAGTGCAAACAGTATTTTATACCAACTCTGAAAGGCGTAGACTCTGGGCCTGCCTGACATCTACTTTAGTCAGATTTCAACCATGCACACATTTCTTAATTAAACATGAAGGAAATGACTGCCAGGCATAAGGTTGGGGTTGTGACGGTGTCTATAGGAAGCACTCACTGGATTACAGAACACATTGTCTTCATTTTCAGTACAAGCCTTGGAATTAATATCCTCTGTCCTAGAAGCTATATAAAGAATACTATACAGAAATCTGTAATATGGAATGCTAATGTCAAATTTTAAAAAAATGGAACCAGGAACAGGGCTCAAAGAGTAAAGCAAACATTTTGTCATTAGTACTTTTAATCAAAGAAGACCCTAAAATGCTAAGGTAAAACTAAAGGAGGCACCGGGTATTTTATGAATTGTGTTAAAGAGAGAAATCCCTAAACTTATGGGAACCAGTAGAAGTCACTCACTTGGAAAGCAGCAAGTTTTAAAAGACATTATTTGTATGAAAATACACAAAGTACACAAGTCACCTAGCTAAGCAGATCTCTTGGGTTGTTGTTGCACCAGATGAAAACAAATACATAGAAATTATATCCATAGCTGACAGACAAACACCCTAGCATCTCACACCTATAAGACGTTAACATTTACCAGCCTGACTTCAGAGTGCTGCTACCTCATGGACAATTATATACCATGGCCAGAACTCTAAAATCCTGCAGCTGCTTAAAAGGCATCAATACATTTAAACCCTGGACCTGGAGGGCAGCAGGCAACAATGTATTATTGACTCCTTATTTAAAACTAGCTGGCTTTAAAAAAAAAACAAACAAACAAACAGCAAGAACAAGAACAACAAACACATCTCACAGAAATGTCACATTTTCAGTTCCCATTTTTAATGGGAGACACTCAAAGAGCTTTATACTAAAATTCCTCCTCAGATGCCAGATAATCACTGTGCACACAGATTCCTTTGTGAATACCGCTGCCTTTTTGTAGAAGCATCGCCCAGAGAAGTCTCACGTATAAAAAAACGCTAAGTCTCTCCAAATCTGCAACATTAAATTCACTGCATAAGTCAACGATAAGGGAGCGAAAACAAACAGCTCCAGCATCCACAAGATAGTTTAAAGATAAATGAATTCCTACTTAGCCTCTCGGACTAGCAGGAGACTATTTAACAGACTTGTCTGAAAAACTAAGTGCCGCTTCCTTTAAAAGGGTTAATTGTACAGAGGACCTAATAACTGGCATTATTTCCCCTTTTATGAAAGTTAGATTTTTTTCCCTCTGTATTTTAAAATAGGGAGCATGAATTTGTCCACGTTATTAACATCAGTCTTACGCTCACATGTTTAATTACAACCATATTTTTTTTAAAAAAAATCACGTTTAAATTGTGATGGAATTCTGATACGGTTTTCCTGATTTAGAAATAGGTCTCCCTTGAATTGAGCCAGGCAACACTCTGGGTAGCTTTGCTGTTGGTAGGTAATGAAATATAACCACACCATCATCATAGGTTAAAACTCAATGACTTCTTTCAGAACACTCCAACAGAGCCAAAAATACACAAAGAGCAAATAAACAACTGAGACCATTGAACTTCAACACCAAGAAAAGAATTCACGTACTTGAGCCAGTGAAATGTCCACTCGCCAAAGAAGTTGGTCCATTTTTCCCACTGCTTACAGGAGGCGAAAACATCTAAAGGAAACAAAGAGACAGCAGAGTTGAAAGGAAGACATTCGTGGCTTCAGAGTTCACCAAAGATCTCTCACACTCTTGATGAATAACTTGGAGTTAATGCTAAGGCTTTATTTAGGAAAACATATAGCCATCCAACCTAAAACTAAACCAGGCAGCCTGTTCCAACCTCCACCTCCCTCCATTACCACTGTTAGCTTTCTCCTCGGGTGACTTAAACAGTCCTACCACATTCTGAACACAGTCCCCATGGCATTAGTAAGGCATACATAGGGGGACAGCAGCCTTTCTAGAAAACACTAGTTTGACAAAGGAGAAGAAAAAAGTTGTTTGTTTTATATTGAAACCCTTGGACATAACATAAATGTGGCAATGTCCCCTTCCATCAGTTACAGGACTTGTCTGCCATACATGAACTCAAATCAAAATCAAAATGCCACCTGCAGTAACAATTTCTCACTTCAGCTCAAACATGAGAGCAACGTAGGCAAGTCTCTCAGCCTCTCTCTCTCTCTCTCTCTCTCTCTCTCTCTCTCTCTCTCTCTCTCCTGTCTCTCTCACCCTCTCTCTCTCTCTCTCAATCTTTCACTCCCTCTCTCTCACTCTCCAGCATCTATTTCCGCCCTAACTGATTTCCCTCTTCTCCTCCAGTCTAAAGCGTTTTCGCACACCTTCCCTGAGTCAGAGCCTGCAAAAAAGCAAAAGAGCGAATGGAGAAAGTGCAACAAGCAGAAAGGGGGCTGCAAAGCCGCCTATGGGCTACTGCTTCCTGCCAAAACTTTCCGGAGAACCACTTCTCCACAGGGTCTGCCAGAGGAGCAGCAGTGGTGGCAGCCAGCAGCGGCAGGCAGTGGAGCAGGAGCAGCGTGGGGGAGCCCCACTTCGAAGGTGGTTTGGATTTTATTTGTGTGTTTGGGGGATTCTTTTTTTTTTCTTTTGCTTCACAAAATGCATCTTACACCAAACTCTGGCATTAAAACTGAATCCATGCTCCTGGCATGTCTGGACCTCGTGGGAAGCAGAGGGGAGGGAGAAGAACCAAGAGAGTACAGTAGTGAAAACTCCACAAGTGTGTAAGTCCCTCCTGGTGCTGATTTCAAGACTGCAATTTACTAAAATAGTCCAAGACACCCTGAAGAATGTGTGTTCAGTTTGTGCATCGGAGTTCCCAGAATCCCAAAAGAAGAGGCAGCCAGGAGGAAGTCAGGGGGAACCCCCACAGAACCAACAGCCTCAACTCTACAGCACCTCTACTGCCCAGTTTCCCCCCTTTTAAAGTAAATAAATATGTAAATAGGATGTGGAGTCCTACACAAAGTTAGCAGTGCACTCTGCGTGCAGACATGGACAAGTTTCTGATGGAACGTGACAGTTTTAAGGGGTACCTGGTTTCCCTCTCTGCTGGAATGAGATTCCATTATTTAGAGAAATAGGTAGGTAAAGAAATCAAGACAACTCATTAGACTCTTAAAAAAAAAAAAAAAAAAAAAGCTTGAGTCTTCCACATCCCAAAATTAGTTGGAAATAAAAAACTTGTCAAAAAGACCCTCACATTTTCCAAGGATTCAGCCAATTAAAAATTATCCCACTCTTTCACATTTCTATGGGTTCCTAGCTGAAGTGGTGGGGGAGGGTTGTTGTTGGTTTTTTTTTTTTTTCTTTTTTCCACAGCTGTTGTTAGTTTCCACCGTTCTTTCTTACCGCACTGAAATCCAGTAAATCACTCAGCTCTTTGTCCGTCCCTAAGGCAGCCATTCGCTGTTGGTGATGCATTTTAGCAAAATCACACAAACCTAGAAACATGGAAATAACCGCAATCAGAAAATCCAGTCCCAATCCTTGGAGAAAACACAATCGGATTTTTGGAGACTGGGGGAGTGAGGTGGGGGGGTCGGTGGGGTGGGGGATATAGGGGCGGATGGGATTAAGGTAGAAAAGGAGGAAGGAACTGGACAAATGTTGGGTTTTGTTTTGATTTTTTTTTTCTTCATGGAATAGGCAGCAATAGCAAAAAAAAAAAAAAAAAAAAAAGGAAAAATAGCGATATTGTATTTCCAAAGAGACGATCAAACTAGTAATATCCACTATAAAACCAAATCCAGGAAAGAAGGGGGGTAAGCCGCTCTTCAGCGCATCAATTTATGCAACAGGAGGTAGAGCGAGAAATGAATGGATCACAGAGAAAAGAGAAACTACTGCACGAACCGGTCTCAACTTTCCCCCCACCCTCCACCCCACCCCCTCACACGCACACACTCACGCGCACACACTCGCACACACTCGCAGCACTCCCCCCACCCCCCCCCACCCCCACCCCCCCTGCCCTGCAAAGTAGCTCGAAAGAAATTAAAGACCAGCGTCTCTGGAGTGCAAACCGGTCCACAGGGGGGTGGGGTAGCCGGGGAGGGGAAGCCCAGAAGAGCCTCAGGGTCCTCCAATTGTCCGGCACCCCTAATTTGTGAAAGAAAGGGTTGTAAAAAAAATTTTTGAAGTCAGGCCCATTGGCAAAGTGCGCTGTGCCCGGGAGCCCGCCGGGCCCGGAGGGGGCGGAGGCCGGGGGAGGGGACGCCGTCGCTCCCGAGCTCCCGAACCTCGGCGGGGACAGCGGGGACCACGGGGCCCCGAGCCCGAGCGCGATCGCCCAGCCCGGCCCGGCCGGGCCCCGCCGCGCATCCGCCCAGCCGGCCCCGCCGCGCCGCTACCTACCGCCCGCGCGCGACGAGGGGCTCCCGGTGCAGCGCCGGCGCCCAGGCGGCGGTCATGTCTATCCCCCTGCCTCCGCCACCACCACCTCCTCCAACGGCCGGCGCCCGCGCCCGCTTCGGCTTCCCCACCGCCGCTGCCGCCGCCGCCGCCGCCGCCGCCGCCGCCGATCCGCAGACACACAGCCAAGATCCCTGACTCTTAACACCAACTCTCTTCTCCCGGGAGGGGAGGGGACGAGGGAAGGGGGGAGGGGGAACACGGCGAGGCGCACGGAATTGCAAGTTCAGCAAAGAAATGGGTGGGGGGGCTCCGGCGGGGAGACGCGGCGCTCCGGCCCGGGCTGCCTGGGAAACACCCCCACCCCAGAAAAAAAATCCCAACACCTCCCCCGTCTTGAGAAAGAGAGAGGGGAAAAAAAAAACCCACCAAGGAAAATTCACCGAGCACCTCATTTTCCCCCTCAGATCGCCAGTTACAATCTGAAGCCTGAACAGTTCAGGGTTTGCCGGGTTCATCCATCGGAGGCACTTTGAAATTCATTCGAGTTTACATCCCTTCTCACTTCTGTCTGTCTCTCTGTGTCTCTGTATGTCTCTCTCTCTCTCTCTCTCTCTCTCTCTCTCTCTCTCTCTCACACACACACACACACACACACACACACACACACACACACACACTGCAAAGCAAGTTTTGCTTTGCTGCAAATACACGTGATGCATAAAGACTTTGCCAAGACGAACAATATTTTTCTTTTCCATACAGAAACCCATCCACATTTTTACTAGGGGGATATTTTGTTTGGATAGTTTTGCGTTTGGGGCCGAAATCTGAATCACAGACTTCTTTTTTTCGCCTTTTTAACTCACAGAGTCGTATAGCTGCAAACTTTGTTTTAAAAGGAAAAAAAAAAAGGTAATTTTAGAGGGACGAATATGGTTTTGCTTCTTACACTTGAGTTCGTAACTCCAAGTCCGCGCTCGGCTAGCACTTCAAGTTTTCAACTCAACATTTACCACTACAGGCCCTATGTGCTCTTAAAACACACTTTTCCCACATCCTTTTAGGATAAAAATTCAACTTTAAAATTATCTTTACGTAATAACATGCGAGCTTTACCCAGTATATGCAACATTCATTACTTTAATGTTAAAAGAACACATTTGCCCAAACCTGGTATTGCTAAATGTACGAGTACGTACGGAAATGCATGCACACACGTTTTCCCACTGGCAATTATTTAATAGGTTGTTCCTTTTGTTTGAATAAAACATTGGGCTCAACATTCTAAGAATTCAGTTCAATTACAAACAGTTTACTCTGACAGCAAATTGTAACGTTACCTTCAATGGCCACAAATATGCTCACAATATTCCAAGGAAAGAGACTTTAAAAAGAGAGACAAAAATCTTCTGCAAGAACTTAGTGTCTCACATGAGTGTTCCCCCAAAAGAGTATTTTAAATAGAAGTCAGTCCTGTTCCAGGGTTAGCCACAGATTACAAGATTATGCACCTGGCTCGGTTTTTGCATTTTCCATCATCAAACTGTAACAAAATTCCCTCCCCCCAAAAAGTAATCATTAAAAAAAAAAATCCGACAACTTTTTCGTATTGTTTATAAAAATAATCAACACTGGATAGTTATAATTGTTCTTCGGTCTTGTTGGTTGTATTTTTTTTTCTCTTCTCTTTCAAAGTCCTAAACTTGTTCCAAGTTTAGAGGCGTCTCATCATCATCCTCCTCCCCAACACCATCATTGACTCCCCCGAGGAGTCACATTGATAATAATAGGTTTCCCTGAAAGATACATTGTAATCCATTCACATCCGGGCACTGCGGCTTATAAAGAGAAGGCGCTGCGGCCGCGGCTGCTCCACCAGACAATGACTGGGGAGGGGCGGGGCGGGAGCACGCGACCATAGAGTGGTAAACAGAGCGCCTAGAGAGGCCGCCAAGATGGCGGCGCTCTAGGCCACGCCTCCTCCGGGAACCAGGGCGGTCCCGCCGGCGGGTGGGACTCACTCAGGTCGTGGCTCTCGGAGCGCGCTTGGCGCCCCGTTCCCTGGCCGGCCTTGATCTCTGACTCAAAAGCGTTGTTCCCGCAGCGTGAAAGACCTCGCCGGGAGGCCCGGAAGATGCCGTGAGGGCCTCAATGCAGCAGTGTCCCTGTCAGTGTGGATGCAGAGTTTTCAGGCCGGCTTGGGCGGTGTGGGGAAAGGCCACCAAGCCAAGCGTGACCCTGAGCTGGAAGAGTAGGAGGGTCCCTCCCCTCTCCCTCTCGGTCCCACCCCTTCTTTTATAAGCTCCCGGGAGTGTGAGAACTTGGTTAGTGCAAAAGTCTACCTTTATTGATGTAAGACTCGTATGGCTCTTGAACCAAAAACCAGGAACTTCCAATTTGGGCCAAACAATTACCTTTTCAAACCTGTTTTCTCCTCAACAAAATAGCAATGGGACTTTGAGATACCTATATGATACGCATACAGGTGAGGCTACTACTATAGAAATATACCGCTTCCATCCCTAATTTCTTACTGACTCACTGATACCCCTAACCTAGACATTTGCAATTGTAGATAACTCACGTATCCAAAAAATAGTGTCCGGGTCCCCCAACAGAAAGCTTATTCTGATCCAGACAGTGTTCTAAGAATTTCACAAATGTAGGCCATATTGATGCTGGCCTTGAAGGTAGAGTACCATTCACATCCTTACTTGACCTACACCGCAACAGAAGCAAGTGAAATATCACAGATCCTGACCCACAGCCCAAGTTCGTTAAACAGCACGAATTTGCCTAACTAAAACTACTCTCTATAGTAAGTGACAGAGCCCACCTTGAAAGACAGTATGTGACCAGAGTCCACCTTCACCCATGTTCCCAAGCCATCTGGCAGTGAGAACGTCCTCATCTCTATCTTCTGATTTTAACTCGTGGCCCATGACAGAATTGAGATGTTTTACTTGAGAGTTTTTACAGGACAAGAATTGGGACATTTATGGGCTATTTCACACATCATGAGGACTCCAGTGTTTTATCCCCCATTCCACATTTTCATCCTAAAATAATATTTTACATTTAGCCACCTCTTTATAGTGCATTATCACAGACATTATCTCTGGTTCTCAGAGTAAGCCCTCGACAGGCTCTGGGGGGAAAAAAATCACTGTAATGAAAAGATCACAAGCATTGGCGTAGGAAAAAATATTCCATTGGCTCTACCTCCAATCAGCACTGTGACCTCAGACTCCATGCCAGTGACCTTTGCCATAAAATGCAGAGGCTAGATTAGATAATCCCATAAAAATCCCTTTTAGCTTTTAGGTTTGTAAGATTCCCCCTCCTGAATTCAGGGGCAGCAAATGATCTGTCCAGAAATCGCTGATTAGATCAAGTTTGGGATCGAAAACACCCTGCTAGTCTAGTGCCCTTTTGTTTTCTCCTGGCCCCTTTTGATCAGAAAGAAAAGGAAATGTGTGAGTCCCCTTCCTGTTTTAAATTAAGGGACACATGTGGGTGTGTTCGTCTTTGTTTTTTCCTGAACTGTCAGAGGATAAGTACTTTCTAATTATACTTTTGGAAATTGGAAGCACCTTAGAAAAGGGTGTTTGAGAGGACACTGTAAAGCTTAAAGATAAAAGAGTTAGTGTAATGGGTGAGTCTTTGGTGCTTCCTTGGTCTACACATTCCCCCAGAACCTATGTATCTTGATACAGATGTGTGTCTTAGTCAACTCTGGCCACTGTAACACAGGGAGACAGACCAGGTGGCTTGCACAAAAGGCATTCACTTTTCACAGTTCCAGAGTCTAAAGTCTGAGATTAGGGTGCAAACATGGTCAGGTTCTGCTAGGACTCTTCCTTTTCGTGGCTTGGAGATGGCCGCTTTCCAGCTATCCCTTGCAGGTAGGAGGCAGTTCGAGAGACAGGATTTACTGTTGAGCCCCAGCTGTCCTGGAACTTGCTCAGTAGACCTGGCTGGCTTTGAACACACAGAAATCCACCTGCCTCAGCCTCCTGAGTGCGAAGATTAAAGGTGTACTACCGCTGCCTGGCATCTACCTATACTTTCATATGATTTGACAGAAAGAGCTCTGGTCTCATCTTCTCATAAACTTACTAATCCAATCATAGAGGCCAGCCTGACGATCTTATGTGTTCTGATCAGCTCACCAGAACGGTACCAGGAAGCCAGATCATGTGAGTGTCGTGGTTCTGGAAAGCAGAAATCAAGAGTACGTGGATAAAACTGCTCTCTAGATAGTAAGACCTCAGGAATTCCAAACGTAGACAATGATATCCTGAGTAGAGTGATCTGTATACATTCTGCCAATCAGCTAGAGGACTCATTGCCTCCAGGAGAGCAGGGAGCTCAGCAGTCTTCCCCTTCCTCAGCTGGGCTAGCCTGAGAAACTTCCTGATCTAACGGGACATCGTGCATGTTCACATTCCTGGGTTGTCAATATTATCATTAGCATTGAAAAAGAATTATGTCAACCCTTACGGATACCCTCCTTAGAACTCTAATGCCTGCCTCTCAAGTTGATAGCCTCTTTGGTTATTAGTGTTTGTGTGTGTGTGTGTGTGTGTGTGCGCGCGCGCGCTCAAATACATATAAATACAAGCTGCTGAGTCCATTCTTGTTGTCTGTGCATGGATATGCATTGAGAAACCAATAAGGAGGTCTATCTCTTGACTGAGGCTAATTATCCTTCTTCCAGCGATCATTAGTTACCTGTAGTTCTTTGTCTAGGGGTGAGATACCTAGAAATTTCCCCCTTCCACGTGAACATGTTCAAGGATAGGTTGCATTCTCGTGTATGCAGCCATTGCTAAGTGACGCTATTTCACCGCAGACTTCTTGGTATTGTGGTACCTACAATCTTCCCATCTCCTTTTCCAAGATGTGCCCTGATCCGTAGGTGCAGGAGCTGTGATACAGATGGAATCTGTCGGGGCTGTGCTCTCTACAGCCTGTTGATCTCTGTGTGGTGTCCATCTGTGGCTTCCTGTGATGGTCTCCACTTGCTATAAAGAGAGGCTTCTTTTCAGAAGGAGGAGTGGAGGCTGCAATTGTTGCTGCAAGGTTAACATTCAGAATGCAGTAAGGAATTATGCTAGTTTAGCCAAGCGGCAGTCGTAGACTCTTTTCTAAGGCCTGTGATCTCTAGCACTGGGAAGCTGTCTAGGTTTCTGATACCAGGCACGGTTCCCTCCCCCCTCGTCCTCCCCACCCCCACCCTCCACCCCCATTAGAGTGAGTCTTGAATCTGATGAGACAGATGTTGGTGGGCGTGCAGCTTACTGCACCATTTTGCCTATCTTGCCAGGCTGGTGATTGCCACGGTTCATAGGTGTTGCAGCGGGATAGGATTATTGAATTGTTCCCCATCTTTGGTAGCTTGTATAGCATTTTCGTTTAAGCAGAGAATTCTTTTCTCAGAGGCAAGCAGTTTGCTTTACTCCCAGACTCAAGACTACTTAATGCACCGTGCCAATCCTATAGTCAAGATGGTCCGTACACATGTTACTTCCTTTTCTACCATTTGGTGACTTCAGGCAAGTTCCACAGCATCTCCATCTTTAAGTTACACTTGTGTCCGGATACCTTATATGCCTGGGTTGTTTTTTTAATTTTCTTTTTAAGATTTATTTATTTATTTATTTTATGCATGTGAGTACACTGTAGCTGTCTTCAGACACACCAGAAGAGGATATCAGATCCCATTACAGATGGTTGTGAGCCACCATTTGGTTGCTGGGATTGAACTCGGGACCTGTGGAAGAGAAATCAATGCTCTTAACTGCTGATCCATCTCTCCAGTCCCTACTTGCCTATTTTTAATAAGGTGAGATGTGTTTTGAGAATGACAGAGTCCTACTTAAGGTCCTCAGGTTTGAATAGAGAATGTCTCCTACGGGCTCAGATGCTGGCTTTTGGGCAAATGTTTGACTCTTGGGGGTGCGGGTCTTCCTTTACTGATGCATTAATCCCTTAATAGATCACAATGTGTTGGCATTTTGAGGAGGTAGGGAAGAGTAAGAGATGAGTCACATGCCTTTGGGGGTGTATGGGCTATATATGGCCTTTCTTATAGCCCTTTCTGCTCCTTAACTGCCATAAGGGAAGTGGCCCTCTATCACATGCCCCTACACCATGACGCTTTAGTTCCCCAAGGACCCAACATCAACACAATGAAGGACTACAAGCACACCTCCAAAAGCTAGAGCCAAAATAAGCTACTCTCCCTTTAAACTGTGTGCACCAAGTATTTTGCTACAGCCATCAGAGTCTGACTACCACAGAATACAAAACATCATTTCAATGTGGAATGCCTGAAGAACAGACTTCATGAGTCTGAAAAGAAAGGTAATTTTTGAGACCTCCCTGGGTTCGAAAAAAGATCAGACATTGAAGGGCCCTTGGACCCAAAGCTCCATTTGTAGTCATGGATGGCAAGAATCAAATACTATACCTTGCCCAAGGTCATCTCTCTAATTGAGTCGCTCTCAGTAATTGAATGCCAAGGCAGAATATCATAGAAGTCTTCCTCAAATTCTACCCCATTTTATTAGCCCTGCTTCTGTTGAAACAAGCAAACAAAGGCAAATGCAAACAAGCAAGAGGGATGCTCTGATAAAATGACTTGAGGAGAAAAAGTCAGCAAATACTTTCCGAGCATCTACTTTGTGTCAGAGACTATTCTCCCAGGACCTGAAGCAAGAGTGTTGGCAAAGAAAACAAAATGATAGAAATGTCAAGGGCAGTCCTGATCAAGTGGCTGAGTAAGTCACAGTAGGTATACGATACTGCTCATGGCAGATGTGCGCCAAAGAGATGGTTGCCACGAATATTCTTAGGTTAATAAAATCAATGGACATAGCAGTTTAAGACTTCAGTCTGGAGCTTTTTTGCCTTATTGACAATGAGTCTGAAAGGCTAGAGCTTCCCACAGCAACTAAGTGCATCAAAAACTTTGGTCCTTGTCACAGGAATGTCTGAACTTGTTAAAATTCACACTACTGGGCCTCAATCATGAACATGGAGAGAGAGGGGATCCCATAAATACCATGGTGTGTTAGGATCAGCTTGTTATAACTCATGAGAACCAATTGTGCAGCTTCACCCCACCAAATGTTTTGTTCAGTGGTATTTAATAGATACAGATGCCTTAAAATTGGATAAGGGACATATATACTACTGAAATCAGCAAGCACTAAAACTCAAAAGCTTTCATCAGATAGCTGGAAGTTCGTTGTTTGCCAGAATACCAGCACTGGAAATTATCCTGGGTGATGTTGATGTTGTTAGTTCTGGGGGCAATACTTAGGGTGACCTGAGCATAGGATACACACACACACACACACACACACACACACACACACACACACACACACACCATCTCAAAACAATATTGTTACATCTATTCGGCAACTTCTAGAGTTTCAAAAGATAGGTGGACTTCATCATCTCCTGAAGTCATATATCTTCTGTTTGCATAGCTCTGTCAAATCTTTTCATGGTATTAGCTATTCATGAGAGAGCCTTG
The DNA here is from genome assembly GCF_000001635.26 of Mus musculus. Taxonomy (NCBI): domain Eukaryota; kingdom Metazoa; phylum Chordata; class Mammalia; order Rodentia; family Muridae; genus Mus; species Mus musculus. Next base: position 69,338,816 of record NC_000084.6, on the reverse strand, counting down.
GCAAGCCCAACTGACCCCCACCAGGATCTCTGCGACTGTCCTAGTGTCACGACTGTCAAGTGACCTTACACACTTTGGTGATGTTATCCACAACTACACTGACTCTCATGCTGGTGCGATCTCCACAGAGGGCACAAATCTGCCTGTACACAGACTCCAGTATTCTCCATTTGACATCAATGACCTCTGGGTCAAAGAAGCTTGATCAAAAAGATTTTCAACCTTGCAAACCTTGGACCACACAAGGTCAGCCCATTACCACTTCCTGTCTTACCAGGCCAGCAAGGCCAGTCTTTGCCCTCTGGGAAGGTTATATATATATATATATATATATATACTTTTAAACCTCTAGGAGCCTTCCTGTATAGGACCATTGGAGGGTACTCTCTTAATTAGGGTTTTATTGCTGTAAAGAGGCACACTTCTGTCTAAGGGTTTTATTGCTGTGACCAAGGCAACTCTTATAAAGCAAACATTGAATCGGGGCTGGCTTACAGTCCATTATCATCATAGTTGGATGCATGGTACTGGAGGAAGAGCCTGAAGTTTTACATGTTGATTCCAAGGCAGCCAGGAGGAGGATCTCTTTAGACTCTGAGCAGAGCTTAGAGACCTCAAAGCCCAGCCCCCACAGTGACACATTTCCTCTAACAAGGGCACACCTCCTCCAATAATACCACACCTCCTCATAGTGCCACTTCCCATGAGCCAGGCATATTCAAACCACCACCTCATGCAATCATGCCATTACAACAACCTAATCATGACACTTTAAGAAGGGCAGAATCCAGTGAGACCTCTTCCTTCTTGCTACCTCACAAATCGCCACATTTACTTGCCTGCCTCTTCCCACAGGATCTGCTTGTCGCCCAGGGCCTTTTTGATAGTCTACTTCTGTGTGCCTCAGTTTCCTTAAATACAAAGCTAGTTTCCTATCTGGCTCCTTAATACCCTTTTTCTGGAGTCAAACGGCTTTCCTTCTCCTTATATTCTGCTTGGAAATGATCTTCTGCACCTACAGGCTCATCAGCCGAGAAGTATCTACGTGGACCAATGTGATCGTTGCTGGTCTGTGACTGTTTCTTTCTTTTCTTTTTTCTTCATGAGATGACATATTGTGTGTTTATGTCTCTACGCATGCATGTTCTGGAATCGTGTTAATAACTGAAAAACACAGTCATACTCTGATCTAGGAATATTTTTTTAATGCATTCAGTTCTCAAGATAACGCTACCAAGCAAGTGTACAGATATTGTCTCATTTTATATTTAAGGAAACGGAGGTACACAGAAAATGTCTTGCACACAATCATGAAGTGAGCTGGTATCTAGAATCAAAGCTTTGACTAGGACTCTGTTAAACATGTCCTTGACTCAGTTGTCCCTTTGGCTCTGCTGTGCCTGTGCCATAGCCTTGCCATCTACCTCTTTCCTCATCCTGCTCTACTGTTTAATCTTCCCTGGCACGCCCCACTGACTAGGATATTCTTGGATGCGGCTCCTGCCTCATAGCGCTGAGTATGTGGGGAATTAAAAGTAAGTACTACAGTAGCTTACCTCAAAATTAAGGTAATGATTAGACCAATGACTTTCCTTTTAAAATAATGTTCTGTATTCCAAGCCTCAATAACAAATGGGCTCCGGATTATCAGCAGCCTTGGCAAATCCACATTCTATCCATGGGCCATTACCATCGATAATTGAGAATATATACACATGCTAATCAATCATTTATCCCTGCCTTCCCCCTCTCCTGCATGGTTCTAGATGTTGTCTGACTCAGCCGGAGGATTGCGAAGCACAGCCCGGTGTTACCACCCTTTATTATCCTAAAGTATAACTGGAGATGTTACAGACTTGGCGGAAGTCAAGAGGAAGGAGGGCTGTGCTGCAATGCTTCCCAAAGCCACTGGCAACAATTTGATACTATAAGCAACATTTCATTGTCTACTAAAGGTATAATTTCCACCTTTTCCCTGTAGCTCAGGAACACAAGAAATAAAATGAACACAACATAAAATGAAACGGGCTGTACTTCCACATCCAATTCATGTCGAAAGCTGTCCCTTTGGGGCATAGCAAAAAATACCGGATTGAGAGCAAAACGCCAGATTGACATCTTGCCAGCACTGCCGTCACGGACACATGCCTGAAACCTTGGGACCACCAGCATTTTAGGCATAGGTGATCGTAGATGGCAGAGGCTACTCTGTGCAATGTAGGCTATTTAGATATACCCCTGACCCCTTAGCCACTAAAGCAAGTAGTATTCCCCAACCTCACAAGTCATGACATCTAAAACTGCCTCTGTGTAATTTGCCATGGCTAAATCATGCAGGCTGGGAACCCTAGCTGTAAACAAAGCCTCTGACTCACTAATAGCCGTTATCCCTGCATTTACAAGGATAAAGATCACTTGCTGTGGGGAGCTGTAACAGAGCCTAATGTATCCACACTCACTTTGTAAGTTATGAGTTAATACTTAACGCAGTAATGATGTATTATTCTTATTGTTATTTAGCCTATGCTGTCCTTTTTGAGAGTTCTGTGTAAATCTGAAATTTGAGAGCTATGTGTAAATATGGGATTTATTAAACCCGTAATACATTCCTAAATATATTTCTGAAGTAGACCATAAAATAGATATAACAGATGGAACGGGCAGCCACTTACCATTCAGCACCGTCAATAAACCGATAGTTAACGTTGCTGCATTTCATAACCACAGGCTGCCTCCCTGCCTCTGACTAATCCATTTAGGAAAGGGCTGATGTCAGTGTCAAGGGGAATCAGGTGCACACATATTTGCCATCCTATGTCTAGAGAAAAACACGTCTTGCCATCCTAACGCAGGAGACCATCTCCAGTAGCAAAGCACACCGCAGGAAGCGAGTACTCCTGAGGTGAAGGCAGCTCCCAGACAGCGGTTGGAAAAGTGTATAGCCTCTCCACGTTGCTCATCACCGCTTCTCCTGACTGAGGCTCCTGGGAGCATCCATCTTGACCAAGTGGTCCCTGAAGGCAGACTCCCCTGGTGCTTCCCCCTGTAGCCATTCACATTGCACAAGGAATCCTTTGTACAAAACAGGCACTCGATATAATTTTATTGAACTACTAGATAATTGTTCTGCTATATCATGCAAAAAATGTTCTAAAGCAGACAGGATAGAGAAATTCTGTGTATAAATATTGTCTATATCATTCGAAGCTCGGGGAAACAAAGGTACAACATTCACTCCAAATAATATGTAATATTCACAACATAATCAGGGTAAATATTTTTCCTAGGGGGAAAAAGTGCAGGCTAGATATAAACCAACAATCAGATTCAATATTGATTAGAATCTGATGTATTCGATCACGTTTGTCCTTTTCATAGATGGATGACAATTAAATGCTAGGGAAAATGTATCTCCTATAACAATTATGCTAAATTAATTCATAATGCACGCCCAATAACAATGTTTACCTATACTCCTATTGCTAGGAAAGAGCTGTCTAATTCATTTCCTCACATGAAAATTCAGTAAGTTTATATAATTGTATTACACTCCCTAGAAATGCTGATGGAGTCTCCTCTGCATATCTCAGAGGGAGAGGAGAGGCGAATGGTGGGCAGCATCATTCACCATATGTTCAGCCACACACACGGCTCAGAGTCACAATGGGCAGAGGTGAGCATTCCTGGGCCATACTTCATTGCTAGGATGCAATTTAAGGTAATATTTATTCACTTTTTGCAAGACTCATATTTAGTCCTCAGCTTCTCTAAAAACAAGCAAATAAGCAAACGATTAAGTCCAGGGGTGCACGAGAATTTATCCTCCTCTTTCAAGGAAACCTGTAAACTAATGAAGGCATTTTATTTATTTATTTATTTATTTATTTATTGCCTCCTAATGTCAAAATATCTGATAAAAATGTATTCTTCATGACACTCAATAGGACAGATGATCGATTGAAATTAATACAGAAGTTTAAGAGAAAATTTCCAACACATTTTAAGAAAAGTATTATGTATGAGGTTGAGTGATCATTTCTCCTATGGTCCCAAGCCAGCAGATTAAAAAGCCTGTGAGATGTCACAGGGTGAATGACATTTCCTATGTGTGCTTGACAACCTGAATTGATCCACAAAAGTTGTCCTCTGACTTGCGCATGCTCTTGGAGTGATACGCTCCTCCATCATACCCTGACAATAAATAACGAATACTTTCTTACTCAAAGTATTTTCTTCAGGAGCTTTAATCCCGGAGGGACTGCTTAGAGATCAACAGAAAACTCACAAACTTCTGTTCCCCAAGACCAAGTAAAGACTGCTCTGAGCCTTGATGCTAGGCTTGTCAAGTAACTTTGTGTTGCATCCTTTGCCATGAGTTTCATCTCCTGGCTGTACTAACCCTGTCCTCTCACAATGGAAGCATCTAGCTAACCAGGAAAAAGTTGTCAATGACACAAAACACTGTCATCCTACCAGTAACGATAATCGTCACAATCCAGAATTTGCTAACTCCTAAGAAATTAACTCAAAGAGAAAAAAAAAAAAGTCAACTATTTTTGGATGTGGGTTAACAGCTGCACACATGTGTAATTATTCTGGAAGCTACAGACTGTCTATGACTCAGTTACCTCTCCTGTGTACTGATCCTGCTTCCAAACCCAGCCTTCCATTCAAGGGATGCTTCCCAACACTTGTGAACAAATGGCCCCCAATCACCAATCAAAACTACAAATCTGTCTCCTTCACTGCTAATCTACTAAGGGAAGCTATCCACCACATTTTCTCTCTGTTCCGTTAGTGGGAAATCAGCAGGGCTGTTAGCAAAACTGGTAGACCACAAACAGGTAATATTAATTTCAGCACTTTAGGAAAATTCTCAAACTCCGTGTTCTTTTCCTTGCTAACATTATGGAAAATTTGGATACACTGACTGATATTTCGAGGGGCTGATGGCTTTGGCTCATCAGAGATGCAACTTACTAAGTAGTCACCTCAGAGTGTCAGCCAGCTTAGACTCTCAGCCCCAGTAGTTTTAAAGGTTCACAAAGCGAGCGGAAAATGAGACCCATCTAGCACTGCGCCAAGATGTTTTCACAGTATAAGGTTTCAACTATCACATCAACATCCATCTTGGACATAAGTAACTCTTGAGTATGTTTTAAAGGAAGTCATTGGGTTGGCTATTCTCCAGTCGAAGAAGTCAGTTCAAGACCTTTTAAGATTAAAAGGAGATGAGCAGATATATTTTCAGTTTCACAAAATTCTGCTTGGTGACTTATCTTGACTTATGTATTTTTATAAGATATATTAACCAATGAAATCACTGTGCTATGGGCCATGGACACAGTGACAACCAACCCTGTCCTGCCTTCAAAAAAAAAATGTTATCTTTCAAAATAGGGCAGGAGTGTCTGATTCGTTGGGAAACCATATAAGCTTTCAGTCACTATCTGTAGTTCTGTAACAAAGTGGCATGTAGAATCACAGATGCACGTGTGTGTGATGGTTAGCAGTGAGTGCGGTAGATGAAACATATCTTCTCTAAATATGTCTGTTGGGGCTTAATGTCCAGTGAGATGTGTTGGGAAATGGAGTCTCCCATGGGAGCAAGGTCATAAGGATTGAGTTCTCATAAATTGATTTAGTGCATGTATCAAAAGAACCACAAAGAGCTCTCTACCAAAGGAGAATCCTAGTAAGAAAGCTACCATCTGTAAGTCAGGCACTAGACCAACCAGCCCCTTCATATTGGCCTTCAAGCTTCTAGAACAGTAAGGCATAAATGCTTGTTGTTTAACCCACACAGTCTGTAGTAATTTGTTACAGCAGCCTGGACTGAGAGAGCAGCCATATGCTGTGCTATGTACAAGTGGATATACCCATGGTTAGCCTTGTAGTCTGACTGAGACTGGGTCCACTGTTAAAACCCAGAGTTGACGTGAAAAGGTCCAAACAGGTAGGTTTTCGTGAAAGTTTCTGGAGGCAAGAGTCTCATTATGTCTTTCACCTACACACACACACACACACACACACAGAGAGAGAGAGAGAGAGAGAGAGAGAGAGAGAGAGAGAGAGAGAGAGAGAGAACGAACTTAATTTCTGAATAGCTTTTGCTCTGCAGCAAATTAATTGGGGCAGGTATAAGGAAGGACTGAAGCAAGGGGGTTGGAAGGCCCAGCCGGCCCACATGGCTAAGACAGGTGCGCAGGCGCAGGCTTGTTTGTGGTTAGTGTGTGTTTATACAGGCTACTATAGCGATATGGGTAAAAGAATCCGAACTTTAAAACGCAAGCAGAAAGAGGCTGGAGTGCTATACGACAAACTCACAATACCCTGCAGACAGAGGTAATGTGTAAACTTCCCTTCCTCATTCTGTTCCAGCCCCACTGGCCACCCTACTGCCCTCTCGCGTGCCACGGATCCGTCCCAGAGCCTCTGTATTTGCTCTTTAATGGGCTTGGAGACCTTGCTTATCCTAAGTATCTGCAGGGTCCCCATTGGGACACTTCTTTTAATGGCCCCTTCCTAGGTAGGCTTCCCTCAGCATCATGACATTGCAACTTCCATATTTAGCTATTTGCCTATTAATCTCCATAGTCCTTATCAATACATACATACATACATACATACATACATGTAATATATATATATACTTTTTTGTTTTGTTTTATGAGACAGTGTTTCTCTGCTTAACACTCTGGTCCTTGCCTGTTCTGAAACTTGCCTTGTAAACCAGTCTGGCCTTGAGCCCACAGAAATCTGCCTGCCTCTGTCTCCTGAGTGCTGAGATTAAGGGTGCATGCCACTATACCTGCACTATTTCTTATCACTTAAAAAGTGTCCCTGAAGGCACAGTGTCTCTTTCTTTGTTTAGCAGAACCTAGAGGAAAATCTAGTCTATAATATGCACCGGAATGAACGAATAAAACTTCCACCAGGAAAGGTACTTTCTATAGGTCTATTTGATGATATTTATAAAGACCTCTGGCATCTTGATAACATGTGGACAAAAATGCATTTATGTAAGAGCAGATCCTGACTAAGGAACATCAGTTGCCCTGGTCTTGTGCATGCAGAGGGTTTTCTGCTAGGGACTGTTCTTTCTTGCCATGTCTTTTTCTTATAGGTTGACTCATTTGGTGAGTTTGGATGACATTACTGAGCATGCTCAGTGGCTTCCTGGATAATCTTTTCCTTGGTAGATGCCACAGGATATCAGCAATCTGCTCTGTTCATTCATGAGCTGAGCTTGGAGCAGACCTTCACTGTCCACCTCCATCTGTGACGGGGCTGGTGTCTCTTCTCATTCATGGGTGAAGTATTAGGGAGCTCTCTGGGCATCTAATCTAAATCCATATTCTCTCACCATCTGTCTAACAACTGTGTATTTCTTCATCGATTCCAAATTCAGAAGGTGATAGGAAAGATGGTGCATATTAACTTGACTCAAAGAGCTCCAACAGAGAAACATCTATTAAGGTGGAAAAGATTATACATAGAAGAGGCTAACAGGGTAACCTGAGATAGCCAAGAGGGAAGGTTCTTGGAGAACAGGGTGTCATTTCCAGACTTAGCTCTATTTTGATTTGTTTTTTTTTTTTTTTTACATGTGTCATGCAATGTAGATTCAGCAATATTTTATCTGTGCTGGAATATAAATGATGAGGACTGAGCACCGTCTATCAAATTTTGGAATGGAGCAAATCCTTCCAATATGGTGGCTACTCAAGCACCTACCCCGGGAAATCTTCCAGATTCCCCAACACTGAAGGGAATTTGAAATACTGCCGAGCTCCAGCTGAGTGAGAGTCTGGCCCCTGGGAAAAGCTTTGGGGTTGGGGACTGACATTTTAACCCAGGTTTGAGAGCAGGCGCTACTGTCTAACATCTAACCCTAGTGCTTTCATGCAGGGCTACCACAGACAGCCACAGTAACCATTAAAGAAAGCCCTACGCTTGGACCCATTATGAGTTACTTTTATGTTGCTGTTATAAAATACCACGTCCAAGACAACTTAGTGAAGGAAGACTTTGTTCGGGCTTAGAGGCCAAGAGAGAGAGAGGAGTCCCCCGGTCGGAAAAACACAGGAGCAGGAAGTCCAGTGAGCGCTCATCTTCAAATCCAAGCATGAAGCAGAGTCAACTGCAAGTAGGCCAGTGTTTAGTCTGAGATTATATGCCCTCCAGCAAGCATGCTCCGCCTGTCATGTCCCCCTCCTGCTACTCCTCCTTCCCAGTCCTCCCTCCCACTGCCCCATCTCCCACCTCCATCCCCGGGCAACCAGAAGTCCATTTTCTCGCCCTATCGTTTGCGTGACCTGGAATTCCATGCAACACAGTCATAACACTCTATCGTCTTTCTTTATTTTTGATCTAGCTCCTTCGGTTCAGCGTAGTTAATTTAGGAATCAACCATTAGGAATAGAATTGCTAAAGACACACCAGAAGAGGGCGTCAGATCCCATCATGGATGGTTGTGAGCCACCATGCGGTTGCTGGGAATTGAACTCAGAACCTCTGGAAGAGCAGTCAGTGGTCTTAGCCACTGAGCCATCTCTCTAGCCGTACAACAAATCTTTTAAAAAGCAACATACTTTTATTGTTCTTGGGAGAATGCCTGGTTGTGATAGGGATAGTTTGCCAGTCAGGTGTTTTTCACTTTTTGTGCCTGTTAATTGTCAACTTGAAAGAATCTTAGCATTATCAGGGACATAGACCTCTGGGCATATCTCTGGGGGCTCGGGAGCTGGGGGATGGTGAGATCTTGACTTCCTTAATTGAAATGGAAAGGTCTCAGGAGGTGGTGACATGGATCCTGGACTGTGTATGGAGAGAAAGGAGTCAAGCAGCCTCTGTCTTCCCCTCTCCCTGCTTCCTGGTTGCAGATGCTCTGCGCCCAGCTACTTCAGTGTTCTGCCAGCTTGACTCCCAGCTGTGATGGGCCATGCCCTTGGAAAGAAAGTCAGAACAGACACTCGCTCCCTTCAGTCGCTTTTCTCAGAGTTTTTTTTGTTTTTTGTTATTTTTTAAAATTACAACAGGAAAAGAAACTAAGTGCTACTATTTAACAAATGTCCCACTAAGTAACAAACATCCCACTATTTTCTAAGATGGCTGCCCTGGGGTCACCAGCAGTGTATCTGGAAGCACTAAGCACTCCAACCCCTTCATGCCTCTTAACAGTACTAAATGAGATAGTTTCATTTTACGCACTACTAATACATGGAGAATAATTGCCCATCGTAGTGTCAATTGCATTTCCTTACTGAGAAATATTTTTTATTGAATTTTATACAATTCTTTGGCATCAACATATTTTCTTTGGGGAGGAGTTTGTTCAAATCTAGTTAGTTCTAAAATTTGTGAGTTTTTTTTTTTTTAATATTTGAGCTTTAGGAGCATAGCATATATTCTGGATACAATTAATTTGTCAGGATTATGATCTGGATACATTTTTCTCAGTTTATGGCTTGCTATTTCAGTCTCTGTGTCCTTCATGTAGAAGAAGCCTGTAATTTGGACGAAGTATGCTACATAAATTTCTTCTTTTTTAGATCATGGGTTTGGTATAATAGCTAAAATATCTTTTTACAACCCACTTTTTGCCTCTTAGAAGTCTATAAATTTAGAATGCTCATTTCATCATAGCTAGATTTTCATTTCAGACCCACTTTTAATTCTATTATTATTATTATTATTATTATTATTATTATTATTATTATTATTATTATTTTAACCAGGTATAGCTCTATGTAGCTGTCCAGCAGTCATGGATGAACTGGGTTACCTGAAAGGGGGTCTGGAAATGAAAAAGGAATGGGGTGTGAGAGAAGGATGAACCCAAGACAAAATTTCTGATCAAGGCTCAAAGTTTAATATTCAGTACTGGGTTAATATAAGGAAAGCCCACCGACCCCATCTTTTGTTTCAGCTGGATTGAGTTGCAAAGCAAGCTCAGTGGGGCGGTCACTTCCTCAAAGCTCCTGTAGGAAATTGCAAATGTGGCCAGGCCAGACAGAGTCCATTGAGGTCTTAAAACCTTCATGGATTTGTTTAACCTACTCAAGGCTGGGGAAAGGGCACACCTCCAAGTTATTATTTTTTTTTCCATCAACTTGCGTCCACATTTTACAGCATAGCCTCCCAGCCAGTTCTCCACGGGATGATCCTTCCACCTTTGTGTAAAGTGAGTTTTCTTCTGGTTATGACAACTCGTATGGGTGTGTATGGGCAATCTTGTGCTAGCTTGTCTGTCTTATAGTTAATATATCAAGAACTCCGTACTGGATCTTAGAACTATCCTTTCAATTTCTACAAAACCAGCCTCCTGAGGTTTCATGGCATTCTGTTGCCGCTATAGGCCCATATGGGCTGAACCTTAACAGGATGGGTCTTTGGCTCATATAGAGTCTGGATCTCAGATCTTTGTGGTTTTACAAATAATTTTAATTCCATGTATGAATACGGATCTCATACATTTCTTGTTAAATTGATACACACACACACACACACACACACACACACACACACACACACACACACATCACACACACATTTCATGGTCTTAGTTGTTTGGGGGGAATGGGGTAGATAAACCAGATCTGCTACATACTCTACAGGAGATCCTCACTCCTTCATTTCCAAACATAATGCCTCTTATCCCCCCACCCCTAACTTTACTAATTGCAAATTTAAGTAGAAATTAAGGAAAATTTTAGTGCGGGGGGGGGGGGCACTCCACCTTTTATTTCTTAGTATGATGCTAATTGTAGCGTTTGGTTGTTTGCATCCCAAACACCCTTTGTCTCACCGTGCAAGTTTTCCTTTTTTGATAGTTTCTAGGTCTTGCTTGCTGAGATGTTAGTGAGCATCATTTTGGTTCTTTCCATTTCTACTAGTAACACGTCCTGTTGCTGTGACAAAACGCCTGACGAAGCAACGTAAGAGAAGAAGGTTGGTTTGGCTTATAATCCCAGGGTATACCACCCTACCATGGTGGGGAAGCCATGAGGCAGGAACCTGAGACTTCTTGGTCACATCAGATCTGGAGTCAGGGAACAGCGGATGATAAATCCCCTTAGTTAATTCTCCTCTTGTGCAATTGGGAGCCCAGACCATGGGCTAACACTGCTTGTGTTTATGATGTTTCTTCTCATCACAATAATCTAGATAACTCACCACCAACGTGCCCAGAGGCTTGTTTCCATGGCGATTCCAGATCTTGTCAGCTTGACCATCATGAGTAACTGTCACAAATGTGAAGAATTATGTTGCCGTTAAAAAACATCCTTCCTGGAATAATCCTTAGATGTTTGTTACGTATTATGCATTTTATACGTTGTTGGATTCGATATTCAGTTACATTTTGAGTAGAATTTTTACAGCTGTGTTCATGACAAACAGTAATGTCTAGTTTTTTTCCCCCTCTACTGCTCTTTATTGTATTATCTACCCTTTCATCTAAAAGATAGCATCACCTACTTGGCGGTTAACTAAAGGAGTAGCGCTGCATAGCAGATTTGCTGACCTTGCCTTCCGTGACTGCAGTGTTCTAACCATTACCTACCAATTCCTCACTCCCTCTTTTTCTCCAGCCCATAGATCTCCATTCTGCTTTCTGCCCCCATGACATTTTAGAATTGTCCTATAAGTAGAGTCATGCAATCTTTGTCTGAGGTTGATGGTGTATTGCAGTAAGTATGTCCCACCCAGTATATCCTAAGATTATCTATCCATCCAGTATTTTATCCACCAGACAGTTATTTCACTCTAGGCTACCTTTAATGCCACGGAGTATTGACATTGACTGGTTAGGAATTTCACAGAATTCTGTAAGTGCATTTTTTACTAGAGCTTTATGTAAGATTTACACTCTCCTTTCTCTAGATTGTATGTACAAGTTGAGTGGCAGAGAGGTAAAGCCCTCGTGAGCAGAAATGGGAAAGTCTAATCTGGTACACTGTCATCCAGAGTAGCTGTCATAAAAGAAAATCATGGGCTGGCAGGTAGAACAGATTCTCAAGAGCTGAGACCATGGCTCAGTCCGTCGAGTGCTTGCCAGCCAAGCCTGTGAACCAGAGTTCTAATGCCCAGCACTCGTGTGGGAAGCTGGGTGTTTGCTGCTGGGTGTCTGAATTGCTAGTTCTGCTTAGGCAAAGGCAGGAGAAAGGTCCCTGGAGCTAGTCTTGTTGTATGGGTGAGGTCCATGTTCACTTAGAGACACTGTCTCAAAAGATTAAGGTTAGGGGTCATAGAAGACATTTGACACCGCCCTCCAATCCACCCCTCCTCCCACACACACACACACGCACGTGCACAAGCGCACGGAGGTAGGGAGGCAGGGAGAAGAAGAAAGGAGAGATTCTCAAGTCCACTGTCTTTACTTTATAGCTCCCAAAACACCAGGTTGTCAAGTTAAATTTTACGTCACAATGCTTTCCTTACTATTCTGTCAACATAATAAATACCCACAGTCTTTATCGGTCACTTAAAAACAGATCAAAACAACATCTTAAAAAGTCTTTTCAATAATCTTAAACCGTTTCTCCTATGGTTAGTATGAGTAAATATCTATCATGATGTGAGGACAGTACATCAACATTTCTGAAATTTCTCCAGAGAAATGATTTTTGCAACCTTAAGATAGCCATATGAACATGCTATTAACATTAATAGTTGCTGTATTTTACCTTACTTGTTTATCTATTTATTTACTGATTAATTGATTGATTGATTTTTGAAGTAGGGTCTCCTTCTATGGCCATGTTTGGCCTGGAATTTGCTATGTAGACCAGACTGGCCTTGAACACTCAGAGATCTGATTGCCTCTGCCTCTGGCATGCTGGATCTCAAAAGGGTGTGTGCTGCCACACTCAGCTTTTATTTTAAACATATATCAGCAACATCAAAAGTAGTGTACATAAAAGTACTCAGGATTAAGCAGTAGGCTATCTTCATAAATGAGACACATTAAAAAGATAAGTGTATATACATTTTGATGAGATCCAAATTATCTTGCAGAAGAACTATGAGTTTTATTATATCACAAATATGCAAATGCAAATTCAGATGCTGTTAAATTTTAGGAACTCTGATTTTTACAATTATTTTATGATTGAAATTACAGAATATTTTTTTATTTTTTGGATTATGATTATTTGTGAATTCATCATCTCTTTGGCTGTGTCTGACGTTAGGGTCCTGAGGGCTAAATTTTCAGTACGTTGCATGGGGATTTATCTGGGAGAGCCCCATTCGTGCAAATCGGAGTTTGCAGCTAAATCTATGAGTTGAGCAGTTGCTCTTTAATGGTATTTTAATATTTGATGGTTATTGCAAAGCTGCCAAGCTGGGGCTGCTTCAGCATGAAAGACTTTCAAGATTTAGGAGACTTTGAGCATCCATTCAGAGCAGGTTAAAAAAAAATTATCCTGAAGAGTCTTGGGGAGAATCAGTCCAGTTCAGAAGAGAATTTCTCTTTCACTGTACTAAATTTGAGGTGCATATGATCAATTTTGAGATGCTCATGGAATTTGTTGTTCCTGAGCTACTCATGGGAATCATTAAATTTCTTTCCATTGGGCAACTTAGATATTAATTTTTACAACAGCCTAGTGTAGTACCAGATGGAACCGGAAGTGAAGGAGATTTTTGTCTTCTACTTGTGGATAGCCATTGTTTTTGTCATAAATTTTATAAACATTGAAGTTAATTTTCACGATGGGTGTCCTTAAAACTCTTTAGACTATATTTACAAGAGTTGGGGCAGACAGAGTAATTTGCAGAGATCAGTGGTCTATGTCATAGGGTGGACTACCAACTTGACCCAAGAAAGATTCGCACTGTCTGGCTCTGGGGCTGCAGTCTTCCATCTGTTGTGTCCTTCTAGAGGTCAAGAGGTCAAGATTGATTCACATGCTCTAGGAGGCTATGAACATGTAGTTTTGGTCCTTTAGACATTCCATGTATTCTTCTGATCAATTATTTCTGTTTGTTTATTTTTTCTTTATCTATTTTAGATCAGTCCTATTTAGCCAAGCTGGTTTTGAACTCTTTTGTAGTTGGCGATGGTCTTGATCGTTTGCCTATACTTCACAATCGTTAGGATTAAATCTGGATGGTGGGGTGGCATGGCTCCAACCGCGGGTTTGATACATGCTAGATAAAACACTTAAAACACTCCACCAGCTGAGCTGTATTTCCATTCTGTTCAGTTCTCAGGAGCAGAAATGTCTGAGCTAGCCCAAGATAGCAATCAAGGGCACCAGGAAGGAGGTTTCGGAGAGACTCCGATTAAAAAGACATGAATGACAATCTTTATTCCATGCCCTTCCCTCTCACTGAGCGCTCCAACTTTCCTCCCTTTTTCTCAGCTTGTGAACAGAGTAAAACAAAGTGATCAAGAGGGTATATGATACTGAGGTCAGAACCCTGTCTCAGTGTCCATATTCTAAAATCAAGCCCGGCCAACTCTTTCACCCTGTAGCCATTCTCTGATGACCCTGGTCTCACTTATCACCCAAGCCCTTGATTGTTCCTCTCTTGATTAGAGCCAGCGCCATATCAGACTCTCATTTATCTGAAGTGCCTCTCTGTACTAGCCTGGGACCTCCTCAGCATCAAACAGTGCCTTCCACGTTCCTCACGCCAGTCTTCCAGGAACAAAGTTTTGAGATGACTCAAGAGGAAAGCCTGAGGTTTTTTTTTATTTTGGTTTTTGTTCAAAATACTACAGATTAAGGAGTTTTGACATAAACATAAGTGTTTTAACTTAAATTATGGATTCTCATACTCAAAGTCTTTCATGGGGAGGAAAATTTTGTTTCCTAGAGAATGCAATTATTTTTAGAATGCAGTTTGGAGTCTTAAGTACTAAAATTCTTATAAATATTCTATAATCCATAGACAGATATTCAAAGGTTGATTTTTATTGATGTTACATTTCCTCAAACTGCAACTCTTAAAAGTTTATCTACCTTTCTTGTTTTCTTTTTTTTTTTTTTCAAGACAGGGTTTCTCTGTGTAGCCCTGGCTGTCCTGGAACTCACTTTGTAGACCAGGCTGTCCTGGAACTCAGAAATCTGCCTGCCTCTGCCTCCCGAGTGCTGGGATTAAAGGTGTGTGCCATTATCTACCTTTCTAAATTCTGTTACAAAAGCAAATGAACAAATACACAGCAACAAAAATGTGGTCCTAGTAAGTTTATCTTATCTCCTGAAGTAGTTTCTTCCTTATGTTTACAGGTCTGTTGTTAACGATGTGAATTCTTTCCCATTGTAAATGACATCAGCGCTCCCTCCAGCACCACCCTCGTATAATTTTCACAAAGGAAAAGGAAGAGATTTTCCTCTTGTTTCACTTGATACTCACATCAACATGACACTCTCCCATCAGATACCCTCTTCCCATCTAACAAAATCCTGAAGATAATCTGTCATTCAGACGAGAGGACTGGCGGCCTCCACAGTGAACAACTTTCAGACAGACAAGAGTGTCCCTGTCCCTCTCCTTTTCATTTCTGTCAAACGCCAACCTTACTTCCTTTTCCCCCAGAGGAATGCTTTCTTCTTGATTTCAATTAAGAAGAAAATGTCACCATTTCCAATTTGTCGTGCAGTTGTAGGGCACACACTGTCTTGGCTCATCAGCGGGGACAGGGAAGGTTGTTTGGAGGAGGCCCTGCAGGGATGGGAAAGTAGTTTATCTCTCATGTTTTCATTAGAATTATCTAATCAGAGTGTGTTCCATCAAGTCCTCTACCTAGAGGAACAATCCACAATAGGTCTCCAAGATTCCTCTATCAGCCCCTGATGGATGTTAGTAGAAACAATCGAGACAGGGTTTCTCAGTGTAGCCCTGGCTGTCAGAGAACTCACTCTGTAGACCAAGCTGGCCTGGAACTCACAGACATCCACCTGCCTCTGCTTCCTGGGTGCTGGGATTAAAGGCGTGCACCACTATACCTGGCTACGAAGTGTTTTTGAAAAAGCATGTAAGGGTGTTAAAATGTCGATTAAGTATGATTAATGGGGTGTACCTCCGTGATTGAATATGTGCTTAGCATGCATGAGGTAGGGGTATTCAATTCCCACCACCAGAAGTTGTTTCATAAGGTGCTATTTTGTGTGAATTTGATGGTACTCTAAGAGGAGACTCCCATACTTAGATTTTTTTTCCCCAATGCTGTGCTGGGAGTGTGTGTGTGTGTGTGTGTGTGTGTGTGTGTGTGTGTGTGTGTTAGTGTGGTATGTGCATGTGTACACTATGTGTGTGGTTGCCAATGGAGGCCAGATGAGGGCATCGGAACCCTTTGAGATGGCGTTACTATCTACTTAATGTGGGTGCTGGGAATCGAACTCTCTCAGGAAGTACAGCTAGCATTCTTACTCACCGAGCTCGTTAGTCCCTTGGGTGCCTGCCGTTCTCAACTTCATTGTCTTGAGCCAGGATCTTTCACTGAACCTGGGGCTTCCTGATTGACTTGCCTGGCTGGCTTCTGAGTTCCAGTGGCTAGCCACTGAGCAGGTCCAGAAGCACTGAGTCAACAAATATACTGAATAGAGTATGCTAGAGAGAGAGGCCACAATTGCTGGGATTGTGGGCTTTATATAACAGTGAAAATAACAGATAGAAAAACTACATGAAGCACAGGTCGTGGATATCCCATTAATAATTTCATGGAGTAGAGCCCATTTGGCAGTGCCCAAATTCATTCAAGAGAGCCAGGCCAGGCTTCAGAGAGACCAATCGAGCTCCTGGGTTTTTAGGCGCAGCATGTCATGGCGTCAGGCCCCAGTACTTAGTTACATAAGGGACTGTGTGATTAGTTTCTGGTCAGCTTCACACAAGCTAGGATCATCTGAGAAGGGGGAATCTCAACTGAGAATATGCCCCCATCTGATTGGCCTGTGGCCATTGGTGTGGGGGCATTTTCTTGATTTATAATTGCTATGGAAGGCAACATCCCACTATGGGAAGTGCCACTTCTGGGCTGGTAGAAAAACAAGACAGTAAGCTGCATCTCTCCATAGCTTCTGCTTCAGTTCCTGCCTCTGATTTGCTGCTTCTGAGTTCCTGCCTTAGCTTGCCTTGATGATGGGTAGACTGTAACCAGGAATATGTAAGCCAAATAAAAGCTTTTCTCTCAAAGTTGTTTTGGCCACTGTTTATTGCAACAACAGAAACCTAACTAATATGGATATCCTGGCTTTTCCCTCCACAACTCTTGGATTCATGAGAGCACTGGCCGTGTTTTGTTGGGAGACAGATGACAGGAAGGGGCTTTGGTTAGCTTTCTTGTCAGGTCATCCTGAAAGGTGAAACCTCAATGGAGACATGCTTTCATAAAAATGGCCTGTAGAGGCCGTTTTACTTGGTTAGTGATTCCTGTGGGATGGCCCAGTGGACAATGTGACCCCTGTGCAGGAGGACCTGGGTTGTATAAGAAAAAAAACTGAACAAGCCTCAGTAAATGGAGAGCCAGCCAGTAAGAAGTGCCCCTCCATGTTCTTGGCTCTAGTTCCTACCCTGAGTTCCTGCCTTGGCTTCCATCAGTGATGAATTGTAACCTGTAAGCCAGATAGCCATTTTCATCATCAAGTTGCTTTTGGACATGGTATTTATCACAACAGGAGCCAGCAAACTAGAACAGGAGACTAATATCTCACATAAGCTGGAAGAGATCTCCAAACGATCTCACTGCTTGGTGTATGATTCTGTCATTATCTTCAAAAATGGACTTTTTCCTATGAAAATCTTGCTTCCTACATTTCGGTACTCACATCTCAGGGTGAATTTGGTTGAATTTCATTGGTTTTTTGTTGTTGTTGTTGTTGTTGTTGTTGTTGTTGTTGTTGTTTTGTTTTTTGTTTGTTTTTTAATGCCTTGAAAACATACTTGTTGAAATTTGGTCTGTTGCTGTGTATTATAGTGCTAAGTGTAGGCCCTGGTTGCCCCAGAGACAAGAGAGTCTGAATGTAAACCCAAGGGATACCATGTGACCTTGCCTCTAAGTTATTCTGATTGGTTAATGAAGAACCCTATAGCCTATAGCTGAGCAGAATTGAGATAGGTAAGGCTTGGTGTTCCTGGCCTTGGGGAGAGAGAAGAAGGTGGAGAGAGGAGAAAGACACCATGGATTAGGAGTCAAGAAAACATAGCCATGAGGGCTGGCCAATTGGAATTAAGAGCAGCTCAGATGAAATAAAATAAGTAACTACTAGGGGTTATTGATAGGAAAGTAGATTCTAATAGCATGGAGTGTATAGATCTGCTCAGCTCTAGTGCTGATTAAAGCTTATTCCAGATAATAAATTTATTATCTTTTATCTGGGAATTGAATGATCAAAGGTGGGGTAGAAGCCCCAGATTGAGATTAAATATTTTTTACAACACATACTTTTTTTTTTAACAAAAATTACTTGCTTCAGTAAAGTAGTTAACTTATTTTTAAATGTATCAGGTTGGATTCCTCATTAATTAAATTCTAGAAAAGTTAGCTATACATTTAGCTACATCCATGAGCCAAATAGGAAGTATCAAGGATCATTGGAAACATATGTTTTTGAGGTTTGATTTCTGACTATTCCTTAAGCCAATCTCAAAAAGACTTATCTGGATGGCAGTTAAGCTGTAAAACCTTTACATCAGATTCTACAACCGAACTCTTATTTTTGTATGGTTGAAAAACGTACTTGTTTTGGGGCAGCAGTAAATATGCATTTCAATCTCACAAATGGAAGTGGCACTAACTCTGGGTGTTGATAAAGTAGATGTAGAATAATTGCCTAATTGCCACAGCAGAAGGAACTTGGGCTAAGCCTTTCAAAATAGATGAGACTCGATGACTTCAAAGGGACGGACAAGCATGCTAGACACTATTCACAGATCTACAACTGTACAGGGAGCAAGAGTTGTAAATGAGGAATTCTTAGACATTTAGAAAACATTAGCTTCAGGGTGGAGGAAAGATGTCAGACAGGCTAACGTGGGTGTGGAGAGACAAGGTAGAAGGCGGTGCTAGCGGTAGGGAGAAGAGATGATAACTGAATTAGAGTGTGGACGGTGGAGATGAAAAACGGACTAAGACTTTGGTACATGACTAAGCAGGTGAGAGAGTCATTCCTGTGTGGTCTTAATGCACAGACATGCTTAAAATACACAGCTGGGAGGCATAAAGGAAGTGGGTTCACATCCAAAACCCTAAAAGGCATCACTAAAAGATGGAGACAGGCCACTGGGGTTTGAGAAGAGACGAGTGTGTAATGCCTGGCCTCAGGATGGAACCCATTCTTGGGATGAAGTGATTTCACTTCCTCTTTTCCCCAGAGGCTGTGGAGTGAGCTCCCTCATGCTCCATTATTCACTGGTACCCCATGGCCAGCACATCCCAGTCCCAGGTGTTTCAGTTCTTCCAGGGCTCTCCTTCATGGAAGAGTTGTATCGTTACCTTCGTTGTATTGTTCTCTCCTGAGATCACTTCCTGTGTAGCTCATGGCCTCTTGTTGTCTTTTTGCCATGTTATCAACCCATGGTTTACTTGTCTGTAAAAATGATTTATTCTCCTTCTGTCTTCTGACAACTAGAGAGAAGAATCCGAGGACGTGGTGAGATGCTTTGAGATGAGAAGTGTTAGAATGTGTTTTCAGGTGTTAAACGTTACACAGTGTCTTAAGATAAACAAAAACACTCAAGTCTACACTCAATATAGAATATGAACATAGAATATGTCAGATATTATCAGAGCGAATGCCACCAAATAGTGATTTCCTTAGGACAGACTTACAGGTAAGAGAACCATTGATTAGTTTCCTCGAAGTACTTCTCTCTAGCAACAGCCTGGTTTCAAAATATACAGCAAGTTTAGCTGGAGTTGGTGATAGGCTGGATAACAGACAGAAAGACAACTGGAGCTGTAACTTAGCAATTAGGCTGTTTGTGCCAGTCACTGAGATAAGAATTATTGGAGGAGAAATCTACTGGAGTGAGCAGAGAAGGGCTTACACTGGCTTGCCTTGTATGGCTTTGAGATACCGAAGAAGAGACCTAAAGTTGGACGTTACACGCAAAGTTCTAAGGTCAGAGGACAGATCCAGATAGTGTGAGTCTTTGGGCTGTCAACCTTCACTGTTGGCTTCCTGATACTTTATATATCTATTATATAAAATATTATCTCAAGCCTTACTGACTTAAGTAGTATCAGTGCTTAATCCCCAGAGTTCTGTGATATTATTTGGGATGGTTTTGCCGGGTGATTCTGGTTTTGTGTCCTTTGTGGGGTTTGTAGCAGACATGTCTGCAACTCTGGTCAGGGGTTCCTATGAGGGATCAGCTCTTAGGTGGCTCACAGGTGAGTTGGTTCAGGCTATTGGCAGGCAACTTCATCTCCTCTCTACCTGGGCTGCCTGGAAGACTGCTCGAGTGTCTCCAGAACTTGTGATTCAAAGGCGCAATCTGTACACCACCTGCTCTAAATCACCTGTCCTTTTGTCGAGTCCTATTTGTCATAAACAAAGTCACTAAGCCTAGCCATACTCAGAGCCTTGGGGACTCTACTGGCTTCTTTTCTAGTAGCTTGGACAAAGCACCTGGCAAAAACGTGAAGAAAGTCAGGGTTGATTCTGGCTCACAGTTCAAGAGTACACCGATCGTGGCAGCTACACTGATCGCAGTGTGCTTGCTCACTATCAGGAAGGAGAGAACAATGAATGTCTGTCCTCAGCTGCCTTTGTCCTTTGTCCCCAGTCTAGTGCTTACAGCTCGTGGAATGGTGTTATTTACAATCAAGGCAATCAAGGCATGTCTTTCCACATCAATGAACCTAAAGCAGATTCCTTCCCAGGCTTACTCAGAGCCCTATTTCCAGTGTGACTCCCGTTGCTACCAAACTGACAAAATCAACCATTAGAGACATGATGTTCCACCTTTTGCAGTCAGTTTCATTGAACAACTTGTGAACATATTTTACAACACCACACCTGGAATAGGGAATATTCCCTATATGGAGTGGATAAGAAAAGAGAGCCTACCACAAGGCTAGCAAACTTTCTGGAAGAGACCAGGTAACCTAAAACTTGAGACTTTTCTGACCATATTGATTCAGACACAATTGTTGTGGCATGGAAGCAGCCAGAGACAGTGTCTGGGTGTGATTTGGTTTGAACTAAGGCTGGTCCCTGGGCTAAAGTCAACACTTAGCATGGAACATAACCAGGAGAAACAGCTACATGCAATGGCTAAAGAGAAATAAAACAATAAGGTATCAAGAGCAATCGAATCCTTCCTGTCACCCAACTCATTAACCTGGAATGAACAACGCACTTGGGATCTAACAACCACAACAACAACAACAACAACAACAACAATGAACCATTAAAGTTGAGTAACATATAAAACAAGCTTGGTAAGAAGTATCGTCTCTGGATTAGGTTTCGATCATCTGTAAAAACTGAAGCAGAGATTGGATTTGGAACTTGACACAATTACTAGTAATGAATTGGAAGTCGAAACCAAATCTGTTTGATTAAAAGGTTATATTCTTTCCAGTTAACAACGAATGTGTGTTCCATCTAGTGTGAAGAAGTAACTAAAGATGGTCAGACAGAGAACTTGAACCAGTAAGGCAGAGATGCCAGAGACTTTAGGCTTTGATCATAAGTTTTGAGAATATGCGGAGAGTTACATGCCTGGAGTTGTCCCTTATATTAGACATCTGACTGTGGTACACTGATTGCTTTGTGGTAGGTTGTAATGAAGCGAAGAAGACCGAACAAGAAGATGATGCCATAGTCTAGACAGGAAATGGTTAGAACTTGAAAGATGGAATTAAGAATTTATAAATAATACTCTGGAGAAAAGTCCAGCTGGACTTTAGAAATAGACCACAGAAAGAAGCAAAGATGAACCCTGAAGCTGAATTGAATTCATTTAAAGAAGTCATAACAGAGATGTTCTCTGTAGGAATTAAGAGCCTTATTTTAGACACACTGATCTTGGGATGCCCACATGACTTCTCAGTAGAAGGGCATTAGAGAAAAAAAACCCACAGAAAGATCCAGGATTACTGTGATGGCATTTTTGCCTAATAGATATCTATATTATGAGACAGCCATCAGTCACCATCAACAGCCCAAGGACTCACACATATATTATAAAAGTGTACTTGGTGGCAGATTTCATGGAGAGAAAAGATGACCGTGAACTATGAACGCTAAGAATTAACCAGTTCCAGACAAGACAGTAAGAGAGGTAGTGCCAAACATTAGACAAGAGCCAAGGCAGAGGTGGGTGTGTGTGTGTCATCAAGCACAGAATTCCAAGGGGAGAGTTCAGGAACACAAGGGAGACACCAGGAACTTTGAAGAGCTAGGAAAGGAATTAGCTAGGTGAGGCTGTGGAGAAGCCATTTATATGGCCTTAGTTTCTACTGAACGAACATAATGTCTGGTTCATAAGAGTGAGGCTGATAGCTCTGTCTTCTGGCTAGACATTAAAGTATCCTGAGAGGTTTTCAAACCGGTACTTTATTTTCATCTGTATGCTCCACTTTCTTAGCGCCTCATAATCAGCGGCCTCAACCTTCCAAAGGCTGCCCTTTCATACAGCTCCTCAGGCCATGGTGACTCCCAACTATAAAATGATTTTGTTGCTACTTCCTAACTGTAGTTTTGCTACTGTTGTGAATCATAATGTAAATATCTGATATGCCACTCCTGCAAAAGACTCATCCAACCCCCCCTACCCCAGAGCCCACAGGATGAGGACCACTGCTCTGAATGATGGGAACAAAGGGAAAGAGGTAAGGTACCAATAATGTTCTTTTGGCCTGTCAAACACCATGGACTCATTCCAACGGCTCTACACATACAGCTCTCCAACAAAGACAATCCTATAGCAGCAAAGAAATGAGCACTTTTCAAATAGGAAGGCTTCTTTCACAACCACAACCATTGTGAAGATACAACCTAGCATTTTGGTAGCTTGTCAAAAACAGTCAGGTTTGGGGACAGATTGTTAGCAAGAGAGTTAGCTCGGGTAACGAGCATAACAAATACTCTGAGAACCAAAAGTCACAGCCTGAAGCCTGTGATGGAAAGTCAGAATGTGACAGAAGGAAAAGGGAAAGGTGCCTCAGTTTCCCTGAAACCTCAGCCTTCTCCAGAAGGGCCCTGTGCTAGTGGGAAGGAAACTGAGCTGCCGGGGGCCTGTTTTCTGAATTGGAGGCATAGTTGGTGAAGTCTTGAGATAATACAAGATCATCTGGTCTCACCCTCAGAACGTAGAAATCAATTGATTTGGAACATGGCCAGAGGGTTTTTTTTTTTTTTTTTTTTAATCTTCCCAAATGATGCTAACATGCAGCCAAGACTGAGAACTGTTGCCACCGAGGGAGAATACTAGGAAATAAGGAACATTGCAAGAATGCTAGGGGTAGGTGTGTAGGTGTTTTGAATGTGTATAGGTATGGTGTAGGGGTGTGGGTTGAGGGGTGCATGGGAGGCCTTGGGAAAAGGTGTAGCATCCTGGCATTTAGGTAGAAGGATAAAACAGGAATGGAACTTTGAGCTTTGACTTTAACTCCAGTTCCTGTTGCCCCAAGATGAATAATGTCCTACCTGCATCCGCCATGACACTGAGCTCTGGTCCAGATGTCTTCACAGTGGAAGGGAGGGCAGCGCAGCAATTCTCACTCATAAGGGGCCGAGAAACAAACAAACAAACAAACAAACAACAGCAATATCAACACCCAAGGCTAAACACGTGCGAACTCAGTAATCTCGGGTCATCTGTCTTTCCCTTTTCTTTGTCCTTCAAACCCTCAGATGTGAAGGTTGAAAAACTTTTCAAAACTCTAACCAGAGCTGTTTTGTGAAGCAAGAGGTGATTAGCTCTGCTTCTTGTGTCTTTCCCAGAGAATCCTCCATGGTAAGACCTGGGACCTTGGTTTCTGAGCCTGCTCTAAAGCAGATGATGTTGTCTCAAGTCTGTCCATTGCCATGAGCATGCTGTTTAATGCTTCCAGGGGGTACAATAGCAAGTCTTAGGAAGAGCACAACAATGCCAAAAGCCCCTGATTTTATACTTTTACCAGAAGAAAAATAGCTAGAATGGCAAAATTAATTTGAATATAGCCCAGTAAAAGAGAAAGGACACAAAGGCATGAAAACACTACGGACTTGAAATAAGAGTATAAAGTCAAACAGAAGCGTCCTTCTGAGATCTCCCATCCAGGCTTAGAGATCTGTGCAGAAGAGGAGGTGGAAGGATTGTAAGACCCAGAAGTGCTGGGTGACTCCAGGAGGACGGTGTCTTCCCGACACAACAGCATGGAGTGGACACACAATGACTGTGACAGCCTAAGTGAGACCTATGCAAGCTGAAGCCAGACAGGGTCCTCACACACTGAGAGGCAGACATGGATATGGGGTCCCACCCCTAACCTAGAAGCTATCTACAATTGATACCTGCTGTGATGGTTTGTATAGACTCAGCCCAAGGGAAAGTCAGGATTGGAAGGTGTGGTCCTGGTGGAGTAGGTGTGTCACTGTGGGAGTGGGCTTTAAGACCCTCATTCTAGTTGCCTGGAAGTTAGTATTCTGCTAAAAACCTTCAGATGAAGATGTAGAACTCTCAGCTCCTCCTGCACCATGCTTGCCTGGATGCTGCCATGTTCCTACCTTGATGATACTGGACTGGTCTTCTGAGCCTGCAATCCAGTCCCAATCAAATGTTGTCCTTTATAAGACTTGACTTGGCCATGGTGTCTGTTCACAGCAATAAAATCCCAAGATACCTGCTTGAGAGGGAAAGTTAGTTTTCTCCAGTGGAATCTCACGGGTCTATTAACCACACCACAGTGCAGGCTCCATGAGCAGTAGTCTTTGGCCAGCACCAAATGAACTCCGGGAATTCAATTATTCTTCCATGGGCTTTTGTTTTGTTTTAGCTTTTTGTTTTGGTCTTCTTGACCTTTGCTTATTTATTTTCTTTTTTCCTTTTTTCTTTCTTTCTTTTTTTTTTTTTTTTTTTTTTGTGGGTTTTGCTTGATTTCTTGCTTTTTTTTTCCTGAGAAAGAGCGTAACGTTGAGTACAGAGGGGGGTGTATATGGGAGGAGTTCGTGCAGGGGAAAGAGATATAACATATATTGAGTAGAAACCATCTATTTGAAATAAGAGCAAAAATTAAAATTAAAATTTGGAATTTTATATGGCTAAATTATTTATATTAAAATTTATTCTGGCTTTGTTGCAGATTATTCTCTAATAATCTACTGAAAGATGGTAATTTTGTTTTCTTTTGATTTGTTATTATCTTATCATTTCTGACTGATTTTTTTTCTGTGTAACTACAGCTTTACCAAAATTATTAAAAATCGGGTCTAGCATGGGGACATATAGATAGAGCCAGCCCATTGCAGCCTGAAAAATCAATTGAACAACTGTGTCACATGTTGTTCAGTGGCCATATAAGTAAGTCAAAAGACTAATGGCAAGAACTTTGGTCACACTAGAAAGAAAGTGATCTGCTGGTTCTGTTCGACGTCACTTCAAACATCGAAGTACAACCTTTAGTTACGCTCAAGTTGCTTCTTAAAAACTATGGAACACATTGAAGGATCAAGAGCCCTGTGGGTGGATTTATTGTCCCTGAAGGGTGCTATGCCATTCCTTATGCAAGCCCTTCCCTACCCGAGTCCGGGGAACTGCTGAGAAAAGTGTGTGTGTACAAACTGTGCAGTAGCAAGGTTTCAGCTCAATGGTTTTGTCACCCAGTATCCGTCTTTATTAAAATTTGCTCTGCAAAAAGGAAAAAGAAATCATCTCCCAACTCTAAGAAAATTTAAGTTTAAAAGCTTACATCATGTTCCTCCCTGCTGGGTCTGTGCATTTTCAAGACGTTGTCATTCTGAAATGGAAAAGATTACCACTCAGATCAAGTGGTGCAAGTAGCAGGCAGAGGACATTCGGGGGAAAGGTAGCAGCAGAGGGAGCGCCTACTGTATCCAGCATGATGATGGAAATGCCTGGGCACACTCTTGGCTTGGGCTCCATATGCCTACGTCTAGAACAGAATATTCTAGAGGGCAGCGAGCCGACAAAAAGCTATGTGTTCAGTCCTTCCTCAGCTCTCAGAATTAAAACTAATTAGGCAAAAGGAGAATTCTAAAAGCAGCTTAAATCCAAATGGGACATCTCTGCCCGGTGGAAAGCTAGATCAGATGAATACAAAAGATTAAGGAGAGATAGTCCTGTCCTGTGGGATAAAAATGGCAAAACCAGAAGATTTTGCAGTTAAGCTGAAAGATGCAATAAGAATAAGAAGAGGATCAAGGCAAATACCCTATAAGCAGATTCGTGTCGGGCGAAGCACCCGTCAGAAGGCTGGCAATTGGAATTGTAGGGGGGATAGAGACTTCCATTCACAAGGAGTGGAGGAAGGGTTTTCTACACTAATGTCTTTGAATACACACATTTTAATAATTTTAGTGTAGAAAAGCATTGGGCCAAAAAGAATAAAAAAGAATAAAACAAAAGAACTCCAGCATTACTATCGCTGTGGGTATTTAGTCCTATACAGTAGCAGGTCTCAATCTGTGGGTGGCAACCTCTTTGCGTGTCAGACAACACTGTCACAGGGTTCCATATCAGATAGCCTGCATATCAGATATTTATACTACAGTTCATAACAGTGGCAAAGTTACAGTTATGAAATAGCAACCAAAATAATCTGGTTGGAAGCACCACACACGAAGAACTGTATTAAAGGGTCGCGGCATTAGGAAGGTTGAGTACCACTTGTCTAGAGGATGGCGCACATCATAAATTCTCAGGGAAGACCAGTGCAGTAAATATTGTCTTTAAAGGGTTATTACCATGGTGGGGAGATGGCTCAGTGGGTAAAGTACTTGCTGTACAAGTCTGTTTACCTGAGTCTACCCACATAAGATGCCTGATGCAGTACCAAGCGTCTCTAATCCCAGCACTCCTACAGTGAGATGGAAGGCAGAGATAAAGTTGCCCAGAAGCTAGCCTGAAGCATGTGTGTGCCATCACATGCACGTGGTCAAACATCCTGTACACACACGCACACACACATGCACGCGCACATAAACACACACACACACACAAGTCTGGTGATCAGTATATGCATAGTGGTTTACTGAAAAACAGAATGTTAACCTCAACCTATTGTTGATGGATGCAGCCATATTTCGCACTCTCCCTAATGACTTCAGATGAAAGAGAAATTATAGACATCATTTAATAATATTGATAAACAAGAAGAGGTTCAGTTCAGAATCGTGTTTGGAGTCTCCTTCTTTTTTCCTATCTATGCATGAGTGTATGTCTATGTGCACCATTTGACACACTTAGTATACCAATACATACACACGCGCGCACACGCACGAGGAGGAAGAATTAAGATAGTAAAGCTATGGGCCAAAATAACCTGACCTGCTCTAAGTTAATAATGTCAGGCATTGTCACCGTGCTGGAAAGTTGACTAACACACAGGCCACTCTGCCTACATTTGTCAACCCCTGGCTTCCTGCCTCTGTCTCTCCATGCTGAGTACATGTATGAGTTTGGATCTTCTCTCTAGTAACTACAGAGTCCACCTACAGAGGAGGATCCTCATTCTCAATGGTAGCACCCCACGTTTTGTCCCCACTTATTACCAGCTGTCCTAGAAAGAGTGTGTTTCACTGGCCCCATAACTGATTCCTGTTGCAGCCTTGGTGTGACTTTCTGAGGGCACTCAACAGAGTTTGGGAATAGTTCTGAGCCAAGCAAAGTAAGACAATGATTTAATTGCTAGTTTACCTTCTATTCAGCCAAGACTCAGAAAACAAGAGCTCATCCCTTACGTGGCCTAGACTTCTCAGGCCGCACCATTAAAGGAAGCCTGCTTAGGAAGACACCACCCCTTCCTCGTTGGTTGCCTTGCACATCGAAAGCGGGGAGAGAGAGAGAAAGAGCGAGAGAGCGAGAGAGATTCAAAAAATAAGACAGTATGATCTAAGCAGATACCAGACATTGACCTCTTGCCTCCACACACATGCACATCCACCCACATGACATAGACATACACACACAGGCACACAGACAAAGACACACTAATCCCCTCTCATTCCAGTAGATTGTTTCTCACTTACACAGATGAACACACTGACACTCAGACCTGTAGACACACATATAAGCACCTTCCATTGCTTTTTTCAATGAGTGGTGGGTAAGTAAGACACCTTGACTATGGACAGAGAAATGACAATCGGGTGGAAATCTAAGTGGTTGAGATATAGACCTTGCCTGTATGTATGTATTTGTATGTATACATATATGTAATATATATCTATGCACCTATGTATGTGTGTATTTGTATGTATACATGTGTGTACTATGTATGTATCTATGTATGTGGTATGTGTATTTATGTATGTATGTTTGTATGTATGTATGTATGTATGTATGTATGTATGTATGTATGTATGTATTTTGTCTGAAAAGGAAAACAAACTGGTATGAAGTATAATTGGGAACTTGAGAAACTAGCTCAGGAGTAGGCATGCACTTGAAATAAGCTGTAGCTCCATTCTTCTTTTCCAGTGAAACTTCAGCAGGAATTGTTGTCCTAAGAAAGAATTTCCATTTGTTGTGTAGAGTCAGGCAGTACTGGACAGGACATAGAATGAAGCCTACATTGGACAGGGAACAGGATGGAAACTAGGAGCTGTCCTCACACAATTGGAGCCCAGACACAGAAGAGAGCTGATGTATTAGATGGAGAACCAGTTGTTACTGTCATGTCTATTGGTACAGCATGGCTAGAAGAGGGAGACTGCTTTAATACCCCAGGCTCATTGGAGTCTATCAGTCCCTGGGTGCTTAGAAGCTGAAGCACTTCCAGACCTATCTATCAGGTATATATATTGAGCTACATTTATTACTGGAGGCACAGAAAGTAGGAAGGCACATCCTCAAAGTCTATTAACGTATGAGGAGAGAGTACTACTAACTAGACTTTGTAATTCAATGTTCTATTAAAGAGATGAGGGGAACCAGAATATCCAAGAGACTGGCATGATGGGTGGGAAAGGAAGAAATCCATGAAGCTAGCTCGAGTCCTGAACTGCAGAAGGTAAAGAAGTTGGGGTAAGGCCTCTGAGATGGGAGAGCTAGCAGGTCGAGAAAGAACTTTGTGAGGACTTGGCATATTCTGGCCATGAAATACAAATGGGTTAGTGTATCTGGGGACAGAAAGCAGTGGGACCCATACTGACAGGCATGGTGATAGTGAATATATGTCATTCCAGATCTTAGCAGCTCCCAGTGCAGCTGTCTGCTTGAGATGGACCCAGCATGATGGAGCTGGTCCTCCAAGCACAGGGTACAATGATTTCAACTAGATAAGTCTAGCGACGACATTAGTTTTCATCTTAGTCACTACTATATTGAGAATAACATGATATTAAGTTATGTCCCCCCGAGACTTCGACTTAAGCAAAGGAAGTGAGTTGTCTTGATTTGGGGTTCTGGTTATCAACCATTTCGACACACTCACTGTGACACAGTCACTGTGACACACTCACTGTGACTGAATGCCTGCCAAGTCTGTGAAAGTATATGTTTAACGGCTAAGTCTTCTGAATGGGGAGATTTATAGACTTAAGACTATATCTGGAGCCTAATTGTGATTTAATGACATTTTCAAAACTCCCATGATGCTCTGGTGCCAGTTCCGCTGGTTTTCAAGCGTTAGGTTAACTAAATAGAATTTAAGTTTAAGATTTTGCCATATGCAAAGGGTTTTGCTTTCTTTTTTTTTTAAGCTTCTTTAAATGTAAAGACAATTGCTCTAGTGTTAATAAAAATCCCAAGTGCATTTGGTGATTGGTGGCTCCCTTTTGGAGTGTAATCTAATATGGAGAAGTCAGTTCCATTTGAAGACACTTGCCAAGGTCATCTCCATCTGTTTATGTCAAGGTCATCTCTATGTTAATGTGCCTTTGGATTGGCAATTGAGATGGGATATTTTACTGATGAAATGGCCTTTTATCTATGACGACACAGCTATTGTTCTGTGTATTAAAAGGCGTGTGTGTCTCCTGGTACAAAATTTAATTTAAAAACACGAGATATTTTAATAAGTTGCTTCCCAAAGACGTTTCTCAACTTAATATGCTAACTTGTTGCATCTCCAGCTTTTCTGTATCCAGCTTTTCTCATCACTAAAGAAGTGCACACAGAGAGCAGCAGCGAATGATAGCAGCGTAGAACCCCTTGGCAACGGCACACTCCAGTACGCTGAATGCTGAGGAAAGGGACTGTGATATCCAAGAGGAAGCACAGAAAATGATGACTGTGGTGAATACATGGAGAAGTATGGAATCACTAAAGGATGGTTCTAAATGGAATGTTCTATTCTGAAAAACTTATGAATAACAATAATAATAATAATAGAATGGGCCAAAGGAGATACTTTAGCCACTAAAGTGGTTATGAGTCAAGTGTGAGGACCAGAGTTTGACCCCCATACACCATGTTAAAAAAGCCAGATGTAATGGTGTGTGCTTCTCCTCCCAGCACTGAGGAGAAGAGTGGAACGCAGGCAGATCCCTGGGGCTTCTGGTTAGCTAGATTAGCCTATGTGAGTTCTAGGCAAGAGAGAGACTCTGTCTCTCAGGTGGATGCTTCCTGTAGAAGGACCCTTGAAGTTGCCCAACATTAACAGCATTTACTGTCATCACTCACAAAGAGCTGAACAGGCAATTTTAAATCATGGCACTTTATCAAAGAAATGGACTTGCAGAATTTTCTCAGCAAACAGGAGGATTTATTTATTTATTTATTTATTTATTTATTTATTTATGACTCCCACTTCTTGACCCCATGATCATGGATGTCAATAGGATGTAGGAGTCTAGAGACAAATGTCCTGGAGCAGCTGATTAAATGATAGAAGTTTAAATTATAACCAAGGTGATTAGGTAAAAGTAAATGCCACTCAGAAGGCTGCCTATCTTTTTTTTTTCCCCAGAGGTAATCTCTTTTCATTTTATGTCTGGCAATGGTAGCTCTATCAGAACGTAATAGTTTAATTAGAGCTACCAATACGATATGAATCTGACCGCAGAAGACAGCCAAGAAAGGGTTTTCTTGAGGACATTGTGGTGTGTGGAGGTGGGAACACTGGAGATTGTGATGAAGAATGGAGCAGGGGCTACAAGACATTTAGTTGTTCCTTAGAACAACCATCTTGTCTCTGCTTTCAGCATCGCCAATCCTGAGGGTTGTATTGGAGCTTAGTGTTGCTAATTGGCTTCTTGTTGATTTCTCCTCCTACAGTTTCGAGATTTTAATTGTATCCTACTAAGTCTGTCCATGCCTATATTTCTGTTTATAAAATTTGTAGATATTATTGACAGCTCTTGGGCTACTGAGCATGCTTGTAAATGTAGAACTACATTCTAGTTGTCATGGTTTTATATCTCTATAAAATACCAATTATCTTAGTGGATTCTCTACCAGTTGTTTCAGTGGGTTTTGAAAGGGAGCAGAAAACTCTGAGCTGATTCCAAGATCAGAGTTGTATAGGAATATTTACAGTTACTCACATAGGTTGGAATTACTTATGCATGTCCAGCTGACATCTGGGGTGATCCCCTCAGAAAGCTACTTCCATGCTGTTCTTGAGGACTCTGTCCTGAGAGATGATGTGCCTGGTGTACAAAGTTAGCTCAGGAGCAAAGACTTAGATGTTCGAGGAAAGGCAGCTTCTGAGTAGAGCAAGAATACATTTCTCCGAATTTGTTTTCTGACCCAGCCATTGTGACTCCTATGTGATTCTTATCAGGAGAAGATGAACTATAGCCTATTGGTCTATGGAAGCACTTGTTATGTTAGATATGTGGTACCAGATAAAGCCCTTTTGGAAACCCTGGCTAGACCAGCTCAATAAGAGTCATGTGTAGTTAACTTGGCATGTAAATCTAGTGATAGAGAATTTTGGACTATCAACTCTGGGAATAGAGACCATGAATCTCTTGCTCTTACTATGTCTCTAGAGTCTAGAGCAGGGACAGATTGTCTATAAACTTTAACTGAATTTCAGATGTGCTGTTGGAATTGGGGGTTCAGTGGTTTTTAGAAGAAAGATTTTAGGCAGAGAAGAAGCACCTAGAAGTTCTGCCTCAGAAGTGGTCCAACTCAGACCCTGTAGGTAGAGGGATATGTTTACATTTGGTCTCCTAACAAATACTTGTAGGAAATCTCATTGAGCAAAGGTGGGGAAGTGGATGGGTCTAATGGTCTCCTAGGTCTCCTAGAAATACTTGAGAAAAATTTCATGGACATCATCGCTAAGAAAGCATGTTACCTTCATGTTAATGACACATTTCAATGGGAGACATTGCATATGAGTAGAAGCCATTGAACATGGATACAGCATATATCACCATTAGTATTCTTAGGCTGTAGTAGCCAAGATGCAGTTTTAAGATTATCCAAAGAATCCTTTCTTCTTGCATCTATGTCCCTGGACATCCACTCCCAGCTTTAAATAGCTCTGATCCAGTTAGCCAGTAGGGCTTTGTAGTATCTTGCAGCAGTAAAATTTGTGAACTTCAACTTGATTGTATTGTATTGTGCCAAAGAGATTGGTAAAGGGTAGCTTAGTATGTTTAAGAATGTTTTCCAGATAGGAAACCTATGTAGAAGAAGATTCACATTGAATGTGAGTAGCAGCATCCAGTGGATGGGCTGGGATCCCAGGTGGAGTAAGAGGAAGGACGGAGGATACCATCCACTGTCTCTGTTTCCTAGATGCAAGGACTCAAATGTTTTTTGTTTCTCCACACTCTTTGAACATGAGGTCCCTTCTCTAGGTCTATAAGTGTAAAACTAGTTTGTGTGAAAACCAGGAGCCAAAAGAATCCTTCTTTCCTTACATCATTTC
This sequence comes from Mus musculus, assembly GCF_000001635.26. Taxonomy (NCBI): domain Eukaryota; kingdom Metazoa; phylum Chordata; class Mammalia; order Rodentia; family Muridae; genus Mus; species Mus musculus. The sequence goes on along the minus strand of NC_000084.6, from coordinate 69,305,863 downwards.
TGCCAGATATTCTATAGCCATGATGACACACACATGACCTTTGACTTGTGCATCTGAGTCATAACAGATACTATAGCTTCCACTTTGCCCATTCTCATTGGTCAGTAAGGAAGCCAGATGTCATGATGTGAGGATGCTCACCAGCCTTGTATGGAAGCTATCCAACAAAATAATGAGACCACCTACCACTGATCACAGAGGCCCCTGGGACTCCTGCAAATGGAGGTGTCTAGCCTGGGGGGGATACATCCTGAGGACACGAGCTAAAGCCGCAGAGTGAGGGCCCCTAAATTCATGACCCATGGACATGAGATCAAAAGCACACACTGCTTAAAGTTCTTAAGATTTATGCTGATTTTTTAGGAAGCCAGAGATTTAAAACACACAAATTGACATGGGTGCTGGTAGAGCATGCCTTTAATCCCAACACTCAGGAGGCAGAGGTAGGCAGATCTCTGAGTTTGAGGCCAGCCTGGGCTAAATTGTGAGTATGAGGGCAGCCAGGTCTACATAGAGAAACCATGTATTTGAAAACAAAACAAAAACAAACAAACACAGAGAACAACTAAAAGTACACAAAAAGAAGTTCAAGTGTTATTTACCAATGTTCTCAGAGATCTGGGGGTGAGGGTATATCTGAAAGGATTTAGGAAAAAGGGTAGGGAGTGAATTGAATGAAAATACACGGCATGACATTCCCAAAGAATTAATAAAGTTTTTCTAAAACACACATGATAAACACACATATATATAATTTATGTAATAAAACCTACAAACATCATTTATGACATATTTGCATATATACATATATCATAAATATGACCTTGTCCTTTGAGTTGTCAACTTAAAGGGAACATAAGGTTCTAATATAGGCTAAAAATAGCAATGAGAAGAATCCAAAAATGTCTAGACAGAGAAATCAACTGTGCCCTTACTAAAGATAGCAGAAATTCTTGACTCTGATTTTTATTGTTGTTGTCGTAGTTTTTGACCACATTATTACCTGTAATGTGGGTTATGTAAGTTAGAATTGGGAACAAAACACCCATGGAAGGAGTTACAGAGACAAAGTTTGGAGCTGAGACAAAAGGATGGACCATCTAGAGACTGCCATATCCGGATATCCATCCCATAATCAGCTTCCAAACGCTGACACCATTGCATACACTAGCAAGATTTTGCTGAAAGGACCCTGATATAGCTGTCTCTTGTGAGACTATGCTGGGGCCTGGCAAACACAGAAGTGGATGCTCACAGTCAGCTATTGGATGGATCACAGGGCCCCCAATGGAGGAGCTAGAGAAAGTACCCAAGGGGCTAAAGGGATCTGCAATCCTATAGGTGGAACAACAATATGAGCTAACCAATACTCTCCCTCCCCCCCCGCCCCCCCCAAACTCATGTCTCTAGCTGCATATGAATCTGAATCAGAAGATGGCCTAGTTGGCCATCAGTGGAAAGAGAGGCCCATTGGACTTGCAAACTTTATATTCCTCAGTACAGGGGAATGCCAGGGCCAAGAAGTGGGAGTGGGTGGGGGACCATGTGGGGGACTTTTGGGATAGCATTGGAAATGTAAATGAAATAAATACCCAATAAAAAAAATTCTAAAAAAAAAAAATACAGAACACCAGGTTACATTCAGTCTGTGTCTACCCATTTACACATTTTCTTTCATTTGATCCCTAAAAAACATTTCCCACCATTTTTAAAAATTAATCCAAGGGAGTAAATGACCCTAGTCAGCCTGTGTCATACACAGCCTCAGCCACACCATCTGATGGGCTGAGAGTGCTGTGAAAGTTCCTTGCTTGGATTTAGTATTCAGATCATAATGGCTGTAGGCTCTCACTCCCCAGACAGCACTGGTGGCCAAATGGACTTTGTACCCAGACCCTGGGCCCTGCCCACTCCCTACCTTTTGCCCTTGCTTGCCTGTTTGTTTTTGCTGCCCTACCTACTTTCCTTATCGCAGCCTGCTGACTCTTTAACTCACTTTAGCTGGTTCTTACCTAGGACCACACACAATCTTCCTCCTTTCCCCTAAGCCCACCATCTTCCTTCCTTCTCCCTTTCCTTACTTGCACACATTCCTATTAGGTTTCAGACCAGGGAGGCAGGGCCGAGGTGCAGATTTTACATCTCAAAGCAGAGCTGGCCTCCAGGTTCTCCCTGAGTCCTTCCCTACCTAGCATACCACACCCATTACCCACACCCATTACCCTGAACTTTCCAGCAAATGGGCTGGGCTTCCCCGTCCCCAGAGGCTCTTCCCTGAATAATCCAGACATTTCGGTCTCTGCTCTCTTCCTTCTTTCTTCTTCACCCCCTTTTCCTCCTCTCTGCGTGCCTGGCCACACACTTTCTTTCTCTTCCCCTCCCCTCTGTCTCCCTTACTACTGTGACTTCCTTGCCCTCCTTCCTTGGGGGCCTGTGAACTCCTACACTGGAGAGCAGTTTCCCCAGAAGCTTGAATTGTCTCATTTCCCCAGCAAAGAAATAACTTATGCATAGCTCATCTCTCCAAATTCTTCAAATTTTATCTGACAGGGCTTCTTCTCTGTAGTCTTGAACATGGCAGCTTTTCTGTCTGAACTCTTATTTAACCTTACTCACCACGCCCTTACCAAGCGTTTGCCCTGATTCAGAGAGAGAGGGATATGGCTAATCTTGATTGTCACCTTGACTGCTTCTGAAATCACCTAAAACCCAAGCAGTTAGATATACTTGTGAAGGACTTTCTTGGTTGGATCATTCGAAGCAGAAAGACCTACCCTAAATCTGGGCCATGTCTTCTTTTGGAAGTCCCCATAACAGGATATGAAGTAAGGAAGCGTTTGCTTGTTGCTTATTGCTTGCTTGCCCTCACTGTTGCAAGTTCATCTGTCCTGCATTGAGGCATTGGCATTAGAACCTAATTCTTCAGGATTCCAACACAGACTAAGGCATTTTGTCTTGTGAACTAAAAAACTACTGGATTCCTCCTTTTCTTTCCATCAAGAGACATCCAAGTTTGGATCAACAGGTCTACAACCTGTAAGCCATTCTAATAAATTGTGTACAGATGCAAACACACACACACACACACCACAACCTGAGGAGTGACAATACAGACTGACATGCCAATGTAGATGGGGTAAACCTCATAAGGATCCCATTCCTACATGAATATATATATGAATATACATACACATATTATGAATATATTTCATTCTATCAGTTCTCTTCCTTTAGGGAATCCTGAGGAGGAAAATAATCCATGAGCCACAACATTGTTTAGCAGAGCAAAATATCCCTAGAGATACAGTAGTAGCACTTTTATTCAGGGGTAGCCAAAAGCCATCTAGTTAGACTTAAAGTTCCTTCCATGCAACAGGAGGGAAATCATCCTTGGTAAGGTAAGCTCGTGAGGTCATGGATCTTAGAGCAGAGCCTCCTACTGCCACTTTCCCAGTTAGTATAACTTCTAATTGCACTCTAAATACTGTCCTTGCAGCTACAGGTAAGGGTAGCTCTCACCTCTCAATAAAGAAGCTTCATTTGTATCTGAAAGAGATCCTATCCATAAAATTTTGAGGTCAAACACAGAGAACAGCTGACTAGGGGGTGGGGGTGGGGCGGTGACTTGTTGGCCCAGTTGGCCCATCAACAGCACAACTTCTCCATCTAACTCTCATAGAACATGGATGGATGGAGGGGAGACAGAATGATTGTCAAAGCCGGAGGACTAAGAACTCTTTTACAAGATTATGTCTTACAAATACGACAGAGAAGCTACACGCATAAAATCTGAACCATGTGGCTGCCTAAAGGCTCCCTGAGGAATGATGATATTGGGTTGGCATGCCAGCGCGGATTGGGGTCCCATGGCTCGAAGAAACGGTACAGGCAATGAACAGCTGTGGACAGAGAGAGAACCAGCCTTTCCCAAGACTGAGTTCCTTAACTGGTCATACAATAACAAGTAGTCCCCTAAACACACACATGCAAAGTGACACGTAATAGACTCAGCTGCATATATTTATATATAATAATGTATTGTTATAATAATAATAATAATAAAGAACCAATAACAATGATGAATTTTTAAAAGCCATAAATTGGAGAGGGATTGGGCAGTGGGGCGTGGGAAGGGCTTGAAGGGAAGGGAGGAGGATGTAGTTACATTTTAATTAAAAATAAAATAAATGAAAAAGAAACCGTTAAAACGGGGACGTGCTTATGACGCTTAATATCAATTATTTGCTTGACAGGATTTGGAGTCATGGAGAACATAAACGTTAATATATTTCTGTGCGAGAGTTTCTAGATTGAGTTAGTAGAAATGGGAAGACTTGTTGTAAAGGCTGGTGGCACATTCCCTGAGTGAGGGTCCTCCGCTAAATAAAGTGGAGAAAGCTAGCTAGCCTTTCATCTGCTTCTGCTTCCCAACTATGAATACAGTGTGTCACCAGCTGCTTCATATTCCTGTTGCTATGGCTTCCAGACAGGATACACTGCATACTTCAACTATGACCTAAAAGAAACCCTTCCTTAAGGTGCTTTTGTTAGACTAAGGAGAATCGCAATGATTACAGTTCTCTAGGAATCCCAGACATGCGTAAAGCTTCCATGTTGAACCAGGGCATGATGTATGTATTAGGAGGTGGCTCAGGCAATATAGATTTGCACGGTTCCAGATCAGGTGATTGAGACGTGAGCCATGGGAATAGGTGTAGGCTTTGAAGAACGAAGAGAATTTTGTGAGGGGAAGATGGTGGGGCTGCAGAAGGCTCAGGGTCCTGCAGCTATGCTGAAGTGGGAGGGTTGTCTAGGGGAAAGAGGAAGATAAGAGCTTGGGAGGGATGCGGGGTGAAGAAGAAACTCAGGACCAGTGATGCTCAGCAAGCCCAGGAAAGGGCGCGGGATGGCGTCTGACTTAGTCACTCGCCAGCTGTGAGAGCATCATCTGAAAAGTGGAGAGAAAGGAGAATGAGGCAGGTGAGGATTATCAGGAAAACCTTGGCACAAGACAACCATCAATACGTGTAAGAAAAATATAGGAGGAAAATGGGAACGGGGATGGGGCCATGTTCAGGTCACACAGTGAGGAAGTACACACAGCTGAGGGCGGGGGAGCAACAGTTCATTCACGGAGTGAGAGCTTTTTGTTTCTTTGCTGAGGTCGGCTGAGGATTGGAACAGGATGTGTTGGGGCCTTGTGTTAGTGACTCACAGTACAGCAGACTTCAGTTGAGCGGTTAGTGTGTGTACTGCATTCGTGTTTTTTGGTTTAACACAGTGCAACTGTTTCAGGAGACATTTGGGGTTTTTATCAGAACCGTTCCCCATACTCTCACGTATCTAAACAGTTGGTCCCCCAGTTGGTGATGCTGTTTTCAAGGAAATTATGGAACTTTTTAGGACACAGAGCCTTGCTGTAGGAAGTCTGTTACTGTGGGTGGACTTTAAGGATCTATAGGTTTGCCCAATTCCCCAACTTCTTTCTTGTGTATGGTCTAGATATGACTAACCCTAATGTTGCACCAAATAGCTTAGAAGACATTGTAGCTTCCAACTTTAATTTTATAAGTCCTATCCCACAGCCACATCCTAGGAGCCTAGAAATGACTCATTGGTAAGCTCCCTGACCCAGAAGAGAATGCACTTGAGCTAGTCCACAGATTTGCCTTCTCTGGGCAGAGAGAACCAAACTGCAGCATTGGGCACAGGTACTCATAAACTCGAAACTGTTGGTTGACGTCTGACTCCTTTCACATAGCACAGAGCTCTGGCAAGACTTTTTTTTTTAAAGATCCTTTTTAAAAAGGGATCAAGCTAAGTAACTACAATGATTTTCCCCAGTATGTTAAAACCTCTGGCTATCCCTGGCCCTCGTTTTTAAGAATGACTTCATTGACCTTCTGATGGAGGGCAGATGTAGACATGTTCCATTGCAGTCAACCTACATCTCTTTTCTTTCTGTTTCATGTTTGTATGACTTCAAAGCATGACTTCCTAATTCTCAAGACATTTCCTGTGAATGCAGGGGGAATTGTCACTTACTGAAACTCCAGTTAACTGAAAATGAAATTAACTTTATAGGAAGTAAAGTAATTGGTCCAAGAATTCGTATAACAAGGGTAAGAAACCTAAGGTTGCTCAACACATGAAGAGATAAGAACTGCACCCAGCTATGTTTTATTTGGTGAGATATTGGGAAGAAAGTGTATATTATATAAGTGGAGAAAGCATCCGTATCACAAAGTATACACTAAAGGAAATCAACCAGATAGCAGGAATTTTGGGATAAATTGATTACTGTGAAAACAACCTTGTCCGCAACTCAGAAAATAAATTCTTGTCTTCAAAAACTGTCACAAACTTTTTTGGAGAGCTGAAGAAGGAGAGCTCAGTTGACAAAGTCCTTACCTTGCAAGCCCGAGTCTGGTTTTGGTTCTCAGGATCTGTCTGAGTAGCTGGATGTGGTGATATATGTTCATAATCCTAGCCCTTGCAAGATGGAAAGAGGAGGGATACTGAGTCAAGCCTAGCCGAGTGGACGTGCCCAAGTTCCCTTGGGAAAATCTATGTCAAAAATGGAAGTTAATGGATCCCAAGGAGTGACATCAAAGACTGACCTGTGTCTGACACACATGCATCCTCCTCGCCCACCCACCCATGCATGCATGCACATGTACACATAAGTTGTTTCTTTTTTTTGTTTTTGAGACAAGGTGTCGTGCAGCCTAAGCTGGCCTTGAACTTACTATGTAACTGAGCCTTACCCATGAAGGTTTGACTTTCCTGAGTCTTCCTCCTAAGTCCTCCCACCACCAAGATCAGGACATTTATTTTGTACTAATACATTTTCAGACTAGACTAAAACTCTTATCGCACTTTAATGATCACACCATGGCCTGTGTATCTGGAGTCTTCATCTTGAGGGTAGCTTTTCTGACAGAAGATAGAGATTGTCATGCTGGCTATCGGTGGCTCAATTCATCATCCTACTTGAAAGAGCTGAAAGTCACGATACAACGCTATGAGTCATGCATTAGTAGACCCTGAAAGTCCGGTGAATTACAGAGGTGCAAGTGATGGGGAGGAGGTTGGCATCCAGATCACAGGGAAGGGGATAAGAACTCAGTCTCCTAGCTCTTTAATTTTGAGAGCTGAAGTTGGGAATCCAAGGAGGGCTAACCTCATTAGAGCTCCTGGGCTAGAGGAGAACCTTGGGAGAGGGTTGTTTGGTACAAAGAAGACTTAGAGATATTCCAGAGTTCCCTCCGTTGGACAGTTTGTGGCTGGAAAGAAGCTGCCTAAGGCACGTAAAACGATGTCTGGATTAGAAGAGACCAAAGTGTTCGGAGCCCATACAGTACTGACTATAAAGGTCCTGTCTCTCAAACTTGAGAGGGTAGCCTCAGAATTCATGGGGATACTGCAATACTCCAGTTGAGCTTAAAATGCTCAGGATGAGGTAATTAAGGTTTTAAAGTAGCATATATCCCCATGCAAAGTTCAATAGTTTTTGTATTTGTATTCAAATATCTGCATCCAAGGAGATAAAACCCATGAAGGGAAAAAGAAGTCAAAACATTCAAGCATTTAAAGAAAATATCGTTAAATGGACACCAATTCATAGACATGTTACAAGATGAAGTGACCTGGTAACTATCTATAATGAGAAAAAACAAATCTTTTCAAACTGATGCAGGAATGATGTGGGAGATGGGAGGGGTAGAGAAAGGCCTTTAGGAATGTTTGTAACTATCTTACACATGCTTAAGGAGGCATAGCAAAAGAATATCTCAATAGAGACATGTAATAGCAAAAGAAATTCAGAGTTTTAAAGGTGAAAGCTGTAGTGTCTGAACTGGGAATTTTGCTTGCTGGGAACAACAGCAGCCTACTCTCTAGAGAAGGAGGTAGTTGTGAATTTGGAAGCTTAGTATTAGAAACTGCTCAAATGAAAACAGCTAGCAAAAATTGGATTGGAAGAATGAAGAAACATTAATATTCAGAGAAATTTTCAAGTGTTGTGTATGAGACACTGAAAAGAACAGGGAAAATATATATTGAAATAATTTCTGAATCCTAAATATGATGAAAACTCTAAATTCCATGGATCCCAAATGCTCAAAAGACCCCAAGTTCAAGAAATGTATAAAGAAAACCATGACTCAGCATAATCGAATTTTTGAAAGCCAGTGATAACAACAAAAATCTTAACAACAATCTGAAAAAAAGACACCTGTGTGGAAAAATAAAGACGACACAAGATTTTCATGAGAAACAAAACTATGTAAAAGGCAGTAAAACATGTTTGGTGTGCTGAAGAAAAAAATCACTGTACAACCTAGAATTTGATATTCACCACAATTGCTTTTCCAAAAAAAAAAAAAAGGCAGAAAGATTTTTTTGGCTGTTGTGATGGCCATGTGTATTTGTATATGCTTGGCCCAGGGAGTGGCACTATTAGAAGGTATGGCCCTGTTGGAATATGTGTGTCATTGTGGACATGGGCTTTCAGACCCTCATCGTAGCTGCCTGGAAGTCAGTCTTCCACTAGCAGCCTTAAGATGAAGATGTAGAACTCTCAGCTCTGCTTGCACGGTGCCTGTTTGGATGCTGCCATGTTCCTGCCTTGATGATAATGGACTGAAACTCTGAACCTGTAAGCCAGCCTCAATTAAATGTTTTCCTTATAAGAATTGCCTTGGTCATGGTGTCTGTTCACAGCAGTAAAACCCTAACTAAGACAGCTGTGTATAAATGGGGATAATTTATTGGAGCAGATATTCATAGCAATGGATGTTAAAGTATGCCATTCAAGTATATAGACACTCATGGGAATTTGGATCACCAATGGCTCCTGCAATTGCCAACAGTGAAAACAGTTATATAATGCTTTTTAAATTAGTTACATTTCTTTAAAAGAGAATTAACAATTGAGTAACACAGAGAAACAATACTATCAGTGAATTGTGATTTTCAAAAGAGATACAAATGGAGAAAAAAAGTCCAGAGTCATGAGAAGTGAGGGCTCAAAGTGTAAGGATGTATTTAGTATAAAGAATGTAGTTTGGGAAACAAAAATATAGATTAGAAGAGGGTCATGAAAATGCTCAGTTAAGTCAAAAGAAGTCAGGAAAAGGAGCAAAAGACCACCTGAAAAGCAGGAAGAAAATCATCAAGTGTTTAGCTCCAACACACAAAAATCACACTGGATAGAAACAATCTCGCCCCACTTAAAAGGCAGACATTTTTAGCTTGTCTTGAAAAGTAAGGCTCAATTATATGTTTTTCTGTGAGAAGGCCTTTTCATAGACACAAATAAAAACGTAAGAGGATTGAAAAAGATATACTCTCAGAATAGTGATCTAAAGAAAGATGGGTCATAGCGGAGTTTGTCAATGTAAACTTTGTAAAGAATGATTTCAAGATAAAGTAATTTACTGAGATGTCATAAAGTTCTGTACATTTAGGCTCTTAATTAGGAGCATGAAGGTAGATACATGAAGCAAAAGCCAACATAAACAAAAGGACAAATGGAGTCAATCCACAAATTTGTGTTCTCAGAATGTGTGTTTCAGCACTTGGTGGGTAAAAGACAGAAAGCAAGAATGGCTCCAGAAGATTCAAGAAGTGTTGTGAACCAAGTTGACCTGGAAACTTCTAGTGATGTTCAACTTCAGAACACTCAGGTTTCCTTGCCTGGATTCAATCCATTTACCAAGCTGGACCATAAATGGAGCTGTTGTTAAGGCTTCATACAAAGTGGAAGTTATATAAAATATGCCCTTTTACCACAATGACATTAAATTAAAAAGCCACAACAGAAAGATGGCTATACAATTTCTAAATACTTGGAAACTAAATAACATGTCTCTAAATAAACCGTGGATTGAGGAAAGGGGAGAAGAAAGAAAGGAGAAAGTAGTTTAAACTGTAATACAGAATGCTGTGTATGCAAACAGGGCAAATGTGACTAAGACAACATTTATACAGGAGAAGAGAAAGAAGAGAGGAAGAGAAGAGAGCTAATGCATTGGTGGGTCATCTGTGTTTGTACGACGGCCAACTAGACAAAGAGGAATAAACTAAGCACTCAGGAAGTTAAGCTAAGATGGTCTTAGTGGAGTACGCAAAATGGTTTTTAAAGTTACAAACTATGAGAGCATATGTCAAAGAAGCCAAAAATCAGAACAACCCTTTATCTATCAAAGAAACTAAAATCTCAGTTCAGACAGCTTCAACGGTGAATTATCAAGTATTTTCAGAAGTAATAGTAGCATTACTACACACATTCACCCAGGAAACAGAATGGAAGGAAATATTTCCCTATGTCATTCTTTAAAGCTAATTTCAATTCACTACTAAAGCCGGAGGGAAATATTTATAGGGAAAGCTTAACAAATCAAACCCAATATTGTTCAATGACAAGCATGGACAACGTTGTTACTAATACAGTATGAATAACTGGGATTTGGCCTACAAGAGAAAAGTTAGCTTACTGTCAAAACCTTGATCAGTGTATAACTCTCCATGTTAACAAAAGAAAAAGTAAAAGCATTTAACTTTATCAATAAATTGCAGAAGAAAGCTGGGCTTGGTGGTGCACGCCTTTAATCCCAGCTCTCAGGAGGCAGAGGCAGGCAGATTTCTAAGTTCGAGGCCAGCCTGGTCTACAAAGTGAGTTCCAGGACAGGCAGGGTTATACAGAGAAATCCTGTCTCGAAACAAACAAAACAAAACAAAACAAACAAACAAACAAAAAACCACCCCCCCCAAAAAAAACCCAAAACAAATAAATGCAGAAGAAGGGACGTGGAGAGATAACTCATTGGTTTTGAACACTTACTGACCTTGCAGAGAACCTGGGTTCCGTTCCCAGCACACATATGGAAGCTCATAGGTGCTTGTAACTCCAGCTCCAGAGAATCCGAATCCCTCTTTTGGCCTCTTCACTATCCTTTACACACATGCTATACATACACATTAAAGTAAAAATTTTAGATGCAGAAAAAGTATTTGACAAATGTAACATTAGCCTTGAATAAAAACTCTATCAACTTAGAACACGAAGGAACAACAGCCGGAGCTGTTGTTTGGGATCTCAACCTCAACAAACTTGCAACTGGCACACCAGTCAGAAGGGAAGAATGGCTTCCCTGATGATGAGGACATTATAAAATGTGTCAGTCATGCCACGGGTGCTGCGTTCTTTATCAGCTAGAAGGCGATTGTGTTCAGGACTGCTCTATAGAGCTGTGCTCTCAAGCTCCCAAATAGCTATTCTTTACAAAGAAAATTTGACATTCTAAAATTTATTTAAAAGATGCAATTATTAACATATTGATATTGGCATTAAAGTGTTAGATGGGATAGATCAATTAGATCTTTAGAAATGGGAGGATACAACTGGTCAACCGAGTTTCACGCATACTTCAAAGGCAGCAGAGGAAAGAATGGCTCAGCTTTCAACAGGTCACACTGGAACACTGAAAATCCACAGGCAAAACAGTGAGCAAATCTAATTTTCACAGTGTAAGCAAAAATGAGCTTAGAATACACCATAGTCTCATAAAACCAATTTCAAATCTATACAACATTTTGGGGGAAAAACCGACATGAAAAACTATTTTTGTTGTTTAGTTTTTGCTTTTTTGCAGACAGGGATTCTCTGTGTGTCCCCCCAGCTGTCCTGGCACTGACTCTGTAGACCAGTCTTTCCTCGAACTCACAGAGATCCACCTGCCTCTGCCTTGTGCTGGGATCAAAGGCATCTGCGACCACTGCCCCACTGAAAAATCTTTTTGATCCAAGATTAGGAATAAAAATCTAAGAAAAAAATATATTGAACTTCAATAAAATTAAGAACTGCTATAAAAGCTGGCGAGATGCTCAGTGGGTAAAAGAGCACTGGCCTGGTGACCAGGGTTCAATTCCAGGAACCCATGTGGAAAAGAAGAAATATCGTCACAGACTTTGCATGCCTACTCACACAAATACATCATGGATGCATGAACATAAACACTATACATAAATTTTAAAAAATGAAATGTAAAAAGAAGGCAGAGACAATGACAGAAGCTACAAACATAGAAATACATATATAAATTTCATGTCTGATACAGGCCCTATATCCAAAATATAAGAAATTCTCAAGTGGTATTGGTAATTGGTGCTTTTAGTAAAAATTGACAAAGGGTTTGGATGGATAATTCACAAAGATATCCTAGAAGTGTGATTGTGTTTCCAATGTGAACTTTTAATTTTGCAACTGAGGAGACAACTTCTTTGGTTGTTATGGACTATGCAAATTAAAACCGTACTCAGATACCAAAACTGTACAACTAGAGAGGCTAAAACTCCAGGAGGTGCTAATACGAATGGGGTGTGGGGGGGGGGGGAGGAATTCTCTCCTGCCACTGGTGAGGCAGATTGGAGGAACCCATTTTTCCATAAGTGTATTTGACTAAAGAATAAGAATTATTTTAAAACACCGGTAAGAATTTTTAGTTTTCTGGGTTTTCATGGAAAGCAACCATTGTAAATGAACTTGTGAAACTTGCTGGCATTGAGGTCTGTTGGATCCTGGAGGGTGTCAGGCTGTCCCTTTCCTTATGCTTGGTGGCCTTGAGCATGAACCTTGCCCTCAGAGCAGTCTGGTGGTTCGAACTCTGCACAAACACTCTGGGAAAATAGCATTCCCACCTCAAGGTCAACTGCAAGCACAAACCCCATAGTTCTATGCCAGAAGACCTTACTCTCACCCCAAGGGCTTCAAAACATTTACACCAGCATTAGAAGGTGCTTATAGGTGTTGAAAATAGGCAAATAACAGGTCATAAAGTGACTACAATATTTTAAATATATCGTCTCAATATCTTTATAAATGAATGGAATCAATATTTGTGTTTGGAGAAACTGTCTAAAGTTGACACTCAAGAACTAATTGGGGACGACAGGGAATGAACGGATGAAGACAATACACACACACTCTCTCTCTCTCTCTCTCTCCCTCTCTCTCTCTCTCTCTCACACACACACACAGAGAGAGAGAGAGAGAGAGAGAGCGCCATGCGTACACACTAGATGTCTCCTCTAAGCTTCTGTTCAGTTGACCTCTTTCTACTTGTGCTCCTCTGTTTCCCTCACTCCAGAACCTACCTGTTTTTCACGTCAAAGATCTTGCCCCAGTCCTAAGAGTGGGTTCGGATGCTACAGCAATAGGTTTTTTGACGTTTTAATAAGACATAATTTGAGTCTACAATCTTCTTTCAATCCGACATTGAGAGAAGTCAGTGAATAGCTCAGAAGAGGTCCTGGGAGAATACTGTTATCTGTCTGTCTGTCCGTTTGCTTGTTTGTTTCCAGACAGGTTCTTCCAGGGACCTTCAGCTCGCTGATTATGCTAGATTGGCTGGATCTGCCTGTCTCCACATCCCCAGAACGAGGGTTGCAGTCACAGACCCGGCTTTTGTTAAATGGGCTCTGGGGATGGAGTTCTAGCCCTTTTGTTCCCGGGGAAATCACTTTTCTGACAGAGCTAACTTTGCAGGTCCTGTCTTTGATATTTTAGGTAGAGGGAGGAAATGTGTGCTTCCAAAACTTGAGATGGCTAGGGGAGGGACAGGCACCTGTGTTGGGTAGCCCATTAGTTCACAGGGCAGTAGGGAAGCCTCATGGCTTTAGTGCATCTGTGTTTTTAAGGTTCCTCTGTTGGTTTACGAATAATACGTAACAATAGGAATGTCGAATGAATCAAAGACTGTATGTGAAGAGTAACATGACACACGAGAGAAGATAACACACATTGTTATTAATCTTGTTCTCAACTCCTAAGATTCTTGTGTAATATCTTTCTACATAGCAGGTCACTCGTAAGTGTTTATTGAATGGATTTTTGAAGAAAACCGACAATACTCTTACTGTTATGGTCACAACACACACAGTCCTTTTAAATTTTGGCACTGTTTTAGCCGATGGATACCTCATCCTTCAAACCTGTCCAGTGTGTTCAGGGATACAGGATGCTGTTTACGGCTCCACACTGCGTGGCAAGGTTGGAAGTCTTCTGTTGCTTTGTTTTGTAGATCCAAACCTGATGTCAAGGAAAAAAAGACTTTTATGTCATCGCATGTGGGCGTCTTCTAGTTGAAGAAATGCGCCTGAACCCATCTGATCCTTTTCAGGCTCAGTGCTTGCCTCAACACATCCCCAGAAATGGGGAGGAACACTTGGTTAACAACATCTTAACTCCCCTTAATGTTTCTGTTTACTCCAGCCTTCCATGACCAGCAGCAGGGTAATTGTGTGAAGTTTGGGTAAAATAGTTCTCATCACGAAGACCCCCCAGCGGGGCCTGGGAAGCTACTTTCTCTAAACTGTATCTGTTTCAGAACGGAGATAAACGTTGAAATAAAAAGGAAGAAAATCATTTTCATACTAAACCCTGACTGGGTGTAGCTGGTGGAATAATCTCCACCCGGACCTCATTATTTAGGAGCAGCAAGAATCTGTTTACATTATATGACGCGCTATGTATGGATCTCATTTGCGATATGCATTATCTAAACGTGAAAATTAAGTATCCGTTTTTAATACTTTGGAAGTGGCTATTAGCGATGTATTTGGAAGTCCATCGTCTCTTCAGTACCCGCAAACATTGTCAGAATGTTGTCGAACTCAGAGTAAAAACCAAGCTGCAAAAAAGGTGATATTCCTCGCATTTCCCCACGTTCCTGGGTGACTTCAGCTCTCTTTCTAAAAATAAGATCAAATAGACATGGCGCCACACGCTCCCACCTCCCACACATGTCTCCACCACTTCCATCATAGCATAAAATATTCTACTTGCCAATGAATCATCAACGCTCAGGGGTTTGCTCTGTCTTCCCTGCACAGGTAACAGGCTGTTTTGCAAACGACGGTGTGACAGTATTTCGAGCTTGGCTCTTTAGATAATAACACTCGTTGCTTTATAAATATAAGCAACATGGCGTGTCCTAATTTATTTTCTTTTTAATATATGTAATTTTAAGTGCTCACTTCGATCTCTGTTTCAGTTGTCAATGTGAAGGTCTGGCCACGTCAGGTGTCTCTAGAGCTACTCGTTGGGACACTGTGGTGAGTGTGTGTGCATGGAGCAGTCATAAGGCTCTGAGAATAATGTTTTGGTGATTTTTTAAAAAAGATGTTGTGTAAATCAGGATTTAAAGGATAGGCCCGGAACTGCTCTTCAGATAAGGCATTTTGTAACTGCTCTGAGTCTTTTCTTCCTATAACCAGGATTCCCAAGGGGGACTGGACAAAGGGCCACCCTGTCAATGCCACTCTCCATTTCCTTGTCATTCACAGGGCTCAGAAAGGATGCAGTTGCCATTGATATCTTCATTAGCAATACAACAGAAAATACCTTTTCAAAGGTACATTTATTAATTATTTGAGAATTTTATACAGTTTATTTTGGTCCTTGTCTTAGTTGCCGTTCTATGGCCGGGAAGAGACACCAGGACGAAAGCAACTTTTAAAAGGAAGCATTGAACTGGGGGCTTTCTTACAGTTTCAGAGGGTAAAGTCCATGACAGTCATGGCGGGGAGCATGGTGAGAGGCAGACAGGCGTGGATGGAGCAGTAACTAAGAGCTTACTAACATCCTCACCCAAGGCAGCAGGCAGAGCGACTGAAACACTGAACCTACTCAAAACCACCTCCAGTGACACACTTCCTCCAATAAGGCCACGCCTCCTGAACCTTAACACTTCCCCACTGGGCTTTTGCTTTGACACCCTATGACTTCTGGGATTATCATAATCGCCCATGTAAGGCAACTCCAAGTAAGAGCTTAGAAGAACATATGTTTTAGAAGCTTATAAAATAATATTTGCATGTGGCTTTTCCCAACATCCTTAGAGTTATTTATCCTCCCCATAACCCCCAATTCTGCCCTACCCTCCCACTCTTCTCCCCTATTTATACCTCCCTTCCCATTATCCTTCTTACTCTGTCCGTGTCACCTGTGTTCTACCATGCCCCTTCCTTCAGATCTTCCTTCACCTTCCTCACTAAAGGTCGCTTCGGAGTTTCTGGATTCTACAGGTCCTCCAGATTAAACACACAGATCAAAAGATTTAATGATAGAATCCACGTATCAGTGAGAACATGTGACATGTGTCTTTCTCGGTCTGGGTTACCTCACTCAGTGTTATTTTCCAGCTCCATCCATTTGCCTGAAAATTCCATAAGGTCATGTTGCTTTGCACAGCTAGCCACGTTTTCATGACCCTTTCACCAGTTAGTGGACACCTTGGCTATCTCCATGACCTAGGAGTTGTGTGTAGATCAGCTATGAACATGGATAAACAAGTGTCTCTATACTATAAAATAGAGCCAGCCCTCTGGGTAGATTCCCAGAAGTATAGTTGGGTATATGTGGTAGCTCGATTTCTGTTTCCTTAGGAATCCCACAATACTTTGTGCCATCGTTGCACCAAATTGCTCACCCACCAGCGATGCATCAGCGTCCCCTGCTCCCCACCTTCTTCCCAGAATTTGTCATTTTTTGTTTTCTTAATCCTAGCTATTCTGACTTGGGTAAAAATGAAATCTCAAAGTAGCTTTAATCTGTATTTCTTTGTTAGCCAAAGGTAGCTTGTGAAAATACCTCTTAGCCATTGACCAGTGTGTCTGGTTTTGTGTCAATACCATGCAGTTTTTACTACTGTAGCTCTGCACTATAGCTTGAACTCTTGGATGGTGATACCTCTGGAGGAATTTCTATTGGTTATAATTGTTTCGGCCACCTGGGTTTCTTTTGTGCTTCCAACTGAATTTTTAAGATTGTGTTTTCAATTTCTGTGAAGAATTGCATTGGAATTTTGATGAGGGTTGCACTCATTGAGTCTCTTGGTTGCTTTTAGTAGGATGGGCATTTTCACTATTAATCCTATCAATACATACGCATGGGAGATCTTTCCATCCCCTGGTATATATTTATTCTTCATTTTCTCTCTTCAGTGTCTGAAAGTTTTTATTTGTGCAAGATTTTCATTTCTCTGGCCATATTTATTCCAAGATTTTGAAATTTTTGTGCTATCGTGAATGCAATTACTGCTCTGATTTTGTTCTTAGTATGTTTGTCATTTGTAAATAAAAAAGTACTGATTCTTGCGTGTTAATTTTGTATCCTGATACTGTGTTGAATTGGCATATCAGATTTAGGAGATTTCTGTTGGAGTTTCTAAGAGTTGTTTATGCATACAATAAGACCATTTCGCAAATAAGGCTATTTCAACTTCTTCCTTTCCCCTTTTCTTGCATTTTGTTACAGCTGTGGTAATATCTTCAAGTACTATGTTGGACAAGAAAGGAGAAAGAGGACATCCACATCTTGTTTGTGGTTTTTCTCTGTTTAGCTTGATGTTGATGGAGGGTCTACTGTACATTTATTATTATACTGTGCTATATTCACTGCAGCCTTAGTTCCTTGCAGCCTTGGTTTCTCCAGCACCTTTATTATGAAGGGATTCATTTATATATGCTGAATTATTCCTTCATCTCTGGGTTAAAGCCTGTTTGATGATGGTAACACTTTTGTTGTGATCTTGAATTTGTTTTTTGAGTATTTTATGGAGAATTTCTGTGTCTTTGTTAGTCAGGAAGATAGATCTAAGATTTCCCCCCCCACAAACATATATATATATATTAGATATTTGTCTGGTTTCCGTATCAAGATAATAGCAACTTCATCAAAAGATTTTTGGAAAAGTTCTTTTTCCATTTTATGAAATAATCGAGGTGTCTTGGTATTAGTTCCTTGAAAGTCTTGTTGAATTCTATGCTGTATCCATCTAGCCCTGGCCTTGTTTAACTAGGGAGACTTGAAATTACTGCTTCTTTTCATTAGTTATCATGAGTCTACTTAAATGAGTGTCTTCCTTGATTGAACTCTGGTAGGTCAAGGTACATCTAAAAATTCAGCTTATTCCTTTATATGTTGAGGTTAGTGGAATATAAAATTTCAAAGCATGACCTTATGGTTTTCTCAATATATTGGGAGTTTGGCATCATATGACACATAAGCTCTGTAGATAAAAAGCCTCCAAATTTCTATTTGGCATGGTTCTGCTCTGTGCTTCCTCACATCCACTCCCACCTTCTACCACCTGTGCTGGATCTCATGGGTTTGACCTGTAGGCTTCCTTGTTTTAATTATTTAATTGATTAATTAATTAATTAGTAATCACAAGCAGGGGTGTGAGGAGGAGATAGAAGGCAGTTACAAAAGTAAGGTTCTTGTTCTTTTTTCTTTCTGGAGAAAATCCAGTTATTTAATTTTTAAAATATATTTGAACAGGAAATACCTCAAAGAATCTAGCTCACCATAGTTTATGCAATTAAAAATGCAGTCTGTCACAAGCTAAAATCCTGGAGACGGGAAGCGACCAGCCGTGTTTCAGTGGACAGTGTCAGAATAGACATTGTCTTACTGTCTGTGAGCTTGAACACTTATCTCAGATCTACAGACAGTTAACAAAAGCTCAGATCTCAAGTATATGTTCAGGACAGATTGGGGCAACACAAGGAAGAAAGTATCAGTGGCTGGCCCTTGATTAGGAAAGCAACACATCCCCTCTGTCTTCCTGTTGAGTTCTCAATGTTTCACTGACAAATCCTTTATTCTGTGATTCTTCTGGCTGCATATGATGCTGGAAGCATCCATACTTAGATTTTTCTAGCTAAGGAGAGTGTAAGAGAAGAAGGATTTGGGGATGGTGTTAGCTTAGGAAGCTAGCAGTTGACAAGGAACAGCTAAGAAGACACTATCTCATTCCCAGGAAAAGCTTTCTAATGGAATACTTTTTACTCTGGGGACTCTGTGCGCAGCTTTCTAATGTGAGACTTACTCATCACAGTTCCCTGATTCATAATATAGGAATGGCTCTTGATTCTTTGATTACAGTCAGAATTTGAACAGCATAATAACTTCAGTAGACTAAGTCTCCTGGCTGAATTATATGGAAAAAACTATGCCCTTTTATGCCTCTATTTTTTCCCCTGTTGACGCGAACATACAAGCAACACCAGAACAATAGTAATTCAAAACCATAGAAAAGAATGGTGTTTTATTGCTGCAACGAAACACCGTGACCAAAAGCAGGTTGGGGAGGAAAGGGTTTATTCAGCTTATACTTCCACATTGCTGTTCATCACCAAAGGAAGTCAAAACAGACACAGGGCAGGAATTTGGAGACAGGAACTGGTGCAGAAGATGGGATGCTGCTTACAGGGTTGAAATCTGTCACTCAGCTTGCTTTCTAATAGAATCCAGGACCACCAGCCCAGGGATAGTACTACCCACTACTTCCCTCATCAATCACTAATTAAGAAAATGCCTTATAGCTGGATCTTATAGAGGCATTTTAGCAATTGAGGTCCCCTTCTCCCCATCTTTCAGATAACTCTGGTTTGCCTGTCAAGTTGACATAAGAGTAGCCAGCATAAACAGAAGTCTTAAAATTAATCTCGGACTCTCCGTCCCCATTGCTCCTGAGCAGCTATGAATTGAGCTGATGATTTTCTTATCTGTAAGATGAGCTCTGTTGAGCTAGATGATGGGTTTCTTCATCAAGTGTTTACCCAGCATCCACTGGAAGACACATCTAGGGAATGAATGATAGGGTGGAGTTCCTACTAATGAAGTCCTTGCCTTCACAGATTTTATGCCGAACTGGGTAGAAACCAAGAGTTAGAGAGAGAGAGAGAGAGAGAGAGAGAGAGAGAGAGAGAGAGAGAATTTAATTAGTGATTGGTGTTATGCTGAGAAACACAATGAAGTGAGGTGAGAGTAAACACCCAGGAGCTGACTTCAGATGCTGTGGTCCCCAAAGGCCTCTCTGGGGAGGTGACATTTATGCTGAGACTTGGCAATTAACAAGCCACTTCCTGAACAGTGGGATGTAATTACTCCAGGAAGTAGGAGCTCCAGCGTAAAGACCCTCAGGCGACCAGGCTTGCTTAAGCAACACAAAGAAAGCAGAGATATACTTACTTGAACCAGCACTGAGTTCTCCCCTTTCTTTCAAGTGCACACTATCACGAATCCCATTGAGCGGCATAATTCATACAAGTTAACGTATCAAGAGCATACTGTCCCCAGATCACCCTGGACCTGTCTGCCACAGGCTTAATGGTTTTGAATGTGACTCAGCTATGGAGTTTGAGAAAGTGTCTGTGGTTGATTCTTGGAGGTGGGTAATTGATGGACTTACATTCCTTCTATTCTGACTCTCCTAGGCTTATCAACACCCACGCTAATTATTGAATGGTTGATTTCAAGTACTCTGGAGAAAATGAGTTCCATGTGTTTTCAGTCGTTGTTGGGCTCTTGTACATATTGCTCTAATAGTGTTCAATACTGTATGCCTTCCTTAACATCCCAGTTGGCATGATAGACGGTAGTATTGCCTTGATGCCATCTTGTAAGTAACCATTTGTGGGGCTGACAAAAGGCCCTGACAAAATTGGCATTCGTGTGCTGCAAAATGGGAAAGTAAACAAGTGAGGTGCTTTTCAAATGAAGTTAAATATCATCTTAAAAATTAAATGGAGGCCTCTCTAAAGTTTTTCATTAAAATGAATTCTTATCATATTGACGCAATCAATAAAAATGCCATGTCTTTGGGGGGAAAATGACCTGGAAACTTTTATCAGGATTGCCATTCCCATCCACATTACCCTAGGCCCTGAACTCTGAGGGCCTGGGTACCAAGAACGGGTACAGATGAGCATCAGCATCATCTCTTTCTTCTTCTGGCCTATACCACCCTCTGCTACTTCATAGTTCCATCACTACCTCCTTCTTTCCATGATAGAGCATACCTTCAAACTCTGAGACAAACTAAGCCATCCCTGCCTCTCTCCTTTTATTTCTCCCTTGGTAAGCTGTTTTTGTTAGGTATATTGCTCAGGACAGTGAAAAAAGTAACTGATGTAGCCCACAACAAAGACTGAGGTAGTGGCAGTCGCTGAAGAGGATCTTGAGTCTGGATCCAGAGAATCAGGACACTGAGACTCTGATGTCCCACTGGAGGCCTTCAGGCAGTTGAGAAAGCGTGCTCACTAGCACATCATTGCTATACCTCGAGCGGGATTCTCAGATGTTGAATGTGTGTACGTAGTTTGACGTAGTGTGGAGGACCATGTCCTTTAGATGTGATTCAGCATCAAGTTTCCCTGAAGGAGCCCTGGCGATGCAGCTGCTTTCACAACGTCCCCTGACAAGCTGCTCTTTCTTCATCTCACAGAGGAGTATTGTGGCCCCATCTCTGCTCTCCTGGTCATGATCCCCATGCTGACTTAAGTCTGATCACATCTTCAAATGAGCACTTAGGGGTGACATGCCCTCTTTCTCCAAGAGCTATTACCTTTCAAAAATGAAGAGAGTGCAATTGGGCTCTCATGATAGCCACACCCAATGAAGCCAAATTATTGGAACTAGAGGTTCCTGGGCATGTAGGTTCTTGAGTGTTTTTTTTTTTAATTCTTCCCATTACACAGAGGAAGAGAGTTTGCAAGTAGCCACAGCATATGCTCAGCTCCATCTGTGTAAGCCTTTCAGAGATTCCCCGACTCTTTCGTTCTCTATGCACCTGAGAACTTGGCAGAACACTTCTATGGTACCTTGCCCATCTCCAAGATCTTGCTTGCTTTTGGAAAGACCAACGATTTTATCCATCACCAGGCCGTGCAGACTCTCAGCCTCATTAGGAGTATGAGGGAATGTCTGGGCAGGGAAGGTTCTTCACTTCATTTCTGTTTTAATCCAGGTAAAGCTTCGAATGCTCTCGGTTCCAAGCTTTTCAGTCATCAGGAGACGTAGTATTATGTGTCTCCTGAACTCGGAGGCACAGTGTAAAGATCAGAATGGGATAAACTGGGGAACAACACATTTGAAAACTGAATAAAATATTACACGAACCCTCGCATGTAAACAGAATATTTAGTCACACTGTTCACAAGCGCATCCTCTGCTCCGGATGTAAGAAGAGAAATGCAGTTGCTTGCTATGTATGTCCATCTTGAAGTAAAGGGGAACAGAGATGGAGCACACAGTGGGACTTCTATAATGCAAGAAGAGACTCACAAGGCTTGAGTGGTAAACCCGATGCTGTATCGGATGCCTCATCTCCTTCATGAAAGAGGATGGAGAAAACTCTTGGTTCCCTATTCTACTGTTTCATGAGAGAGTTCTACAGTGATAACCAAATATTTTCTAGTTAGATCTCACCAGGTAAATGGGAAAATCAGAGCATAGAGATTTACCATTGTCTACTGAATTTTTTTGGGGGGGGTCCCATTGTCCCCAGCCTTGATAGACCCAAGTGAGCATACTTAGAATGGACACCAAAAGCAATGGTCAGGGCCTCCCAATATCTAGTCCACATGCTATGCAAGAATGTGCTTACTGCCTGTTTTATATGACTTAAGATATTCTTCAGATTTCCAAATCATCTGGGCTTAACTTCTAATCAATGCCTCCTGCCCTATGCTCCAAATCTCTAGATAAGTTTTGCCTTGCAAGGCTAATCTGTAGGAAAGTATCCCTCATGTGTGATATCAGGAAAGAGTCCATGTGTCATATGAACTGATGAGTGTATATGATTTGAATGGAACGCTCATGTCTAGTTTCTTCTTTGCTTCCTTATAGTTTCCTCTCATGGCCCTGTCCCTCTTGCAGAACCTGTACAAACATTTGCTCTACTGACTCAAGAGTGGTGTATTTTGTTGTCCTTAGTGCCGATGAGTAGTGTTATCTTCCAAGTCCAGTTGTACATTTTCTAGTGTTGGGAATCTGTCCTTTCTCCACCAGCAGCCTCCAGAAGCACTGTGTGCATATGTGACTGACAGGGTCCTGACCTGAGGACTTGGAGGAATGTGGTGCCAGTCTTCAGCTGAGCCTGAAGCAGTTGCTACCCATTCATTATGTGAGGGTGGAGACAGTTCACTTTCTCATGTTTAAAGATGCAAAGAGGACTTCAGAGGCAATGTTTGCAAGGATCCCAGGAAGGTAGGCACTAAGCAGAGTACTCTGGTAGTGTCACTCTCTGGTAGTGTCACTCAATGTGCCCAGGAAGGCACTAAACACAGAATCTCCTGGTAGTGCCATTCCCAGCTGTGTAACCCATCAGTCTGCTCACCCAAGGATGGGAGCAGGAGACTCACTCACAGGAGACTTTCTCTTTGAGTCGGGTGGAAGCCCTCTTCTGAGCACCGCAGAACATGGATGCTCTGTGTAGTCTTTGCTCTGCTGCCATCTCTAAGAGAAGGCTGGGATACTGGAGCATCTCCCCAGAGCAAAGGGGTATGGAAAATTTGTAAATTTTGTTGCCTAAAGTTGATTGATTGGTCTTTGGATAAAGAGCTTTTTTTTTTTTTTTTTTTTTTTTTTGTTGCGTCACAAGATTGTATTACCTCGATCCCAAGTTTCTGCCCCTTTCCTTTGAAAAGCCATTCACCAAGCTTATTTTTTTTTCAGGATTTTTATAAATTGTCCTTCACTTGCTCTCTTAGATATATGATAGTAACACAGCAATGAGAATTGAATAGGCTGCTTCTATCTTTGATTTCAATGCCGGTCCAAGGCAACCAGGCACAGAGCACTCAAGAATGAGAGACTGGATTACAGCTGGGAGAAGTGCAGCAGCAGAAGTGTGTGTACTCTGTGTTTAGGAAGATTTTAGAAGTTTCATGGATATGTGTCATATGAGGTTGCACTTTAAAAGCTTGGAGAATAAATATATTAATTATGACATGTACTACACATAAATAGCATAAAATTCTTTAATCTAGGTAAGAATTGGGAAGGTGAGAGCTTCTGTATAACAGCAAACCTCTATAATTTTTATTATTATTTATTTATTTATTGGTTTTTTGAGACAGGGTTTCTCTGTGTAGCCCTGGCTGTCCTGGAACTCACTCTGTAGACCAGGCTGGCCTCGAAATCAGAAATCCACCTGCCTCTGCCTCCCAAGTGCTGGGATTAAAGGCACCACTACTGCCCAGCAACAGCAAATCTCTAATTCTGAATTCTCAGTATGTTTAGGCAACAAAAAAGGCTGGGTGCTTGTGTTCTGCCGGGACTAAGTGTTGGTACACGCAGAATGCACTTGGTCCTAAACACCTAAACTCCTGTGTTTCCATGTGTGCTAGCTGTACTTCTATGGCTTTGATAAAGTGCAAGGATTAAAAACAAAGGTGGGCAACAAAGTGTGTGTGTGTGTGTGTGTGTGTGTGTGTGTGTGTGTGTGTGTGTGTGTATGTATATGTGTATGTGTATATGTATATATTTGTGGGCACTTACCATTTGGAAGGGGATACAGTCTACAATGAGGGAGGGGTTGGCCACCAGAGTGTGAGGCTGGGCTGGCAGTCAAGAAGCTAAGTGGTCATGTTTTACCCTACCCCCACCTCTGGAAGAAGGAAGATAACAGGAAGTGAGGCCCCCAAGATATGCCAGTTGACCCACTTTCTTCAGCAAGGTTCTACTTGCTAAAGCTTCTGTAACCTTCCCAAACAGTACCACACCTGGTAAGCAAATGCTTGGCTCTATGGAAGACATTTCATAGTCAAACCTCAGTACCTTGGCTGTATGGAAACAACAGGACAATCACTTGAATCATTCCAACAGGTGGACACTATCTACCAGTGTCCCCCAACCAACTACTGGCCTGGTCCGACCAGGCTAAGTTTCAGAGACTGGACAAGGTAGGCTACATTTTGAGTGGAATAGCAATGGATTATTTTCTACTAATTTTCCTGCTAACGCAAAGGTTATGCTATGTAGAATTGCCATATTATTTATCATAGACAAAATGTTCATATCTATATTTACAGACTCTCTCTGACCCTAGCATGAAGGTTGCTATTTTAAAATGATGTTTCTATTTCTAAATATTTTATATACTATGAATTACCTAAAGGGAATGTATTCTTTATATTAGAGAACTAAAACACCAAAACTTCATGAGGTGAGGTGATTATCTAAGCTCATGCGACTGTTAAGAGCTAGGCCTTGCATATCCAGGCTTCTGTAACACTAAATTGTATTGAGTTTCAAATAGAAATCCTCCACCCCGCAGCTCATGCTCCTAGACTTACTATGTTATCCAGTAGGAAGACTGGTAATCAAGAAATAACAGAACACGTAGTTCTTGTATGAATGATCCCTTGTCTATAGGAACTGTACCCACTTCTTCAGCTTCCTCACCTTCCAAATTAAGAAATAGTACCACTTCCTCTCAACTTCCGGGTTCATACTGGGTATCTCATTGCATGAATAAAATTGAACCATAAAATGACTGTTACTATATGTTTCCTTAATGTCTCATCCACTTCTTGTTTCTTTGTGGGTGTCAATAGCATTTTGTTATTTAATTTGGTCAGGATCAGTACACCAGAGATGAGAGGTATTGTTTGTAGGGCTTCCTTGAGTACTAGACGGTACCCAGGTAACTGTTGTATCCCAGTTCTCTCCTAGTCACTGGCTTGGTGCAAAGGCAAGAAACTCACTGAACTCAGTAGGTCACACACACACAGAAGATGAAGGAAGAGGACCTTGGGGGGAGGGGGTTCAATGGCCGAAGGAGGGGACACGAGCGGGGATGGGGTTTGAAATGAGTAAAATCAGTTGTATTGTGTATGAAACTGTCAAAGATTAAAAATTAAAAAAAATACTGTTGATCCCTATTAATTATTTTTATAATTATTTCCTTTTGAGTACTCTCACACTTCTAAGCCATGATATTTAAAACTAAGATTTTAGCTTTCCAGGGCATGTCATTAATACTACAGTTGAAGTAATTGAAGCCTTTTTTTATCAAATGCAGCCTTATTCCTGGCAGAATGTATATATTCATATTGCATATGCATACACACACACACATATGCATAGCAGGAGAGATGGTTCTTTCTCTCTATTGGCTACACAGTTATATTTTATCCTAGATACTGATCTTTGCATTTGATACCCTTTTTTCAACCTTTCTTATCTTCTGTAGCTTTCATTCTGATGAAAATCTTCGATGACAGGGAACAACGTCCAGGTCATCTGTTTTGTTGGATAAAATAAAATTGTTCCCTGAAGTTTCCAGCAAATCGCTTTCATAGACGCAAATGCATTAAAAATGTTAATGGTCTAACCTGCAGCATGGGTGGGATGCTTCCTCCATGTGGAATTTTTAGCTAGGCATGGACTGCTTGGAGTTCTTGTCAAGGGCAGACAGGTCTTCATATGTTTGCCACCACACACACATGTCAAAGAAACACAGCTTCAGTGTTATCTATGATGCAAGCTGCTTTTCCTTTAAGAACTCAAACTGTGATAGGCCTCAGGAAAAGATCGTCAATTAAAAATAGCTCAACCAAAGCCCAGTTCCTTTTATTTAAATGGTGCTATATTGGATTGCTGAGAGCTCAGCCTTCTTCTTGACCTGCCCTACAGGGTGGTACTGGTATGGCAATGCTGTTCTACTATGCTCATGGAGGTAATGGAAGGACAGCCCTGGGCACCTTCATGTTACAGAGTGGCTGGACTGTTGATATGAACTGGACTGAAGATGGTAGCCTCAGTCACATGCAAAGGAGCTCCGTGTGGTCTGCATTTTCTCTTCTCCTTTGGCAGATCTCCATGTCCCCTTTGATTCCTTGAACTTTTATGACTGTTAAGACGGTAAAGACTTGCTTGGCCTCTGAGACATTTCTTCAGGTGTCTTCACCCCTTCTAAGGAACAAGTTACACAGCTCTGGGCACACCCCTGTCAAGAGTCACCAGCATCCGCCTATGCTGGTGTTCTTTTCTGGTACATCTTTCTGTCTCTGTAACTTCTCCACAGAACAAGGCTTGAGTTTGAACATGAAAACAACCATCTTCTCTGACTCGGTGTTTAATTGGTATCTATCTCCCCCAAGTTGCTGTCATTGTTAGGATTTCTATTACTGTGATAAACACTATGACCAAAGGCGACTTAATGGTGGAAAGTGTTTATTTTATCTTATGCGTCTACATCTCGGTCCATCATTGAGCGACATCTGCAAGAACCTGGAGGCAGGAACTGAAGCAGAGACTGTGGACGAATGCTGCTTTAGTAGCTTGCTCAGCCTGCTTTCTTATACCACTCAGGACCACCTGGCCATGGTTGGCACGACCCACCGTGGGGTGGCCTGCCTTGTTAATCCTTATTCTAGAAGATGCCCCACAGACTTGCCTATAGGTAATCAGATAGAGGCATATTCTTAATTGAGGTTCTTGCTTGTCTGGTGACCCAAGCTTGTATCAAGTTGACAGGAAAACCCCCAAGCAGCACTGTGTGCTGATCAGCCGATTGTTATGATCATTTCTTGGAAATATACTTAAACGTTTCCTAACTCTGAAACAGGTATTCAGACATTTATGCGAATGTGTATAGCCTAGTGAGCCATCTTCCACTTAACAACCCTTGTATTCAGCTCCCTCAAGCAAGAAATAATACCAGCACCTCACACTCCATTGCCTGCATCCTTCAAAGCACCAGGACTCAAAGGCAGCCATTGCTTTCCAGTACCAACTTAGTTTGCCTGTTTTAGATCTTGAGTTGGATAGGACCACATAGTGTATCTAGTACTATGTTGGGCGGCCTTATTTTTGCTCAATGTTTTGTTTGTGAGCCTCCTCTGTTTTCTCACGGGTAGCTTGTGCTCCATCTACTTCACTGCTGGAAAAAAGTTGTTGCAGTTGGAGTGCTTACTCATCATGCCATTCTTGAATGTAGCTTTCAGTGAGTGCATAGCTATGCATATGAACTTGATAGACAGGACATGTTTGTGTTAGAAATGGAAAATTGAAATTTGTCATTAAACTCTGGTAGGTTGGTTAAGGAGAGAGAAAACTGAGGGTATGAGATAAAGCCATGACAATACTCGATAGTGGGGTCTTTGGAATAATAGTTATCCGTAGATAGGATTTAATTTTTTTCATTAAGTGCATTTTAAATTATCTACTGTATGTGTCTTCCATGGTTGGAATGGATATGCATCATAGCACATTTGTGAAAATCAGGGGACAACTTGTATATGTTGGTTTTCTTCTTCAACCCTATGGGTCCCTAGGATTGAACTCTGGTTGGCAGGCTTGGGCTCAGTGCCTTTACCTGCTGAGACATCTCACCATCCCTTAGATTCAATTCCTTACTGCATTTGAGCTACCCTATGGACTGTGGACAGGGACAGTGACAGGTTCTCTGATCTTTTATTTTCTGTTCTCATGAGTAGTTTATCTTGTGTTTCTTTTTCTAGGGACTGGCTTGCTTCACCGTTTCCTCCTTTCTGTGGCGTGCTGAGAAGAAATAGATCTCCTCTCAATCATTTAGGCACTGCCACTCAGCATCTGTGAGGAAGCAAATAAGATCGGAACCCTAATCTATTGTGAGAGAACAAGGGACACCTAGAGAGGAAGACTCTTAGGGAACAGCAGCACTGAAGACACATCTGTCTGTCTGTCTGTCTGTCTGTCTTCCCATCTGATCCTCTCTGTCGTTTATATGTAATTTTCATTTGCTAGGATAAACTAGGATGATTATAAAATTCATACACTACAGGAATATATAATATAGAGATTAATATTCCCATTTAATATCCTGTAAGCTCTCATATCCCATGATATGTACATTTTCAGCTTCTCTTTTATTTATGTTACAAGAAATATGCTCATAAAAACTGCAATATACTTTTATACATGCATGAAAATGTCACAAGGAAACACACTGTATAGTTAGTGAGGGAAGTAAAGTGTGTCAAAATTATTGCTAAATATTTTGTCTCTGTTTTTGTCTTATCTTGCCTCATTTTATGTTTCCAATCTATTAAATTCTGTGACCAAAAACTAGTTTTAAAACCTACATACGTGCTGTTGTGCAATCTTTTCTTTTGTACCTAGAATGTAGCTTTCGTGTGTCGTATTGATTAAGCTCAAGGATCTTACTTTGACACACTGGTCATTACCCTATATCCTAAACAGCAATTTTCATAGGAGAAATTTTAGAATAAATAAGAAAGAATATTTATAGTTGACAAGGAACTGGAAATTCTGAGGTGTGGCAGGCTGCCCATTGATTTTCACATGACTCGTTAGCGATAGGACATGATCATTGTGTTTTTTTTCCCCCTTACCAAAGCTTGGTTAGTGCTCAGCAAATGCACCATCTTTGTTAAAAATGAAACATCTTGAAGAGAAGGGTGGCATGCCACACCCTGAATAACAGCACTGTGGAGGTGTTGGCTTCTGGATCACTGTGAGTTCTAGACCAGCCAGGAATCCATAGTGAGTGAGTTCTAGACCAGCCAGGAATCCATAGTGAGTGAGTTCTAGACCAGCCAGGAATCCATAGTGAGTGAGTTCTAGACCAGCCAGGAATCCATAGTGAGTGAGTTCTAGACCAGCCAGGAATCCATAGTGAGTGAGTTCTAGACCAGCCAGGAATCCATAGTGAGTGAGTTCTAGACCAGCCAGGAATCCATAGTGAGTTCTAGACCAGCCAGGAATCCATAGTGAGTTCTAGACCAGCCAGGAATCCATAGTGAGTGAGTTCTAGACCAGCCAGGAATCCATAGTGAGTTCTAGACCAGCCAGGAATCCATAGTGAGTTCTAGACCAGCCAGGAATCCATAGTGAGTTCTAGACCAGCCAGGAATCCATAGTGAGTTCTAGACCAGCCAGGAATCCATAGTGAGACATTGTCTCAAAAAGAGTAAAAAGTCGTACATATTTCATTTCTTGAATTCATTAAATTCAAGAAATTCATTCACTCTTCTTATTTGAACTCAATGGTCTTTGATAATTATTATTCACCTTTCTGCTACTGTGATATATATTGATTTATTGTGGTACCATAGATGGAATCTTGGCCCCAAACATATGAAGCAGCATTCTGCCACTAAGCTATATCTTCAGTTCATTTTCAATTTTATTTATTTATTTTTTTTTGGTGAAGGTCTCACTAAAATTATCCAGGCTGGTCTTGAACTTACTCTGTGACATGGGCAGGTCTTGAACTTGTGAATCCCCATGTTGTTAGTCAGATCTGTTGGTAGAACCACACTAGTGGTTAGAGCCCAGGTATGACATTCAGGTGACATAGGTGCCTCTTACCTTCGTGACTTTGAACAACAGATAGATTTTTCCCCCCATCAAATCCTACATTTGTGAAATAGGCAGGTTACACAACATGAAATGTGAATGTGGAAAGGTCTAAGCGATGGGGGCTGTTTTATTGCCTATTGGTAACTCTTCAGGGTGTTCTCTTTGTCTTCTTCAAATTCTCTATCTGGTTCATTAAGCAACATGACTATCAAGGAGAATCTTGCAGGAGGCAGGATGCCATAGTGCTAAAGAGCAGAGGGAGCTCTAAAAGCAGCTAGTCGATTACATGTCAAGAAGATACTATTTTGTTGACTGTATCAAATATTTAGTATTAAATTATATTCTATTTCTCTCCCTCTCCCCCCCCCCGCCCTTCCTTTCTTGTCCCTCCCTCCCTTCCGTTTAACTGTGGTTACTAATACGATTGACATTGTTTAGATGGCCTTGTGTCTTTGTGGCTTGTGTTATAATTCTTTTGAACAGCTCAAATCTAGCAAATCCCCAGCTATGTCCAGCCGTTATTCTGGGGGTTACTTTAAACACCTCTCTGTGGTCTGTTACTCTGCCCATATTAAAAATGACATCTTCCCCCATAGTGAAGGTGACAGTTCTATGCAGACTTGGGGTGAGACTTGTCACAAATTGTGATCACTGGTAGGAATGCTCGGTTGTGATCAAATCAGGGGTTTCCTTCAACACTGGACTGAGTAGAGATTGCAAACTAATTACAGTGAGCAGATTGCACTTTGCTTTGCAGTAATGGCTTCCTACCAGCTGTTTCCTTTAGCAGTTGTTCATTTCAAGTAGGTACCAGTATGCTGGAGTGCGAGATGCTAGAATCTCAATTTCAATTCTCTGCTTAAAATTGTGATTTGTCTTCTCTTTAAAAAACCAAAACCAAAAACAAAAACAAAAACCAAAAACAAAAAAAATCACTCCCCTATCTTCGAGGACTCTTCAACATCTACATAGCTCTAAGGCTAATTTCATAGCACCCTTTCTGGTCTCTGTCTCTCTGTCTCTCTGTCTCTCTGTCTCTCTCTCTCTCTTTAAGGAAAAAAGGGCTTTTGAAGATTATATGCAGAATAGTACAAAAATCTCAAGTTTAATTAAGCTCTAGCAAAAAAAAATATCCTTTAAACATTACATTTGTTTCTTGCTTTATTTCCTCATAGCCTGCAACTCTTCTGAAGTACACTTTCAAGTAGAGATTCGATAGTGCCATTTAGAGTAGTTGTTATTGTAGATTAAATAACTACTCCCATCTGGCTCACAGAATATATAATCTGTACTCCTCTCTGGATAATAAATACAGTAAGTAACTGCTTACCATCCCTGCAGCCATCGCTTTTGTCTCTTTTTCCTGGTTTTTCTTTCTTATCTATCAACGAGTCCTTGTATTAACTGATTCTCTGCAAGAAGCCTACTCTGTGGGCTTATTGTTACAGAGGAAAGCTCATTCAGATTCTTCTTCCTCTAATGGGCTTCAGGTGACTGGTATTGATGCGTTGTGTTTACTGAAGCCTTACTATGTGGTAAGTCCAAGAAATAAGCACAGCGCTTAATGATTCATAAGCATAATCCCGTGCAAATCTTTTCAACGTTGTTTGAATGGCCTTACTCTTCCCGGAGAGTCTGGGAAACGAAGATTCAAATTACCAGGGAAAACGGAGACTCTGGTCTGGATTTGTTTGACTCTAAGATAACCAATTAACTTCAAGGTCAAGTTGTGTGTTCCACACAGCTCTGAGTACTTAAAGACCTGTGCTGACTGACCCAAAGGTGTGACGAGGATATTATATTGTGATACTTGTTTTGATGTGTCTTGCCATCTTGGAACACTTGCTTATATGCGTTTTATATTCTACAAAGTAGACCAGTGCAGTGATAGATGCATGCTATAGCTGCTAAAGGTTGAAGATGTTGGAAATAATCGCCAAAATGTTCCTTAAATTTCACCCCAGTCTTGGAAGAATGAAGGTGGTTCTCATCACTCATGAATAAACTGCAGCACTGGGAATTGTATGATAACAAAGACCATGATCCACTGTACAGGACTTTTTAACTATCAGACTTGCTTGACAAAGGAGGCTTCTTGGACCTTATTTTTTCCTTACCCTAAGAGGGGCTCCATGTTCAGATGGTTCTTGTTCACAGACAGCTCCTCACCTCTCATTCCTAAGCGAAATCAAGGTTATCAGCATTTGGCTACTGCTGCCTGTCACTACTACCTATTTTCAGGCTGACTTGGATCTCTGCTTCCTGTACTCTTCATGTGTACTTCCTGGAACTCTCTGATGAAGGGCTGCCCAAGTCCTGCTGACTCTGAAGAAACAAAGGAGGGCATGGCGACTCTTACTGCCTTGTCCTCTAATAACCTCCCAGAAAGGACACATATTTATTTTCTGACAACAGATGGCACTGAAGATGGGTGTCTGAGGAGTACCCTCACTGGCAGGGAGTGATAACATACAAAACATAGATATTAGTGACCACCAGAATCCAAAGGGAAAAAAGGAGACCCTAGATTCCTTCTGACAGGAATCAACATTTTCTCCTAATTCATTTCCTTAAAAGTTGTGTCTGAACACAGGTATGTGTTGTGCTCACTAGGATCAGAGTGGCAACAGAGTCTGGAAGGCAGGGGAGAATTCAATCCATAACAAGAACTAAGAGTCCCAGAGTGGGCTGACAGATGACAGGAGCAATGACCAGGTCTTCCGATGATCTGTGAATCAATCCAGACCAGAGCTGATGACACATGGTGCCAACTGTAGTAATTCGATACCAGCAAAAGAGATTCAAGGATAATGTTAGTAGCCCAGACAGGAGAAATGAGGTTCCCAACCCCCTTGTCAAGATTCTCTTCTTGGGCAGTGCCTGGAGCTCCCTGGTACAATGCTTGCCTAGAATGGGCAAAACTGTAAGTAAAATCTATCTATCTATCTATCTATCTATCTATCTATCTATCTATCTATCTATCTATCATCTATCTATCTATCTATCTATCTATCTATCATCTATCTACTGCCTTCCTGTCTGTCTGTCTGTCTTAGTCAGGGTTTCTATTCCTGCACAAATATCATGACCAAGAAGCAAGTTGGGGAGGAAAGGGTTTATTCAGCTTTCACTTCCATACTGCTGTTCATCACCAAAGGAAGTCAGGACAGGAACTCACACAGTGAGCAGGAAGCAGGAGCTGATGCAGAGGCCATGGAGGGATGGTACTTACTGGTTTGCTTCCCGTGGCTTGCTCAGCTTGCTTTCTTATAGAACCTAAGACTACCAGCCCAGGGGTGGTACTACCCACAATGGGCCCTCCCACCCTTGAGAAAATGCCTTACAGCTGGATCTCATGGAGGCATTTCCTCAAGGGAGGCTCCATTCTCTATGATAACTCCAGCTTATATCAAGTTGACACAAAACCAGCCAGTATACTATCTGTCTGTCTATCTGTCTATCTGTCTATCTGTCTATCTATCTATCTATCTATCTATCTATCTATCTATCTATCTATCTATCTATCTCAGGACTGTGGAGATTGCTCCTTGGTATAAAAAGTACTTGCTGCTCATATCTCTGTAATTTGGTAAGCTGGAGTTATTAAACTTGTGGAAGCTAAGAGAAATCCTGAGATTGGATAACAGATTTGTAAGTTAGGATGTTGATCATATATGAAAGGCTCAATTTTGTTTCTCTCAGGAATGAGGGATGAGAAAAAGACACAGGTTTGCATGTTTGTTCAAACCACAGCCAGATTCCAGTGCTCACAAATGCTGTGTGAGGCAACCTCATTTAGCTTAGGGAATTCTCCACATGTTGAATTATTTGATCTGTCTATTCACACACTTGTAGAAGGGCTACCACCGTGGGGAGAAGGGATATTGTTTCATAGGAAGCTTAGGAGTAAAAGTTAGCATAAATATTGTCCAACACAGTCTAGATGTATATCATGA
The DNA here is from genome assembly GCF_000001635.26 of Mus musculus. Lineage (NCBI taxonomy): Eukaryota > Metazoa > Chordata > Mammalia > Rodentia > Muridae > Mus > Mus musculus. The sequence goes on along the minus strand of NC_000084.6, from coordinate 69,271,744 downwards.
ATGCAGAACAGTACAGAGTTCAGTATGAAGTTTGTGAGATGCAGACATGTTCCCATCACTAATTCTACACGTATTTTCCATTAAGACTGATGAGGGGGAAAAAAAAATGGCTGTTTGTCAGCCTTGGAGGGTCACATGATAAGTTCGACTGAGAAGGAAATCATCGCCGATTTGGGCAGCAGGGAAGTTACTTGCTGCTCAGTACTTACTCGGCAGCCACTGCTGAGAACCAAGAAATAAACACGGGTTAGTCATGTAGAGAGCAGAAAATAGCACAGAAAGACGGAGAATTGCTTTAATTTCCTCTACACTTGCTCAAAAGTCCTCAAATGTTCTTGAGCCTTTTAAAGGGAGCAAAAGATTTGGGAGGCTGATATTGGCTGCTGATGTCGTTCACTTTCCTCGACTGATTGGAAAAAGTCCCCAGAGCGAGGTATTCATGGGAAAGCCAAATGAAAAATTAATGTAACCTGAGGAATCAAATGAATTTCCCATAGTCAATGCTGCGTTTACTCTTAACTCTTGACTGATCCCTCTCCCTTTTGTGTCTCTCTTCTCACAGAGAGAAGCCATTAAGCCTTTTTATTTATTTACTTTTAATGAGTTCTCTGCTCTCTCCTCCTTTTGGCCACCTGTGCACAGAGCTGTTGCGGGTCTGCCTGTGGGCCTCATTTTTCTGGGCCATGAGTTATATAAGCGTGACCATATTGCTAAGATTTTGCCTAAGGAAGTGCAGAGAAAGAACCAAGCAGAAAGTTGTCCCTGGAGCCTGTGAAGACAGCTAGTGATGAGACATATACATGTCTTTATGGGACCATTGCATTGGCTTTCTTACTCCTTGCTGCTGACCTACGATGTCTTACCTTTGGTTTGCTGACTGCATGGGAGAGTCAAGCCCTACCCAGCATTTACAGAGATGTGAAGAACGTACAGAAAAGCCAATACTTCCCAGCACCCCGCTGCTTTACCATTCTTTTTAGAACTGGTCCTTAAATTTAAAAATAACTTCCTGTGCTACATTTTCCCTTTGTTTTTCTTCCCATTTAAGTTAGTCTCAGCAATTATCTTGACAGATTTAAAGTAAAGTACTGCATTCACATAGTAAAGTTTGATTGACACTTTTAATGTGCAGACGAGGTTAAGATGTCATTGTAGCATTAATAAACTTCTAAGCTGTGCATAGCAAATGCCAAACACACATTTAGAAAAGTGGATTCAGAAACCATGAAAATATCTTTAAGCATAACTGGCGAAAACTTGGGCTTAATTACTGTTAAGGTTTATTTTAAATTTTTCATATTTATTATAATAGACTTGGAGGTATTATATATGTAGTAAGATAAACGTTATAAGTATACAGTTTGATGTGTTTTGACAAATGTTCGTGTAGCCACTAACCTAAATCACTTGTTACAGAAAATTCTCTTTGGTCCTTTTAGGACTCACTTCCTTCTCTCCATCCCCTATAGATGCTTCATTCCAAACAACTAGTATAATGTATCACTATAGACTAGTTAAGCAGGTTGGAAAATTATATATAATTTAACAGATACTGTGGTTTACGTCTGGATTATTTCTCTCAGCATGAAGTTGTTGAGTCTTTCGTGTTATTCCATGTTGTTGGTGCTGTCTGCTTGAAAGAATCTAGAATCTCTGTGAGGAGGAATATCTTGAATTTATTAACTGAGGTGTGAAGACATCCCCCACTGTGGGTGGCACCATTCCCTAGTTAAGTCCTGAATTATGTAAGCTGAGAAAGGGAGTTGAGTGGCAACCTGTACTCACCACTCTCTGCTTCCTGATTGAGGAGGGCATGAAACGGGATGGGCTTCTTCTAGTTCCTGCTGCCTTGGTTTCTATACTGCAATGAACTGTACCTTTATCAGCGGGTCACAATGAAACCATTCTCCTTTAAGCTGCTTTTTGTCAGAGTATTTTGTCACTGCAATAGGAAAAAAAAATAGTATGGGCACATTATTAGTTTGACACTTTAAAGTATTGTATTTAAGACTAATAATTCTATTATTAAGACTAATATTTTATTATGTGACTACACTCACTGAAGCTATAGCTAGAATTTGACTATTATAGACTAAATTGGTAAACATTCATGAGCACATTTTCTGAGTATGCTTTTTCTTGAATTTTGTGAGTAATTGGAGTAAGGACTTGGTGTGGAGCAAATATTTTCATCTAATGTGTGACTTACTTTAAATTGATTTTCTTTTTAACTTTCGTAGGGCAGAAAATTGGCATTGTGATAAAATTCAACTCATCCTTGGGTGCCTTCTGTGGAGACATTTATCTGCTATGAAGTTGTGAAGAATTTCTTTCCCCTAAAGTTTTCTTTTAAGGGGTTTAAATTAAAAATGTACAAAGCAGAAAATCAAATGAGGCAACTAAAAACTGGCAAAAGACCTGATCAAGTAGTTGATGGGAGAAAACAAGAGAATAGCCAAAAGACACTCACGTGAAAAGGTACTCAGCATGACTGATCTCACTGGCTCCACTTTGGGATATACCCTCAAAATCCCTAAGGTGGCTGTTCATCACAAGATACAAGAGGATAAATCTTGGCAAGGATGGAAACTCTAATCTACTGTTGCAGGTAATGTAGGCTCCTGCAGCCATTAAATCAAAGACAGGAGTCTAATAAATTAGAATCTCCATTGTAGATATATACCAAAGGGAGAATGACCAGGTTGTAAAGATATCTAGACTCTCACGTTTATTGTAATATGGTACATCACAGGCAAGTGGAAGTGGCTTAAACCATGTAGGACACATGATGGGATATTATTCAGCCTTCAAAAAAATTAGTCTCCTACTAATACCCACAGTGGGGGTGACATGGAAGGATGATGTGAGTTAACTGAGACAGACACAGAAAGGACAAATAACAGTTATTCATAGAGAATATTCTAAAAGTTAAATTTACAAATATGAAAAATAGAACAGTAGGCAGTGGAGGAAGCTGAGGGCAAAAGACACAATGAAGAAGTTCCAGAGAGGGAAGAGCCTAGGGGGCTGTCTGATGTAGGACGTGAGAGCTAGAGTTAGAAAAGTCATAGTGGAGCAAACATTTTTGGGGAAGTAAATAGTGTAACTGCCCATTCGATGCAGAGAGTAACTGTGAAAGATGATTGCTCTATTAATGTGACTCACTAGACTAAGGCCATGTTGTCAATTTCAAGTATATACAAAACTGTCTACTTTCTAAATGTATATTTTGATATTATTTATTAATTTTTATGTGTTTTGCCTGCACGTGTGTCTGTGTGTATGTGTATAGGGGTCGTGGTCAACATTGTCTACATTTAAAAAGATATTTCTTTGGGAGGGTTTACAGTTCAGGCTTTATAGTCAATTCTGTTATCCACTTCAAATTAAATCACTCAAAGATTGGATGAATATCTGCAGGCTGGAGAGTTGGCACAGTGGTTAGAAGCATTGGCTGCTCTTCCAAAGGACTGGAGTTCAATTCCCAGTACCCCCATGGTTGCTCATAACAGTCTCTAACTCCTGTCCCAGGGAATCTGACATCCTCACACAGATATACATGTTGTCAAATCATCAATGTTCATAAAACAAAAAAATAAGTAAATTATTTTTAAAAATATGAATTTCCAATGGGTTTTATCACCACGTACTGGAAAGTATGTCCTCTCCCCATTAAGCTATGTTGACTCCTTTATCAAATCCCTGTCTTACACATGCGTATGAGCTGATGTCTGGCATCTCAGTCTGTTGCATGGAACAATTAGTCTCCCCTCCCAGTCCTGCCACTTCTTGGCAGCGTGTTTATGATAAGCTCTCAAGCCAAGTAATAACATTCTTGAAACCCTCTTTCCTTTTTTCATAAATCGTCTTAGCCATTAATATATTTCCACTTGTCATAAAAAAATCACCTCAACAATTAAAACAGAGAACCATCCTGGGATTTTGAATGGAATTTATTGACTACTCATTCATATATGGAGAACTGATTTCTCAGCAACACTGTCTTTTAACCCAGGGGTTTTGTTTATTTCTCCCTTTATTAAGTCCTTGGGTTTCTTTCATTCATCATTTTTACTCCTTTGAGTATATACATTTCTGAGTCTTTCATTCAATCTGGTCCTAAGTATTATCCAATTTTTGCTGCTATTGAAAAACTATTTTTAGTTCCTTCCTGTTGGCACCAGGGAGCCGGGCCACCTTGGGCTCAAACTCAGCGGACAGTCCCACAGTCTGCAGAGGCCTCTCCACTCTCCAGGTGACCTAGCATTCTCAGGATATTAGGATCACTGGTGAGTAGAACACAACATCTGTTCCAACACCACCAAGAGTGCCTGGGACCAGCAGGAACATAGGCACAGAACCCTACCCGACCAGTGGCTCAGGTTCCTTCCATTCAGGTTTCGAACTCAGCAGAGAGCCCCATAGCCCTTAGAGGATGTATCACTTCCAGGCGTTCTAACACGCCCAGGATCTTAGAATCCCAGGATCCCAACAGCTTTGTTACACCAGGATCTCAGGGTTGCAGAGGAAGCTTGACTGCCAAGAACTCTGACACACCCAGAATCTCAGGATCACAGAGAAAGCTGAACTCTGAGGATTTCTGACACAACCAAGATTACAAGAAGGACAGGCTCCAATCATATATATCGAGGGCAGGGAGCACTTGAGATAATCAGATGGCGGGAGGCAAGAGTAAGAACAACAGAAACCGAAGTTACTTGGCATCATCAGAACCCAATTCTCCCACCATAGCAAGCCCTGGATACACCATCACAAAAAAAGCAAGATATGGATCTAAGGTCGCTTATCATGATGATGATGGAGGACTTTAAGAAGGACATAAATAACTCCCTTCAAGAAATATAGGAGAACACAGGTAAACAGGTAGAAGCTCTTAAAGAGGAAACACAAAAATCCCTTAAAGAATTGCAGGAAAACACATCCAAACAGGTGAAGGAATTGAACAAAATCATCCAGGATGTAAAAATGGAAGTAGAAACAATAAAGAAATCACAAAGGGAGACAACTCTGGAGATAGAAAACCTAGGAAAGAAGTCAGGAGACATAGATGCAAGCATCACCAACAGAATACAAGAGACAGAAGAGAGAATCTCAGGTTCAGAAGTTACCATAGAAAACATTGACACAACAGTCAAAGAAAATGTAAAATGCAAAAAGGTCCTAACCCAAAACATCCAGGAATTCCAGGACACAAAAAAATTTACCAAGATGGACTCTCAATTCTGAACATCTATGCTCCAAATGCAAGGGCATCCACATTCATAAAAGAAACTTTACTAAAGCTCAAAGCACACATTGCACCACACAATAATAGTGGGAGACTTTAACACCATTCTCATCAATGGACAGATCATGGAAACAGAAACTGAGCAGAGACACAGTGAAACCAACAGAAGTTATGAACCAAGTGGATTTAACAGATATCTGTAGAACATTTTATCCTAAAACAAATGGATATACCTTCTTCTCAGTACCTCATGGTACCTTCTCCAAAACTACCCATATAATTGGTCACAAAACAGGCCTCAACAGATACAAGAAGATTGAAATAATCGCATGCATCCTATCAGATCACCACGGACTAATGCTGATCTTCAATAACAACATAAATAAAGGAAGGCCCACATACATGTGGAAGCTGAACAACACTCTACTCAATGATAATTTGGTCAAGGAAGAAGTAAAGAAAGAAATTGAAGACTTTTTAGAATTTAATGAAAATTAAACCACAACATACCCAAATTTATGGGTCACAATGAAAGCAGTCCTAAGAGGAAAACTCAATAGCCCTGAATACCTCCAAAAGAAAATGGAGAGAGCATACACTAACAGCTTGACAGCACACCTGAAAGCTCTAGAACAAAAGAAAGCAAATTCACCCAGGAGGAGTAGACGGCAGGAAAGAAATAATCAAATTTAGGGCAGAAATCAACCAAGTGGAAACAAAAAGAACTATACAAAGAATCAACCAAAACAAGAGCTGGTTCTTTGAGAAAATCAACAAGATAGATTAAACCCTTAGCCAGACTAACTAGAGGGCACAGAGACAGTATCCTAATTAACAAAATCAGAAATGAAAAGGGAGACACAACAACAGAAACTGAGGAAGTACAAAAAAATTATCAGATCCTACTACAAAAGCCTATACTCAACACAACTGGAAAACCTGGATGAAATAGAAAACTTTCTAGACAGATACCAGGTACCAAAGTTAAATCAGGATCAGATAATTGATCTAAACAGTCCCATATCCCCTAAAAATATAGAAACTGTCCTTAATAGTCTCCCAAGCAAAAAAGCCTAGTACTTGATGGGTTTAGTGCAGAGTTTCTATCAAACCTTCAAAGAAGACCTAATACCAACACTCCTCAAACTATTCCACAAAATAGAAACAGAAGGTACTCTACCCAATTCGATCTATGAAGAACAATCTATGAAGCCACCATTACTCTGATACCTAAACCATGCAAAGAACCAACAAAAAAAGAGAACTTCAGGCCAATTTCCTTTATGAATATCAATGCAAAAATACTCAATAAAATTCCAAGAACACATTAAAAGGCTCATCCATCATGATCAAGTAGGCTTCATCCCACGGATGCAGGGATGGTTCAATGTACAGAAATCCATCATCATAATCCACTATATAAACAAACTCAAAGACAAAAACCACATGATCATCTCATTAGATGCCGAGAAAGCATGTGACAAAATCTAACACCTATTCATGATAAAAGTCTTGGAAAGATCAGGAATTCAAGGCCCATACCTAAATATAGTAAAAGCAATATACAGCAAACCAGTAGCCAACATCAAATTAAATGGAGAGAAACTTGAAGCAATTCCACTAAAATCAGGGACTAGACAAGGATACCCACTCTCTTCCTACTTATTCAATATAGTGCTTGTAGTCATAGCTAGAGCAATTAGACAGCAAAGGGAGATGAAAGGGAAACAAATTGGAAAGGAAGAAGTCAAAATATCAGTATTTGCAGATGATATGATAGTATACTTATAAGACCCCAAAAATTCTACCATAGAACTCATAAACCTGATAAACAACTTCAGCAAAGAGACTGGATATAAAATTAATTCAAACAAATTAGTGGCCTTCCTCTACACAAAGAATAAACAGGCTGAGAAAGAAATGAGGGAAATACCACCCTTCACAATAGTCACAAATAATATACAATGCCTTGGTGTGAATCTAACTAAGCAAGAGAAAGATCTGTATGATAAGAACTTCAAGTCTCTGAAGAAAGAAATCAAAGAAGATCTCAGAAGATGGAAAGATCTCCCATGCTCATGGATTGGCAGAATTAATATAGTAAAAATGGCCATCTTGCCAAAAAGCTATCTACCTATTCAATGCAATCCCCATCAAAATTTCAACTCAATTCTTCATAGGTTTAGAAAGAACAATTTCCAAATTCATCTGGAATAACAAAAAACCCTTGATAGCGAAAACTATTTTCAACAATAAAAGAACTTCTGGGGGAATCACCATCCCTGACCTCAAGCTGTACTACAGAGCCATTGTGATAAAAACTGCATGGTATTGGTACAGTGACAGGCAGGTAAATCAATGGAATACAATTGAAGACCCAGAAACTAACCCACACACCTATGGTCACTTGATCTTTGACAAAGGGGCTAAAACCATCCAGTGGAAAAAAGAAAGCATTTTCAACAAATGGTGCTGGCACAACTGGCGATTAGCATGTAGAAGAATGAAAATCAATCCGTGCTTATCTCCTTGTACAAAGCTCAAATGCAAGTGGATCAAGGACCTCCACATAAAACCAGACACACGGAAACTTATAGAGGGGAAAGTGGAGAAGAGCCTTGACGATATGGGCACAGGGGAAAAATTCCTGAACAGAACAGCAATGGCTTGTGCTGTAAAATCGAGAATCATAAAATTGCAAAGCTTCTGTAAGGCAAAGGACACAAGACAAAAAAGCCACCACCTGATTTGGAAAAGATCTTTACCTATCCTATATCCGATAGAGGGCTAGTATCCGATATATACAGAGAACTCAAGGAGTTAGGCTCCAGAGAAACAAATAACCCTATTAAAAAATGTGGTACAGAGCTAAACAAAGAATTCTCAACTAAGGAATACTGGATGGCTGAGAAGCACCTGAAAAAATGTTCAACATCCTTAGTCATCATGGAAATGCAAATCAAAACAACCCTGAGATTCCATCTCACACCAGTCAGAATGGCTAAGATCAAAAATTCAGGTGACAGCAGATGCTGGCGAGGATGTGGAGAAAGAGGAACACTCCTCCACTGTTGGTGGGATTGCAAGCTTGTACAACCACTCTGGAAATCAGTCTGGCAGTTTCTCAGAAAATTGGACATGGTACTACTGGAGGATCCCGCAATACCTACCCTGGGCATATATTCAGAAGATGTTCTAACTGGTAAGAAGGACACGTGCTCCACTATGTTCATAGCAGCCTATTTATAATAGCCAGAAGCTGGAAAGAACCCAGATGCCCCTCCACAGAGGAATGGATACAGAAAATGTGGTACATTTACACAAGTACTACTAAGCTATTAAAAAGAATGAATTTATGAAATTCCTAGGCAAATGGATGGACCTGGAGGGCATCATCATGAGTGAGGTAACCCAATCACGAAAGAACACACATGATATGCACTCACTGATAAGTGGATAGTAGCCCAGAAACTTAGAATACCCAAGATATAAGATACAATTTGCTAAACGCATGAAACTCAAGAAGAACGAAGACCAAAGTGTGGACACTTTGCCCCTTCTTAGAATTGGGAACAAAACACCCATGGAAGGAGTTACAGAGACAAAGTTTGGAGCAGAGACGAAAGGATGGACCATCTAGAGACTGCCATATCTGGGGATCCGTCCCATAATCAGCTTCCAAACGCTGACACCATTGCATATACTAGCAAAATTTTGCTGAAAGGACTCAGATATGGCTGTCTCTTGTGAGACTGTGCCGGAGCCTGGCAAACACAGAAGTGGATGCTCACAGTCAGCTATTGGATGGATCACAGGGCCCCCAATGGAGGAGCTAGAGAAAGTACCCAAGGAGCTGAAGGGATCTGCAATCCTATAGGTGGAACAACAATGTGAACTAACCAATGAATCAGAAGATGGCCTAGTTGGCCATCAGTGGAAAGAGAGGCCCATTGGTCGTGCAAACTTTATATGCCTCAGTACAGGGGAATGCCAGGGCCAAGAAGTGGGAGTGGGTGGGTAGGGGAGTGGGTGGGGGATCGTGTGGGGGACTTTTGGGATAGCATTGGAAATGTAAATGAAATAAGTACCCAATTAAAAAAAGAACAACCAAACTAAATTGATAGAAATGGGGAAAAGTCAAAATATCAAAGTCTGTGGAAAGTTTCACCAAGAGAATGAATAAAGGAAAATGACAAAATAAAAAAAATGTACAGAGCTAAACAAAGAATTCTCAACTGAGGAATACTGAATGGCTGAGAACCACCTTAAAAAAAATGTTCAACATCCTTAGTCATCATGGAAATGCAAATCAAAACAACCCTGAGATTCCACCTCACACCAGTCAGAATGGCTAAGATCAAAAATTCAGGTGACAGCAGTTGCTGGTGAGGATGTGGAGAAAGAGAAACACTCCTCCATTGCTGGTGGGATTGCAAGCTGGTAAAACCACTCTGGAAACCAGTTTGGTGGTTCCTCAGAAAATTAGACATAGTATTTCCTGAGGATCCAGCAATACCTCTCCTGGGTATATACCCAGAAGATGCTCCAGCATGTAATAAGGACACATGCTCTACTATGTTCATAGTAGCCTTACTTATAATAGCCAGAAGTTTGACAGAGCCCAGATGTCCCTCAACAGAGGAATGTATACAGAAAATGTGGGACATTTACACAATGGAGTACTACTCAGTTATTAAAAACAATGAATTTATGAAATTCCTAGGCAAATGGATGGACCTGGAGGGCATCATCATGAGTGAGGTAACCCAATCACGAAAGAACACACATGATATGCACTCACTGATAAGTGGATATTAGCCTAGAATCTCAAAATACCCAAGATGCAATTCACAAACCACATGACTCTCAAGAAGAAGATGAATACTAGATCCATCTTAGAAGTGGGGAACAAAACACCCATGGAAGGAGTTACAGAGACAACGTGTGGCATAGAGACTGAAGAAATGGCCATCCAGAGACTGCCCTACGGGGGATCCATCCCGTATACAATCACCAAACCCAGACACTGTTGTGGATGCCAACAAGTGCTTGCTGACAAGAGCCTGATAATAGCTCTTTCCTGAGAGGCTCTACCAGTGCCTTACAAATACAGAAGTGGATGCTCACAACCATCCATTGGACTGAGAACAGGGTCCTCAATGTGTGATGGAATGCCAGGACCAGGAAGCAGAAATAGGTGGGTTGGTGAGCAGGGGGAGGGGAGAGGAGAGAGGGGGAGAGTGTTTTTCGGAGGGGAAACCAGGAAAGGGGATACCATTTGAAATGTAAATTTTAAAAAATCCAATAAAAATCTATTTCCATATTTTACTTTTATACAGGTAAAACTGATTGAGGTATTCTGACTTTGCATCATACAACTTTCCTACGTTCATATTTTAATAAAAACATAGTACTGTACATGCACATGTATTCACTACAGCTGTAATGAAATTTTGCTCTATCACAAATAGGTCTGTTCATTTTCTATATTTTTTTGATGCGTTTAAGGTGAATTTTCTATATAAATGTGTTTTATTCTAAACACTTTGGTATATGTACATTAAATATAATTCAACTCACTTCACATTCATTTTTACAAAAAATAAAATTTGCTTTTGGTGAGTTGTATGAATTGTAAATTTCATTATCTACCGCCTTTAAGGAATATATTTGTGTATGTATGTGTATATTTGTGTGTGCATGTGAGTGTATATGTGTGTCTACATGTGTGTATGTGTATGCATATGTGTGTATTTGTTTGCATATGTATGTGTGCATGTATGTATGTATATATGTGTGTGTATGTATATGTGTGTATATGTGTATATGTATGTGCATGTTTGTGTACATGTGTGTATATGTGTGTTTGTGTGTGTTTGTGTGCATGTGTATGGGTATATGTGTATATATATATATGTGTGTGTGTCTGCTTGTATATGTGTGTGTATGTGTGCTTATGTGTGTGAGCAAATGGCTTAGAGAGGAATTCTAGGGACGGGTCTATGGTTGTCTGAGAAAGAGCCAGGCCCATTTTCCACAGCAGTTTTAACATTCTTCACTCCCAACAACAGCGTAAGGAATTTGAGGTTGTGTTCCATCCTTGCCAACATTTGGTGTTGCCAGTCTCCGTTTTTAACTATTCAGTGGGTGTGCAGCAGTGGCACCCCACCTTGCTGTGTGTGTTTTTTATTTCCACGGTGACTAATGTATACCTCACCTTCGTGTGCTTTTCCTTATAAAACATCTTCTCAGGCTCTTTGACTTTTATGAGTTTGATTATCTTTTAATTATTGCATTATTCACAGATACCAAGCCTTAATCCCATATGCATTTTGCAAATATTTTTTTCTTATATTTAGCTTGCTTGATGTTTCTTTTGTTATCATTTGATGAGCATGATTTTAAACATTGCTAAGCATCTAATTTTTTTAAAAATTGATTTATGTATATTAATTTTTGTGTTTAATATAAAAAAATCTTTACTAGATTTCAAGCCATAAAATATTCCTATGCTGTTTTTCCTGGAAGCTCATGCTTATATTTTATATTTAGGTTTATGACTAATCTCTAATTTTATATACAATAAAGGAAGAACCACAGTTTTCATATAGACGCAAATATACTGAAATATCACTTGCTGATTCTTCTGTTTCCCCAATCAGTGTGCACACACACATCGCTTGGCTTCTCATTAATTTTGAATAAATCCGAGTACCAGCTTGTCACTTTTTGAAACAAGACTGCTGAGACTAATTGAGATGTCTCTCACTTTGTAGCACAGGCAGCAATTGTGTGGTATTTACGTCAGATCACGTTCACTGCGCACATCACTATGGAGAAAGCTGATCTCAACCCCAAGTCTTCCAAGCCTAGACTTCTGTCCTGTTAGTTAGGTTCCTCCAGTTTAGCTCATCAGCATGCTGCATCATCACTGGATAAGCCTTTGTATATAAAAAACAAAGCCAAAAACAAAAAAACAAAACCCAACCTTGTATCTGTACGTATGAGGGTGCATTCTGTATACGTGTGTGCAAGTGTGCATGTGGAGGCAGGAGGTAAACATGTGGTATCTTTCTCTAGTCAGCTGCACCTTTCATTTTGAGTCGGGATCTCTCACTGAGCCTGGGTCTCACTGCCTGCCTGGCCAGCAAGTTCAGGAATGCCCCTGTCTCTGTGTGGGGTTTCTGTGTTTTCTACCAGTGTGCTTTTATTTCCCTTGACTTAAAGCACTTCCTGTGATGCCCAGGCAATGCTGGGTAGCAGTGGCAAACGCAGTTTCTTTTCCTGATAAGGAAAAGTTTTCCCTCTCTCCAATAAGCATCATGTTGGCTGTAGTGTTAAGGAGTCAATCTGTTTTGTAGACATACCTTTGCTATGTAGAAGTGATGTGCTTTTATTTTATTTTGTTTTGTTCATATTTACATTTTTTCATAATTTATTTTCTATTCACATTACATCCCAATCTAAGCCCCTCCCTCCCTCCTCTCCTCTAAGTCCCACCTTTGCAACACTCTCCCCACTAATCCCTCCTTCTCTGCTCAGAGAATGGGAAGGGCCCCTCGGGTACCACCCCATCCTGGGACATCTAGTCCCAGCAGGACTAAGCACTTCCTCTCCCACTGAGACCCAACAGGCAGTTCAGGTAAGGAACGGGGATCCAATGGCAGGCAAAGGAGTCAGAGATAGTCCCTGCCTCAAACGTTGGGGGACCCATATGAAGACCAAGCAGCACACCTGCTACACATGTATAGGGGGGGCCTAGGTCCAGCTCCTTCGTGCTCTTCCATTGGTGGCTCAGTCTTTTGAGCCCCCACGGGACAAGGTTAGTTGATTCTGTAGGTCTTGTGTTGTCCCTGACCCCTCCAGGTCCCTCAATCCTATTCCCTCCACACCCCCCTGCCCTCCCCTCCCCCAACCCCCGCCCCACTCATCCATAAGACTTCCCAAGCTCCGCCTGATGCTTGGCTATGGGTCTCTGCATCTGTTTCCATTTGCTCGTGAATAAAGCCTCTCTGCAGAGAGTTATGCTAGATGTCTGTCTGCAGCGGATCATTAATAGCGTCGGGGATTGGCTCTCTCCCATGGGATGGGTCTTCACGTTATTATTTTTTGAGTATTTACGAAAAGACATTGAATTTTATTCAAGGACTCTTCCCTCAAATATTGAGATAACTACATGTAGGTATTTTTCAATTGTTCTTTGGGAATAGTGTTTTTACCCTGCCCGTGTGTGCTTTTGGTGACATAGAGCTTTTCTCAGCTCCTAGGGTTGATACATTGGGTGGGGCGTGGTCTTCCTTTGCTTTCTGACGTGCTATATGCAAGATTGGTGCAATTCCTTCCTTAAATATGATGAGCTCACAAGGGAACTAAATTAGACAAGGAATGTGCTTCACTCTCTGATTCTGACACCAATCTAATTATTAGATATATATGCCAATAGTTCATTTTTTTCTGGACTTGGTTTTGGGTAATACACACACACACACACACACACATATGTATATGTGTGTGTATATATATATATATATTTAAATTATCCAGTTCTTTGGAGAGAGAGATGCAAGCAAACAAATCATGAAATAATAACAAAATCATTAAAAAAGAAGACAGATGTACAAACCGTTAGAAGATTAATAGACTTAACAAATCAGAAACAGAACATGTATTATGATTACATTAAGCGAAAGGATATTGCTCCAGATTTATACACATTAAAAGAGCATTAAGGACGTATGATGGATTACGCCAATAAATTTGACTTAATTTTACTGTTAAGTTTTTGTCTTGTTTCATTTTAAGTTAAAACTTATATAACATAGGTCCCGACTTCATTTAGTTGTGTGCAGTTACACGGCCTCTCCAGCATCTATTGTTGAAGAAATACGTTTTCTGTGTTTAACTGCTTTGAACTTTTAGTGAAATTCAATTGACCTTACTTGTGAGGGAGTATTTCTAAGTTTCCTATGCCATTTTGTCTTTGTGTTGTACTGTTCTGATTATAGTAGTTTTAGTGAACTTATCATTGGAGAAGTCTGAGTGTTGTAATTTGGATATTTATTTTCAAAAGTATTTTTAATCTGTTCATGGTCCTTTTAAAATCTACATGAACAATAGTATAGACTTTCTTCTTCTCTCTTTTTTCTTTCTGTTATTTTTTATTTTTATTTTTATCTGGGACAGTGAACTTTATTGATGGTATTCAAGAGAGTAGGACTACCTAAGCCATTTTTCTTTCTGGTAGTCTAGGATAGAAACTGAGAAGGGAGATGCTCAGGGTTGGGGGCAGAGCAGGGACAGGGACTCCTTAGCAGCCAAGGGTTTCTCTCTTCCTCTCATGTTCTTACTGGGATGGGTGGCCCAGGGCCAAAGTCAGCGCCATCACCAAAGGTGGAAGAGTGGGTTTCACTATGAAAGTCACAGGAGATAACCTGGTCTTCAGTGTAGCTCAGGATGTCCTTTAGAGGCCCCTCGGATGCCTGATTTACCATCTTCTTAGTGCCATTGTATTTGGCAGCTTTCTCCAGGTGGCATTTCAAATCCACAGAGGACACATTGGAGGTAGGAACATGGAAGGACGTACCAATGAGCTTCTCATTCAGCTCTGGGATGAATCTGTCTGCAGCTCTGGCAGCACCAGTGGATGTAGGGATGATGCTCTGGGCAGTTCCATGTCCATCATGCCATATCTTCTCATGGGGGCCAGCCACACTCTTCTGGGTGGCAGTGATGGCATAGACTGTGGTCAGGAGTCCTTCCATGATGCCAAAGTTGTCATGGATGGCCTTCGCTGGGAGAGCTAAGCAAGCATTGCTGACAATCTTGAGTGAGTTGTCATACTTCTCTTGGTTCACAACAAACAAAGAGATAATGACATTTTTGAATCCAACTTTGAAGCTGGCCCCTTCCTTCTCCATGGAGATGAAGACACCAGTAGACTCTACAAAGTCACCCCACTTGATGTTGGCAGGATCTTTGTCCTGGAAGATGGAGATGGCATTCCCATTGGTGATGTTTCCTGTTCTCAGCTTTGACTGTGCTATGGAACTTGCCATGGGTAGAGTCATACTTGAACATGTAGGACACAGAGTTGAGGTCAGTACAGGGGTCATTGACAGCAACAATATATACTTTGTCATAATTGAAGGCATCCCTGATAATCAGGAGCCCAATATGGCAAAAATCCATTCACTCTGAAGACAAAGCTGGCCCTACACAATAAGATGAGGCTTTTCTGGAACCAGGAGGAACAGAGAGTAACAGTATAGACTTTTCTATTTATGTAAAAATGCCATTGAGATTTTGGCAGAAATCAGTGAAATGGTAGATCACCCTATGGAGTTTTATTATCTCAATAATGTTTTTTAATCCATCACCACAGACAGTATTTTTATTGATTTTCATCAACAAGGGAGTTTCTTTAAGAAATTTTTTTAATAGTTCTCATTATATAAGACTTGGGATAAACTTCTACTCAAATATTAACACACATTCTTTTTGATGCTATTTAAAGTGGAATTATCTTAATTTCTCTTTTGATATTGCTCATTGATGTTGTAGACATTTATGGGTGATTTTTTTCCATGTTCATTTTTGCATCTTGTAAATTTGAGAGATTTGATTTTTCAGCTCAAGCAGGCGCATTTGTGGATTCCATAGAGTTGTATACATGTATGTGAACTTAAATAACTAGGAATAGAAGCAGCTTTCTCCACCTTTCAAAGGCCATGCATGAAGAACTCACAGTCAGCAGCATGGCTGATGGGAAAGGCTGAAAACCTTTTCCTGAAGCCTGAGAACAAGATCTGGACTCCCTGTCTCCACTTTTACTGCCTCGGCAGAGTACTAGCACCTCTGTCGTGAGCAACTGGGCTGGAAAAATGAAAATGTCATCCAACTGGTAAAGGGAAATACACTTGGATTTAAACTGGTCATCGTGTGGCCTTTCTTAGTTCCTCCTTCTTTTGCTCTGTGTTGAGTTGATCACACTTTTAACATTTTATGTTACCGACGGGATCCTTTGTCCTCTGGGTAGATGAGAAGCTGTCACCCAACAGAGGGGATTGTGGATCCTCTCTTAGGAGTTATCTAGCTGCCAAGGACCATAGTACTGTATTGCATCTCTTCTAATCTCTGGGAGGATTATCCAGCTTGGTAGAGGTTTTAGGGATGGCCTGGCTTCATATACTGTACTCAATCATAGCCAGAAGTCAAAGCTTTGAATTAATATTTTGACCCCTTGTTTTATAGTTTAAGCAGTCTGTTTATTCTATATGAATTCATCTATTTCCAAGGTGCAAAGTACAAATTACAGTGCTGACACACAGTAGGGACGTGAACAGCCTGGTTTTGGAATTTTGGAGGTAAAGAGAGTGTTACCGCACAATCATTGATTCTAACCTCCCATTCTGAATGAGGAAACAAGTCCAGAGAGAGTAAGTTACATAGGTTGTTGGTGATTTAAAACACCTTCTCCGAGAGGCAATAAATACCATAAACCTGTACCATAGTGGTGACCTGAAGCTGCTGTATCTTTGCTGTCCATATGAAGAGTAAAGGGATTCAAATGCCAGGCAATTTATGAGTGTAAAGATTGCAAAAGGAATGCTTATCCTGGCTAAACTGCTTTCAGGTTCCTGCAATCCCGTTAGTCACGGCCCCTTTACATAAAGTATCCACTGTGCTAATTATAAAAAATGTCAGGAATAGCCCCGAAAAATTCTCTACGAGGCAGAACTATACATAAATGAAACTTCATAAAATGGATTTCTTGAATGAATTTTGGTTTCTGCCTATCAACCATTCCCTTGGTACAGTACACACTATTATTCTGATACCTTCTGAATCTCACACAATTAAAAACCCATATCTTTTTATAAGTAGTTACCTTGGTTTTACTCATCAGTGTTTAAATAAATACATTAAGTTTTATATTATAATATAGTACATACATCTTCATTTCCATTTTCTAATTTTATTTTAGTGTTTATTAAACTTCCTGCAGAACATAATGTATCAGTAGACTTTATATTTAAATATTCTTTTATCAGTGTACTATGTATTACAGCACATGAGTTTCCTGCAACATGAAGCAAAAAAGGAATGAAGAATATGAATTTAAGTAGATTTCTTTAAAAATTATTCCCATGGTAATATAATATAATATAGCTCAGTGGTAAGTCATTTGTCTAGTATAAACAAAGCCCTGGCCTTCATTCCCAACACACACACACACACACACACACACACACACACACACACAAAGAGAGAGAGAGACAGAGAGACACAGAGAGAGACACAGAGAGAGACACACAGAGAGAGAGACACAGAGAGAGAGACACACACAGAGAGAGAGACAGAGACAGAGAGGAGAGAAATTGCCCACATATTAACTGTTCCTAAAATGAAAAATTTTCAAACCTAGAGACAGTAAAAACAACTGCCATGGCTTTCAAATTCTCACTGTGTTCAGGGAACAAGGTGCTATTTTAGAAACAAAGAAACTATTAAACAAGAGAGAGCATGAAAAAACACCTAGTTAGGAAATACAGTGGAAAATATAAATCCTACCTGAGTAAGCAAATACTATAGGACTGACTTGATAGTGGGCGGGCATCTTCTGGTGAAATACCCTCCTGACAGACATTAGGAAAGAACTAATCTCATAGATGAGGCAGCTCAGCATCACACCGATGATGTGATGAGCCCCACATCTAATTTTTAGAGTCAACAGGATTCTATATAAAATCACAGTGCAATTATCTTTTGGACATTGACATTATCCTGAGTTTAAAGACAAATTATTTTGCCATCAGTGAAACAAAAGGACAAACCTGCAAGAAAAAAATATCATATGGCATTTGATTAACATTTTAAATTCTTGGGGACTGTTGTTCAATTACAAAAAGCCCCCCAATGTATACAAGGAAGTTGTAAAAACAAATAAACATCTTACAATCTAAAATAGCCACTTAAGTGATAACATAATTAAAAAGATATAAATATCAACACTGGTAAAGGTGAGAAGAAGCACGTTCAAGCTGGCCAGGGGTGAGAGGTAAATTCTGTCATTTCTCTAGGCCAGCAGTGTAACTCAGTGTGACAGTGTGACAGTAAACTCACTTCACCTACCCTCTCAACTTAGAGAGTTTGTGTTTAGCAAATAACCAGAGATATCCAGAAGTATTCAATAACATAGCACTTCCAGCAGAGGCACTGGGCTGGGGAGATGGCTCAACCAGCAAAGTGCTTGTGGTGAGAGTATCTGGACCTGACTTCAGATCCCAAGGACACATAAAGAGCCAGGTTGGGGGTGGGGGATCCCTGAGGTTTGCTGGCATCCCAGATGAGTCTGTGAGTTCTGGGTTCAGTGATGCAGGACTCAAATGAAGAAACAAACCAACAGACATGGTTAAGAGAGATTGGGAAAGACAACCAATATTGACTTCAGGCTTGAACATATTTCTGTTCACATATTTGTGTTCACACATACACAAGCATATCCTCATTCACATAGATACATCCCAACACAGAAAGCACATGGCAGACAAATATATAATGAAACTTACAAAATATTTTAAAAAAAAAAGGATTGATATATTCTTATGTGGCATATATTTATATGTTGGAATGCTAGACCATTTCAAAGAAATGGCATAGAATATGCTCCTTTTTGTCTGTCTGTCTGCTATTTATCTTAGAGAGGTCTCATGGTGTAGCCCTGGCTGTTCCGGAACTTGCTATGTATCCAGGCTGGCCTTGAACTCAGAGATCCTCCTGGATCTCCCTCCTGGCTGTGTTAGGATTAAAGATGTGGGCTGTCACTCCTGTCTAGACAATGCTCCAAATAATGTTGTTTGTCCAGTGTTCTTTCTAGTTGAAAATATAAACAACAATGTGCTAACAAAACTGAGAAACCTCTCAAGGTATTTTCTGGGCAGTCTCTAAGAGATATGTTTATGGATTTATTTTCTCAAAATTTCTTCAAGTATACATATTAACTTTTTAATGAGTTAAATTTTACTAAGAGAGTGGGCAAATAGGCAAAAACATAAATTCATATACAAAGAATAAAATTATGGATATATCTATACATATATCTATATATACATATGCATATATATGCATAATTGAAACTAGAGATAGTTACATTATTAGAAAATTTTTATATAGACACAGCCATCTCATGTAATAATTCTGAAGTAGGACACAACATTGTCCTCTTGGACATTTGCTAGTGTCTGAGGACATTTTGGGTATCCTAAGTAGGGGACAAAGGAAGTCACTATTGAAACCTAGTGAGCTGAGGTCAGAGATGCTCCTAAGTGTCAGACTGCCAAGTTAAGGATTTCTACAGTCCCAGACGTAAGCAGTGTTTACACAAGAAACACCATCAACAGTGAAGATGAGGCAAGGCCTCTGTGAACTGCAAGTCTCTCTTAAACCAGGCAAAGCTTTCTGACATGAACCAGTTACAATCCTGTCTTTGTACCGACTCACCCCTAAAGTGCAGCGCGCCCTCTCCTTAAAGGGGGAACATGACTGACAGGAGGCTGTGAGGCCAGGGGAGATGGCAGAGGTAGGATGATGGCTTCCAAGTAAGTTCCATTTGACATTAAGGAGTCATCGCTGAAGCTACGATCTTTCTTTGCAGGTCTTTCTGAGGCAGGCTCTGGAGGATTCAAGTGTTGTATAAAGAGTCTGAAGACTGTAATGCATCCTGTGTGCTAAGAAGGAAGTACTGAAAGGGGGAGGGGCTTTCCAGCAGCCCATTGTAATGGTCTTGAGAGGCTGTGATAAATTTCAAGCCCAAAATGCCCTTCCCTTTCCACTATCAACTCTGAGTGCTTTCAACTCACAAGGAGAAGGTCATTCCTCCTTGGATAGTCAGAAGTTTTCTTGTCCTGAGGTCCAGCAGTTCTCTGTGAAACTAGCACAACTTACTATGCTTAGCAGGAATTTTCTAGAATTTTAATAAAGTACTTGTGCTTAAGCTATTTATAAGTCTAAGGCCAAAATATTACCATGTGATGATACTTTATGCATAGAGCTAAAAATATTACGACATGATGCGTATGTCTTAACTCTCTACATTCAGTGGTTTTCCCCTTCAGTTAAAGCTATGCAAGCAAGAGAACCTGAGTTAGAATCTCTGCATCCCATATAAATCTGGGTGGAGTCGGGTGTGTCAGTAAACCCAGTGCTCATAGAGCAAGATAAAAGGTCGAGACCGGAGGACCTCTAGAAGCACACACACGCCAGTGAGTGTGGCTTATGCAACAGTGAGCAGCAAAGACATACTGTCTCACACAAGGTGGTGGGTTACCCTCTGGCATGCTCTCTCTTTCTCTCTCTCTCTCTCTCTCTCTCTCTCTCTCTCTCTCTCTCTCACACACACACACACACACACACACATATTCTCTCTCTCTCATATTCTATACCCACATATGTGCACACTCACATCATACACATGTCCTCTGAAACATTTGTTCTGGTCAAGAAGTCAAGTAGATGTAGGTCAATTGATGACACTAAGTTCTCTTGTCACTTGCATGACCAGATTCCAGTCTTCAGTGAGATCTCAAGAACCAGGTCACTTTTGCCCTCCTTTCCTCCAAGAACTTATTTTCCCTCTGACTAGGCAGATTTCTACCGGCTGCTCAGACGTCACCACCCGGAGGTCGTTCCTCTAACACGTTCCACACCCTCAGGCTTAGGCTAGGCTTCTGCTCTCTGTATAGCCCTGATACTTCCTGATTGCCATCAGCTCTGCAGCTATGCACCGAGGTAGAGAAAAGGTCAGGATGGCATTCATATATGTCTGCTTCCCCCTAGTACACCCAGTTCCTGGATCCGTGCCTACAACGTAATTGGTCCTGACGAACACGGAGTTGATGAAAGGACTTAGAAGACTGTAACCTTCCAAAGGGATGACAGAAAGCAGACTTTAGCCAATAAAAGGAGATGTTACAATACAGCCTTGTGCCACTCGTAACAAAGGTGGCCTGTGAGTGGGTGCTAGAGGGTATGTGGGAGGTCAAATGGACCTTCAGGAGCCCTGCCTACAGCCAGGGAAAGGAAGAACACTGGCTGGAAAGAGCAGAAAAGGCAGCTGGGTCTCTGGGTTCCCTGAGGCATACACCCTTCAGGCTCTGCCTTCCCCAGAGTGCATACCCTGAGATAATGGGTCCTGTGGCCAGAACAGCATGCCAAGCCTGGGAACCTAGTTCATGGATCTGTTTGCCACCACTTTGATCACATTGATATATTTTATAACACCATTAAGGAAGTGCATTCTGGAGATATCTTCGACAGTTTCTTTTTTTTTTTTTAATTACATTTTATTTCATGAGCGTTGCCATTTTTTTCTGTATGAGGGTGTTGGATCCCCTCAGAATTGGAGTTAGAGACAGTTGAGAGGTGCCATATGGGTGAACCGAGGTCCTCTGGAAGAGTAGCCAGGGTTCATAACCATTAAGTCTTCTCTCCAGCTCTTCAAATAGTGTCTTGAAGTGAAAATTTGTGTAGGCGTGCCAAGTGACCACTCTTGATCAGGAATAGAATGTGCAATCTACTAGTGGGTCTATGTAGCAAGCTTTCTTTTCCATATTTAACGACTGGGCATATCTCAAGAGTAGAGCGATTGTCCAGCATGTATTTAGCCCTGTACTTCATCTCCAACACTGAAAATAAAATAGTTTCCATATGCTTATGTATGCATATGAGCTGGGATTTTCAGTGCTAGCTGTCATCAGGACCACGAAAAAGAACTACGCTATGTTGCTTTGGGCCTCGGCTTTATCTTCTGGTTAATTTGTTAGTTGTTTTGTTGTGGTTTTATTTGTAGGGGTTTTATTTTTGCTATGGTCTCTTGTAGCCCAGGCTGGCCTTGAACTCATCCAGTGATCCTTCCACCTCTTACTCGCAAGTGTAGAGCTTACAGAGGTGCATTATCCAGTGTATGTGGTCCTGGGGATAGAACCAAGGACCTTCCACATGGTAGGCATGCATTTACCAGCCGAACCACATCCTTAGCCATTCCATGTTGCCTGATATCACATAGCACAGAGACAAGGGATCTTCTATCCCTGACTAATCTGACACATGCCTGCTCTTTTCATGGAGAAGCTTAACTTCTATACATACAATTTGAAAAAAAAAATGAAGACTGCTTTAAACATTTTTACATAATTATTTTTATTTAAAACATGTCAATGTTGACTTGACTATATATCTAAAAAGAAATTTTCTACTTCTGGCGTGTGATTTTTTTTTTTTGACTGTCAAAAGAGTAACGAATTTCTGTTGAAAATGAAAGGATTCAATAATACAAAAGAATACAGATATTGAGAGGGCTGGAGAGATGGCTCAGTGGTTAAGAGCATTGGCTGCTGCTTGGGGACTTGGGTTTGGTTCTCAGCATTCACACACTGGCTCACGTTGCTTGTATGCATAGTTCCAAGGGATCTGACACTTTCTTCTGGGCTCTGTTGTGTCTCACATGCACGTGATGCACATATACTCATACACACACATAAAACTAATAAATAAACAGATTAAAAATAATTCTAAGTGTCTGGTAGGCTGACAAATTTAAAAATTAAAATTGGTATGGAAATGATCTAATTTAAATCTAAACTGCAAAATATACTACAGCATTGAATGAAAGAATGGAGTATCATGATTTTTTTGTACCATAAAATAGTTTTTTTTGATGGGGGTGTCTCTGGTCTGGGCAGCTGTTGGGGATCATATGAGTGTCCAGGGATTAGGATCCAATTATATTGATGGTGTCATGGAAGCCGAAGATCTCGAACCAGACCAATGACTCATCGCAATGAACATTTGCAGGTGAAGCTGTGTGGGCAGAGGAATATACTGTGGGACCCACTGTGACATACCGTAGTGTGTGTGTGTGTGTGTGTGTGTGTGTGTGTGTGTGTGTGTGTGTGTTATTGTCAAGGGGAAGGTTGCAAGGGTGAAGAGTGGACATGAGGGGAACAGGGAGATGAGCGAGACTGAGGTACATGATGGGAAACTCACAAAGAATCAATACAAGTTTTAAAAAATATTGTTTGGACTCATCATCATTGGTGTATTTGAGAAACTTATTAAGCAACATTTAATAAGCTAAGGGTCTTCACGCTGTTTGTTACAGTCTTATCAGAGGTTT
The DNA here is from genome assembly GCF_000001635.26 of Mus musculus. Classification (NCBI taxonomy): domain Eukaryota; kingdom Metazoa; phylum Chordata; class Mammalia; order Rodentia; family Muridae; genus Mus; species Mus musculus. Next base: position 69,248,324 of record NC_000084.6, on the reverse strand, counting down.
GTTGATTGTCTTGGGAGAGATCTGAAGCCCAACACAAGCAAACTTTCAATGGTAGAGGCATTCTTGTGTCCCCACACAGTGTACCCTTCTTCTCGCCCCACTTGCTATTTTCAATAACATTAAAGGCATGACAGCACCACAGAGCACACACATACAGTGATATGTGTGTGCATCTGGAGGAGTACAGCATCACAAAGTTCATACATACAGTGATATGGGTGCATATCCAGAGGAGTTGAAGGTGATCAACTCACTTCTGCTCTTAAGTGCTACAGTGAAGCCTTGGTCTCCTGAGTCTTCATTCGAATTCTGACTCTGTTTGTTAGCTCTCTAGCTAGGTCAAGGGCTTCCACCTCTCAGTCTATAAAAGGAGGGATATGTCAGCGTTTGGAGAGGAGGAAATACACTGTGCTTTGGGAATATACAGTCTTGATTGCTATGACTGTTACTCGATGTGGTAGACTGAACTGGGTCTTTCAGAAAAGGCGTGTTGATGCACTAACTAACTTCCAGTGTCCCATGGAATGACTTATTTGAAGACAGAATCACATATGTGTAATTAGTTCAGATGAGGGCCTAGTAGGACAGGGTGGACCCCACATCTATATAATTGTATCCTTGTAAGATGGGAAATGATGGGGAGACAGGACACAGGGAGAGCGTGATCCTGAGACAGTGCCAGAAATGAGTGATACAGCCACAAGCTTGAAGATTCCCAGCCCCCACCAGGACCTGTGAAAGGCAATAAAGATTTCTGTTTGGGAAATGCAGAGTGCTTCTGAGCTCCTGAATCTAGACTTTCCAGCTTCTAGAATTCAGGGAGAATGATTGATGCTTTAAGTTAGATAGTTTGTAGTCCTTTGTTTTGAAACCAGGAAAGCAAACATACAGATTTCCTTCTTTCTTTCTCTTGTTCTTCACTGCTCAGTATCAGTGTGGTTAAGATGGCATTTACTCTCTCTTCTCGTACTGGGTTTATGTTATCATACGTATCTCCATTGTTTAATATGTTTAGAATCACTGGTTTATCCCCAAGAGCCACAAACACTGTGTGTGTTTAAAATTCATCAAACCAGCCAACAAACAAAAAAGAGCAAAACAACCCAACATCCAGAAAACTAAAAACCAGTCTTGAGAGGTGGCAAAGATAATTGTGTTCCTCTTGAGCGTCTGAGAAAAGACCAGACAAGCAAATAACAGGAAGGTAAATAGAAGTTGGCCATGAAAACCATTATTTAGACAAGGGCTGAAATGAAGCCTTTCCTTGCTCAAGTCTAGCAAGCCTGTGTTTAGGTAGGGGATTTTTATATCTCTTTCCACAGTCTCGATATAGGCAAGAGGCTACAGCTCGTTTGCTTTCCATGACAATTCCCACACTGCCCACTTGCTCTCCTTTGAACCATTTGGGCTCACCACCATAGCCAAAACCTTAAGTTTGCTTTTGTCTGTCTTCCCTGGAAAAAGAAATCCCAACAAATCACCCAGACCTGCAAGGAGGAAAGACAACTGTTCAAGCAAATGCCTCGAGTCCCTCAGACCCTAGGTTGTCTTTCTTCTTCCAGTGTGTTCTTAAGTTATGTTTCTTTGATATCTCCTTATACCACTAGAGAATGTTTAAAAGCTAGAAGGACAGATAATATAAATCTAAAATAATTAAACACACACACACACACACACACACACACACACACACACACACACACACACACTAATAGTGTCATATTTGGAAAACGCTGCTATTTGACCCTTTTTAAATTAGAATTTGTCGCCCACAGTCTTTGACTCATTTCTTTCCTTTCTGTGCACTTCTTTTCATCCTCTTCCTCCTCAGTCTTCTATTTTTCAGATACTGATGGGGAGAAGAAAGAAAGGTAGAACACTGAAGCAAGTATATGAGTCCAGCCCTGCATTGTAATAGAAGCAAGCACCATTCATTGTGTTCTGAATCTTAGCAAAACATGCCACAACCCTTAATATAAATATTTGTAAGGGATTGCCTATGATTATTCGTGGTTGGGTAAAATTGCCTTATGGCACAGTTAGAACATATTTTGTTTATTTACATTTTACAATGTTAGGGACAGGACCCAAAGCCTTTCTCATGCTAGACAAATGTATGACCATTGAGCATGACTATCCTCACCATTATAATGGATGTTTATTGTTCTTTCTTTAAATATCAAGTATGGGTAGTTCAGAAAGATGGCTCAGTGTGAAATGTTGCTTGTGGCCAAGGTTAAAGATCGGAGTTTGGTTCTCAGGCCCCACTTGGTAGAAGGAGAGAACCAATTGCTATAAGCTGGCCTCTGACCTCCACTTGTGTGCCATGACCCCTCCAAAAATATGAGTAATACATAAATATAAAATAAATAAATAAAATTCATAAGAGTAAGCCATGTGAGTCAACACAATAATTAAATAACTCGAAGGTTCCTGTTTTAACATCTTAATGTGGAACACAGACATGACACATATCTTTGCCTTCATTTCTGGAACCACTGTACTTTTGAAAAATATTGATGTACTTAATAAACCATTGTCAGACAACTTCTGATTGTTAGGCATTGCTTTGAGGACTTTCCTAGTATTTACGTATTTACTCATCCTCTGTGACTTAGGCATTATCAAAATTAGTCCTGGCTTAACAAAAGGATGAAGGTTAAAACAGCTAAGTATAAGGTCATCACAGCCACTTTGCCTTTGTGGTCAGTGTTTTAAACCACTGAGCTATTACTACGTCTCACAAGTAACATTTTTTCTAATAATACTTTTACATGCATGTACTGGCTGGTTTTGTGTCGACACAAGCTGGAGTTATCACAGACAAAGGCGCTTCAGTTGAGGAAATGCCTCCATGAGATCCAACTGTAAGGCATTTTCTCAATTAGTGATCAAGGGTGGGAGGGCCCCTTGTGGGTGGGACCATCTCTGGGCTGTTAGTCTCGGGTTCTATAGAGAGCAGGCTGAGCAAGCCAGGGGAGGCAAGCGAATAAAGAACATCCCTCCATGGCCTCTGCATCAGCTCCTGCTTCCTGACCTATTTGAGTTCCAGTCCTGACTTCCTTTGGTGATGAACAGCAATGTGGAAGTGTAAGCTGAATAAACCCTTTCCTCCACAACTTGGTCAACAACAAGCTTCTTGGTCATGATGTTTGTGCAGGGATAGAAACCCTGACTAAGACAATGCACTTTCTCAGGTTAAACATCATGGTTAATTTAAAACACAAAAGTCTGTTTTCCCAAGTGAACTTTTGTCCGGCAATCTTATCTTGGATGAAAAGTCTCCAGAAATATTTTTTTTTTTACCCGGCAAAACATGTACATGAAACGAGATGTATCGTTTCAAACACTGCCACTGAAATAGGTACAACATGTAAACATATAAACTTCCCTCTTGAGGAAAAAATGATTTGGATAACCATGCACCGAAGATGCTTTTCAACTATAAAAGAATTGTAACCTCATATACGAAATTTATGTTCAAAACTGTATGCTTGGAATCAAATAAAATGTCATAGTAAGTGCTGGCTCATTGGTCTCCAGCTCAGAAGAGGGAAGAGAAAAGGGGGAGGAGAGGACCAGGAGGGAGAAGAGGAAGAGGAAGAGGAAGAGGAAGAGGAAGAGGAAGAGGAAGAGGAAGAGGAGGAGGAAGAGGAGGAAGAGGAAGAAGAGGAAGAGGAAGAGGAAGAGGAAGAAGAGGAAGAGGACAAGGAGAAGGGGAAGCCAGGTCCTTTAGTTCATGAAAGGTGACTGCACCCCTATCTTTGAGGCTCTCCTTCCCCTCCCAGGTTGTTTCCAGGGGAGGAAGCGGGAACCATGAAAACTGTTATGTAGTAATAGGGAGAGTCATGGCACACCGACCCACCAACCCCAAAGTGACTTGGTGAATATGGGTAGTGTCCTTAGGTACCAACAGTGCCTGTTGTGACACACCAACTGAATGCCCAGTTGTATATGCAAGGTAGTTTTGCCTGGTTTCTGGTGTAGCTTCTGACACTAGCACCTGTAGCCAGAAGACCGACCGAGGATGGATGCTCCATCCAATCGCATCTCGGGGAGACTCATCGGCTCACCCCTACAGCTTTCCTGTATTTTCTTTGCCGTGATTAACACAGATGATTCCCTTGCAGTCTTGGAGAAGTCGGCACCATGAGAGCAGGCATTGCTTCTTTGATTTCTCGCTATTCTAATGACCTCTGAGTTTTCTGAGTTACTGAAGATCTGTTTGGGGGCTAATATAATCTGTAGAAATAAAATGGAGAGATGTTATACGTGCTGCAGCAAGACTAGCCTTGTGCATCCAGACCCAACTTAAGACAGAAGCGGGCAGAGAGTCACTCCTGCCTGCTGTTCCCCCTCCTAGGAAGTGCATCCAATAACCACAAACTTTATCTCCACTCCCAGAGGACTGTGGGAGTGAGATGACTCAACACAACATCTCAGGGAACAAGCTGTTTCTTTTAGTTGCGCCAACACCTCAGGAGCAACTAACAATACACTCTAGTGGCAGAAGTGAGGCCATGAACAGATGACCTCATGCCCACTGTTAGTTTTCCTCCAGGGCTTTCTGGGAAGGTTCAAGAAGCAGATTAACCTGAATGGTTGTACAGTCCTCTCCAGAAAGCTCCGTCTATTTTACCCTCTTTGTTATTTTCATAAATGGAATCCCTAACAGATGTGCAACAAGTGTGGGATGGTGTTGACTCCAAAATGCGAAAGCCTTTACCGGCGGATGTTCCAACCACAGCCGCCCTGCTGTGAGCACTGAGAAATATCTGCTGGGAATTTGCATGTGTGGTGTTTGTATGTGTTTGTGTAGGCATGCTAGCCTTTGCTAGAGAATGTGAAGGAATACACACAGCTATTTCTTTATGCCATTTCTGGGGATCTGAACTTACATGGCAGGTACTTTACCAGCTGAGCCATCTCCCCAGCCTCTATGTCGTTTGAAGCAGTTTCTATTTGACAACAAGCAGCAATGTCACCAGCTTATGCAGCAGGCTGGCTCTTCAGGATTCTAACCAGTGAAAGATTACCCTCTCCAGTTGGCAGTTACCCACTAGGAACCTGTTTGTTCCAGCTTCAGCAGTAGACATGGGCTGAGTTGATTAGTTGAACTGGCCTAGAGCTGAGACAATTTCCACTTGCAGAAAGGTCCAACTATAGCCCTAGTACTGGATGACTTCCATCCATAAAATTGCTCTTCACCAGTTCCAGAGTTGGCCATCCAAGGTCTGAATGTACAACCTGAAGTTCCATCTCATTATGTATAAAATGGGGGAGGATTGAAAAACAGTGCATGCACGATGTCTATCATTGTGTTCAGGGTCTCCAAGATCCAAATAAATGTCTGCTTCTTCCCTCCTGTAACTCCAGTACCCCTCATGTTCTTCCCTTATTATGTAGAGATATACAATCACTGTCTGCTCGTTGGGTAATTCAAGTCTAGACTCACACTAGAGCGCATAGCCATCGAATACTGTTTCTCTATTGACTCACATGACTGTACATAGTCGTTGGATATAGTCTCTCTGTTACGGAAACTGAGCAAGCTAACTCCTGCTCCCCATGCCCCTCAAACCTCTCCCATTCCGGAACTATGGGAAATAGGTGCATTGCAGGCAAAGGCCACCAAGGTGCTCACAGACACTAGTGCCTACATGGACTCTCAGAGCACTAACACCATGAGAAACCCATAATGACAGTACAGAGAGCAAGTGAGTGGAGTGAAAGATACCCTTAGATATGGCTGGCTGTGAAGTAAATACGCAAATGATCAAGGAGTAGTCACTCAATCAATATAGATAAAGGTACCATCTGGGGGGATGTTGTCTGCAACATGTAGCTGTGCACAGGTGGTCTCAAGACCTGCCTTGAGTCCAGGCAGTGTTGTCCAGAACTGTCCCTATACTTTCTGTAGTCCTAAGGAAAAGTCCCTCCATCTCCTTTCTGCTTTAGGTTCCATTGGTAACTTTCACTATTATTATTTTTTTTAATTTTGTTTTATTTTTATTAGGTATTTTCCTCGTTTACATTTTCAATGCTATCCCAAAAGTCCGCCATACCCACCCCCCCAATCCACTACCCACCCACTCCCCCGTTTTGGCCCTGGGGTTCCCCTGTACTGGGGCATATACAGTTTGCAAGTCCAATGGGCCTCTCTTTGCAGTGATGGCCGACTAGGCCATCTTTTGATACATATGCAGCTAGAGTCAAGAGCTCCAGGGTATTGGTTAGTTCATAATGTTGTTCCACCTATAGGGTTGCAGTTCCCTTTAGCTCCTTGAGTAATTTCTCTAGCTCCTCCATTGGGGGCCATGTGACCCATCCATTAGCTGACTGTGAGCATCCACTTCTGTGTTTGCTAGGCCCCGGCATAGTCTCATTATTGAGCAGCTACTGTGTAGTAGGCATTGTTTGGTTTTGATCATAGCCGCATTATTCCTCCAGTGTGACACATTGGAAGACTGACTTGAAGGATGCTGGGATTGCAGACAGGATCATTTTATTCCAGAGTTTCTATGTGTTGAGTTTCATTGTCTCACGTAAGGCTAGGACCATGAGGAAAATCTCATGAAACGAGTGAAGCAGATCTGTTACAGAAGCTTTGGACCTGGGCTTTCACTAGTTTTTAGAAAGTGGTAAAAATACTGTAATATACAACATGAAACACGGATCAACTCCCAAATGCCCCTCCCCGAAAGCATAGCCTCCATGCATTTCAGCTTCTTAGATGAAGTGACCTAATATATCCTTAATATTGTCTTGAAAATTATGACTCGGGGATTCATTACAAGCCAATATTGCTCATCTCAACCTGGCAAACACCCAGAACAGTTTTATATATTCTCACAAGGCCACAAACTAATGGAGCCGGCCCTCCAACCACCCAGGAGAACACGAAAGCGTCAAGACTGAGTACCACACCCGTGCACACCTGCATGTCATCAGCGAAGTCATTAAGTGAGCAGCCTGCCATCACGTCTGCTCATTGTCAGCACGGAAGAGGAACTGACAGTGTTGAGACAGGCTGTCATGAGAGGCAGAGAGGCCGCGTCAGCAGTCAGAGCATCCACCCCAGTGGAGCCCTAGTCCTTGAGGGGCCACAGTGAAACCAGTTGTACAGTGTCCACGCTGCCTGCTCACACATACAAACGGTGGACGTGTGGGAAACAGACCAAGTGGCAGGTGGTGACATTAGTGAAGAAATGGCTGCCATACTGAGGGAAGATCGGAATGTGGATGGGCTCGGGTTCCGTTTGTAGAGATAAGATTTGATTCTTAGGCTGGGCAGTGGCCTTTAATCTCAGCACTTGGGAGGCAGAGGCAGGCGGATTTCTGAGTTTGAGCCCAGCCTGGTCTACAGAGTGAGTTCTAGGACAGCCAGGGCTACACAGAAAAGCCCTGTCTCAAAAACCAAAACCAAAACCAAAACCAAAACCAAAACCAAAACCAAAACCAAAACCAAAACCAAAACCAAAACCAAAACCAAAACCAACCAACCAACCAAACAAACAAACAAACAAACAAACAAAAAATTTGATTCTTACTAGTTACCTATACACATCCCACAGGAATCACAAGCCAGCCATGTTAGGACCGCATAGGGACAGCAAGCAGCTCAACTCTCCACGAGAACAAATTAAGAACTCAGAAAATAAATAAATAATTCCAATGGGCAAAACATGAGAAGAAAAACCTCTCTCTGTGTGCTTGTGTGTGTGTCTGTGTGCGTGACTGCCCAAATGCCTATGTATATGTGTGCTCACCTGTGTGAATGCACCTGTATGTGTGTATATGTGTGAGTACATTGTGGTGATTTCAATGAAAATGGTCTCCAAAGGTTCCAGTTAGTGAAACTGTTTGGAAAGAATTAGGAGGTGTGGCCTTGTTGGAGGAAATGTGCACTGGGGGTGGGATTTAAACTTTCAAAAGTCCATGTCATTCCCAGTTAGCTCTCTCTTTGCTTTATTCTTGTGGGAAAAAGATATTAACTCTAAAATACAGCTCCAACTCCATGCCTGCTTGCTTGCTGCCATGCCTACTGTGAGGGCCAAGTACTCTAACCCTCTAGTATCGTGAGGTCCCAGTTAAATGATTTTCTTTTATAAATTGTCTTGGTTATAGTGTTTGGCCACAGCATTAGAAACATGCTAAGACATGCCTATGTGTATAAAATGTGCATGTGTGATATATGGATGTGTGTGTCTACAAAAAAGAATCATCTGTCTCTTCTTCAAATGTATTCTACACTAGGTCTGCATCTCAGCTGCTCACAGGATTCCATAGTTCAGCCTTTCAAGTATCGTGGGAAATTGGCACCTATCCCATTGTTAGGAGTTATAGTCTCGCAGTAGTGAGGACATTTTTAAAACATAATAGCACAATCTAGATGCACAGTCAATGGGAGAAAGCCCTGCATCAGTATGACCGGAGGTGATAGAATTGGACGTCGGTCATGGATCCCCAGCTGTGGTAGAGAGTTGGCTGTGACGCAGAGTGAGTGGGACAATAATCTTTTAGGGGTGTTAGATGAGCCAGACTGATAACAAAACAGGTGGGAATGTTACAAAGAATGCTAATAAGAAGCAGGATGGAAGATCCTCAGCAGCTAACCCTGTGGGAAGGAATTAATTTAAGTCATGAACAAAATAGTGGACAGAAGATATGGTTCCTTTATCCAATTAATGAGGACAGGACATGCCCTGGTACCAACCTGGAAGGCTTCCTAATCCCACCAGGATTTGGGGTTTTCATTGAGTTTAAATCTGATTTTGGTGTTTATGCAAATACCTGGGTGACTAGTGTCCCATTTTTAGTCAATTGTCGACTTCTGTCATTTAACTCCCCATCACTATCATTTATTCTGAAGATCATGATCTTTCAGAGAACAGGGATCAGTTATGTCACTATGATCTCCTTGGTGTTTAGATCTGGCAAAGTAAGAGATTCCACATGTACCTGATATGGGGTAGGTAACATCATGGCTGCCTATGTCCTTCCACTCTCTTCTCCCTTTCTTCACTCTTTCCTCTTCTCTCCCATCTTCCACCTTCCCCCTCTTCTCCTTTGTTCTGATATTTTTCACCTTTTTCTTAGTTTTATGCAATCTTTCTTCCCTTCCCTGCCAACCCTGCCTGACTTCTGCTCATTTGGAAGCTTCTACAGGTTTCACTATGTATCTCTGATATCACTCAGGCCAAAGTATATTATTGGATTTGAATTGATTCATGGAGATGTATGCCTGTCTTTGAAGCCCCAAACTTGTCCTTTCTGTACTACTGACTATCTGAGACAGGCCTATGGAAGGACGACGGGGAAGCCATTCCAGATGGTGGAACCCCTTCCCCACTAGGGAATGGAAGAAAACATGGGCAGATTGGACAGCTGGGCTGCTAAATGAAGAATGCCTAACAAACACACACACAATGTATCTATGTGTGGATGTCTGTTCCCTGAAGAGAGAAACACATTTCCATCTCAGATTCAACCTAGAAGACTTGTGTGTGCATGATCAGTGCATTGATATAGCTAAGCTTGTGTTTGTGTTTACCTAGAGTGTTGCTTCTGAGGAGTTTTGTTGTTGTTGCTGCTGTTGTTGTTTTATCTTGTTTTGTTTTGTTTTTGAGATACAGTCTCTCATTGGGAACTGACCAGATAGGTGAGGTTGGCTGAGTAGAGCCTCAGGGATGCACTTGTTCCCCTTCTTCTCCCATTGCTGGGTTTGCAGATGTGTATTGCAGCACCAAGCTTTGATGTGGGTACTAGAGATCTGAACTCAGTTCTTCACGCTTACACAGCAAGCATTTTAGCCAGAAGTCTTCTGCCCAGCACCCTCTTTCCTTTCAGAGAAAAGGTCTCACTGTGTCGATAAGACCAGCTTTGAGTTCAGTCTCTTTGTGTCTCTGCTCTTGGAGTGCTGGGGCTATAGGTATGCACAACTAGACTTGATATCTTCTTCCTTCTCCTTTCCTTCTCCTCTTCATCCTCCTCCTCGTCCTTTTCATCCTTCTCCTCGTCCTTCTTCTTCCTCTTCTTCTTCTTCTTCTTCTTTAAAATATTTGTAGTTGACTCAGTCTGAACTAGGAACCACTGCTCAAAGTTTTTTTTTTTTTTAATGCCCTGGTATGTGTTCAGACCTTTGCTATAAAAGTTGCTATTTCCACAAAGCACTGCACTGAGACGCATTTCTAACGTGGGTTTCAGCAAGCACCAGCCTTTTGAAATGTTGGAGAAAAGTCATACAGTCTTTGGCTTTGGTCTAGGAAAGCTAGCTCTGCTCCTTCATTCTGCATAGCCTCCAAAAAGTCCTGCAGGACAGATGCCGGCTAGTTGGGTACTGCCTGCTCCATGCTGCCTGTAGCTTTCAGATAGGTTTAAGGAGAAATTAAGTGGTAAGTACGGAAAGGGCTCATATGCACAGAGTCTTCAGGCGTCAACATTCGCCACCAGCGGGTACATTCCTTGCCATCAGTGCTTCCTTATCTGCTGAGTCTTAGTTAACTTAGGGTCAATTGCTGGAATGACACAATCATCAGTGAGTTTGAGCAAATGTATCTTGACACATAGCCACCACTGTTAGGATCATATTCAATACTTCTGGTGCCTTAGAAATCCTCTCTATGTCAAAGACAAGGCTGGTGACATAATTCCAATACTGGAGAGGTGTTTTTTTTTAGCTAGCCTTGCCTACTTACTGTAGGATGAGTTTGAGTCCGGTGAGACTGTCTCAAAAATTAAGATGTCTCTGTCACTTCTGCTGTGATATTGTGCTGTCTAACTATGATAGGGAAGATACATCCATGGATTCTAAGCATCACAGCTGCTTAAACAACAACTATATGATTTCAGCAAGAGTTGACATCCCACTTCAGATGGGGGAAATTCTTGGATCACTACCCATAACTGAAGAGTTACTAGCAATCAACAACTGATGGAAGAATTAGTCTTTCCCAGGAATGAGGCGCCTGATTGGTTATAAAAGACAGAGTGGACAGTTGTAGAAACATGTCTATTCAGGCATCAGTGAACAGAATCAGCAGGTCCATTCACATCTCTACAGGGGTCTCAACCTAAACAGGTTAACGTGAATCTCAATAGCCTCTCCACAGGAATCTCATTGTCCTGCTTTCCATATCGTGGCTCCTCTTTGCCTACCTTTGGGTTTTATTCTTTACATTTTCCATAGTGGCACGATTCGTCACATGTGCCCTTATCTCTCATTCTATTTGTCCATTCTTAGGCTCCATCCAGGGTTTCAAAGTGCATTCTTGGAACCCTTCAGTGCAGTGTGAATGATCTGGGAGGAGGGAAATAGCCGTCTTAATCCTGTATGTGATATGTATGTGATGATCAGAATGTTCCCTCCCAAACCAAACCCATATTGAAAACTGACATTTACTTACTAAAGTAGTAATGTAGGAGTGGTGGTTAAGTTATGAACTAATGATGTTACCCTGGGAATAGAAGTTACTAAGAAACAGGGCTTGCTCTAAGTCTAGCCCCTCTTTTCATCTCTCTGTCTTTTAGGTTCTCACTTGTCTTTCTGACAAGTTACGATAGAGCAAAGAGACCTTCATCCAATATTAATGTCATGTTCTTGGACACCCCCATCTTCCAGAACTATAAAAATAAATCAAATTCTACTGTTTTGAATATACAGTCTATGAAGTTCTATTGTGAAAAACAAAACAAAACAAAACAAAAAAACGACCAACAACAAAAATGAGCAGAATGTCTTCCTGTACTAAGAACACAAGCCAGGAGGAGTGAAGATTCTATTTAGGCAACAGTTTGACTTAGCCATGTTCAATGAGTTAACTGGGTGTTATTTTCAGTAATCATCAGTGTCATCAGTCTGTGGATAGCAACCTATCACCTTTGCAACAATCTGGGTTGCTTGGAAGTTCCCACCTGGGACTGCTTTGCCCAATGACTTGAGTATATATATATCCCATCCCTTATACTGAAGCTCCAATTTGTGCTGAAAGATGTCCAACTGGGACTCTGTCTTCTTGATTGTTTTGCAATTTCATTTAGGTTGATTTCACATATGTATACAATTTAGGAAGCTTCTATTGTATTAGATTTCCATAGGACTGTTCAAATGGCCCTTAATTTTATCTGTCCTTCCTTTCCCTGTAGTACCCCCCTTTCCAATTTATACTCCTGTTCTGCCCTCCTCCCAGTCCACTCATAGCTGTGTATTCTATTTCTCCTTCCTAAGGAGATCTGTGCCCCTACCCACTGGTCCCTTAACCTCTGTGGTTCTTGTAGCTCCCTTATCTTTGACTTAACAGCTAACATCCACATAAAAGCCAATACACACAATATTTATCTTTCTGGGTTTGGGTTACTCTAATTGGGATGATTTTTTTTTTCTAATTCCATCCATTTGCCTGCAAATTTCATGTTTTAAACATAGGAATAATATTCCATTCTACACACGTACCACATTTTCATTACCCATCTATCCATTGATGGACATCTTGGTTGTTTCCAATATCTGACTATTATGAGTTGAACAGAAATTAACATGACTGAGAAAATGTCTCTGTGGCAGGATGAAGGGTCCTTTGGTTATATGCAAGGCCCCATCTTTATGGTCTGCCTTGGCCTCTCTGTGATAGGAGTTTTGAACAGGAGATTTTTTATACCACTCAGTTAAAAATGAAAAGTCTCCCAAGAGCCAACCTACTCCTCCTTGACAATTCCGTAAGCACTGTGGAGTTCCCACATAATGCCCTAGTGCCCTTGAGGATAGGTGGTATGGGTCTGCTTGGATAATTCTTCTATAGGCAGAATGTATTTCTTGTGTGAAACCTATAGGTATTTGAGTTGGCCAAAGGAAGAGAATACATTGTCAAGGTAAGGAAGTACAGGCGCAAGTGACTGTTGTGTCTAAGGAATGGAATACTGCATTAGCATTTCATTGCTGTGAAGGGATAATAGGACCAAGGCAACTCTTATAAATGAAAACATTTCATTGGGGCTGGCTTACAGATTCAGTCCATTATCATCATGGTGGGAAGCATGGCGGGGCAGAGGCAGAGGCAGAGGCAGGCATGGTGCTAAAGGAGGAGCTGAGAGTTCTTTGCCTGCTTGTGCTAACTTTGCCAACACATTTATTGGAGCCTACTTCTTCACCATCCCAGCATATATAGTATAGGCCAGCATCATAGTACTGAGCAACTACTAGATCCACAGCTGACCATTGCTGGGTTATCTGGGATGCAGCCTATAATTCATTCCAATAAATTCCCTATATATATTCATTCCATATGTTTTTTTTTACTCTAGAGAATCCTAAATACAGATCCCGCAGGACTGGAGTCCCCTTGGTATTGGGACTGGAGTTGAGAACAGATGCCTGTGACTGGCAGAGGTGACTCTGGGCTCCATTTTCCTTCCCACTTGGTACAGTGGACCTGACCTGCTGATTGCTTGGAACCTGAATATGGTCAAGAGCTCCATACTTTCTACATGCTATGAAGGTTTACTGGTCAAAATGGTAACAGAGAAGGCATCTTGTACAACAGTGTAGTTACTCAATTCAAAGACAGTTAGATGTGTTCACCTGTGGTCCTCCCTCTGAAAGTTATGACATTTGCATGGTTAATGATCGCATCCACCATGCAACCATGCAGTCTTCTATGTGACCAGCCCATCAGGTAAGGGAAGCTGGGAAAAGTTCTCCCTCCTCCCCTCCCTCATGGAAAATACACTCACCAGATATTGGATTTTGGGTAGACAGCCACAACTCAGTAGTCTAAGGCACTTGCTTTCAGGAGGGAAATTGGAAAACATCTTCATTTACTTTCAAAGGATTGGTGTCTGCCTTTTTAAATCTACATTGCAAATACAGAAATGGAGAGTTCAAAGATCCAAATGTGTGGGCAGTTTTTAATCATACAGCGATTTGGAAAAAGGCTTTACATCAAGGAAAGAGTAAATATGAACAAAATAAACAAGCGAGGTCAACGTATTACTCTTGGAAGTTGTGGGAGTGAGTGGGAAGCCAGAGCTGACACGCTGCAGGTTGGGTCATGCTTTGCCTTCTGGATGTGGTCATCAGAGCATTCTAGTGGTCCAAAGAAAAGAGTGCTTGTAGTTATTCCCAACAGTGAAGGCAGGCATGGGAACAATGCAAGGGACCTGAGGTCTAAGAAGGAAGCTCCTTACCTGTTAAGTACAGTCATGTTCAGTAGTTAGACATTAGTACCAGGGAAAGCATTTCCAAACAAAGGATAGCTTAGATACAAAAAGGGAACATTTTCATGTGGTTTTGGATAGTTAGCATAGAATAATTTTCTTCCTCTTTTGTTGATCCCTTGGGTAATGGATGCTAACAAAACAACTCAAGAAGATATATAGTCTGCAAACATCAGTAATTAACGTTTGTGATCTGTGAACACAGTGTTAGGATTGACTAAAAAGAACACGTTTCTCTCCTCTCTTTTAATGCTTGCAATGTGTGTGGTTCTTTAAAGAAGTGTTTTAAGTAAGGAAGACAATCTCTCTCTGTAATTCTCGGGGAGGAAGACAGAAGCACAAAGTATCAACAAAGGCGCGGGTGTTGAGAGAGTGGGGAAGTGGTGTGTCTACAGAGTGAGGATGTGTTTCTTGCATGAATAACTTCTTAACAATCCGCTGAAGGAGTGATTTTTGTATCAGGCTGAAACCCCAAACCGGCATCATTTTAATTTTCTGAGCACCTGTGAAAAAATCCAGCTGCACAGCTATGGGAAAGGAATCGGGCCCCGTGACAGTTCATTAACACAAACCAGCAGCCAGATTGGTTTGGAAAAGTCATTGATAAAGAATTCACCACGAGGAAGTGATGATGTTCCTGGAACAGACCAGCAAAGCAGCTAAACATGATTATAGATGTATACTTATCATCTGTAACTGAACTGTAAGCTGGTAGCCATTATTATCTACTATGTATGTCTAACAGAATAACAAATGTGTGAAGAAATGGGATTGCTTTGGGAAAATGTACATTGTATCTGGTTAGTAGTAGTAGTAGTAGTAGTAGTAGTAGTAGTAGTAGTAGTAGTAGTAGTAGTAGTATGTGTGTGTGTGTGTGTGTGTGTGTGTGTGTGTGTGTGTTATTTTATTCTGGAGGATCAAGGTGATGCTGTTGCTCCTAATATGACTATTCCTGTGCATATCTATATATATATAAAAAAGGAAATTCACATTCTTGATTAACACTGAGCTGTAATGCAATGCTAATAAGAAACTAAAGAAACTGTTAGTTACAACCAAGCCCTCACAAACTTAAGTCCACCAGTGAGCTGGCTGCATCAAGTGTAAAGTATTGACAGGCCTGATGGGTGGGAAATGGACCTACTAAGGTCACTTGTATACCAAAATTTAAAATGTAACCCTACAAAACAGAAGAAAACTATGATTCTACTTTTTTTATACTGATGATAGCATCGGGGCAAACTCAAAAGAGTTTGGCCCCAGTGTAAAATGATGGTTCATGGAACTTGTTCACAACCATAAGATGGGCAAAGTCACCGAGCAAACTTGGAGCTGATGAAGACAATGTTTCTCCTTTTTAACATTTCTTCTCCAACTGTACAGGAATTGTTAGGGAAATGGCTCAGTGGGTATGACTGCTAACTGACCAAGCATGAGGACTTGAGTTTAGATCCCTAGCACCTGTGTAAAAGTTTGGGCATGATCACAGGTACCAGTAACTCCAGTGTGGTGGGGGGGCAGAGATGGGGAGATGATTTGGGGTTTGCTTTCCAGCCAGTCTAGCAGAAATGCTCAGCATCAGATTCAATGACAGATGCTGTTTCAAGGGAATAAGGCAGAGGGTGACGGGGAAGGACACTAGATGGATGGCCTCCTCTGCCCCACCCCTAAGCATGTGTAAACACAGGCACATGAACGCACACACACACACACATACATATGAACCATATGCACACACATGCATGCATGTGGGGACAGAGAGAGATAGGGGAGTGTACTCAGAAAGAGAAACGTACGGAAACATTTTAATGATCTAGCTAAGTTTCTTACTTTAAAAATATAGTAATTCTATTCCCAATATAATTCTTAATAACCCAAGATAAATTCAGAAGATTCTCCTATAAAACTTTAAGTGGAAAAATACAGTGAGCTAGAATTCATGTTTTAAAAATGTTATTGTATTTGAGTGACATGCTAACAAATGCATTCATACGACCTGTTCTTTGAAGAAGCCAGCATGCTTTCACATGGACCTGCAAAATCAGCCACTCAGTGAGATGAGCCCCATCAGATTTTTGTTATATTATGGTCAGTTGTTTTCCTTAATCATTTGTCACGAATGTCTCGAGCACTTGGACCCGTCACAATCACCAGAAACTGATTGACTGGAACGGTTAGCCATGGGGATAAATTTAAGCGGCCACTGAGGGTCTAGATCAGAGAGCTCATCCCAGGAAGGATATATTGCCAAAGGCTGGGGCCAAGATCACTTTTAGGATCTCCTTCGAAAGGTGGTAATGATACATGGAGTTAAAAAGGTCAGGAGAGGCACAAGATGGGTGGATAACTCGCTATGGGGTTGAACGTGGTTTATGTGCAAGCACATCTCCCCAGGTCTTTAAAGTATGGTCCTCACGGGGCTGAAGGAGATGCTTCAGTTGGAGAAGTGCTAGGACATTAGTTAAGTTCCTTAGAAGCCAGATGAAGCCGGATGGAATAGCATATCTGTAATCCCAGTTCCGCTATGGTGAGACGGGCACCGGAGATAGGAAAATTTCAGAAGCTCATGGTGCAGCTAACCTAGTCTTAGGCAGCAGAGAACAATATGATATCTCCAACAAGGTAGAAGGAAGGTTAGGGCCAACCTACGTGCTTATCCTCTGACTTCACAGTAGTTCAGTGATGAGAGGACAGACAGACAGCACATGTGCTGTGCGTGCACACACTCATTCACAAAGATGCAAGAGCTAAAATCGTCTCCATTTCTTTAAGATGATAAAGGTCTTAATTTTTTTAACCCTGTTAAAAATTAAAATGAACTCAAATCCAGTAAGTATATAATCTTAAACAGAAGTTTTTGGAATTTAGGTTGGAGACGGGAGGAATCACTCAAAAGTCTATTCAAGTGTATGATTCTAAGAAATGATTCATTTTGAACGGCAGGGAATGGAAACATGTTAAATTATTTGTGGTCCACAAAGTTCTTAATTTGAACGTCACTTTAATCTCTCTTTCAAATCCTCTGATTCTCAAAGACTTTGGAGTGTTTGGCATTGCAGATTCCCCATGTGATGGGCGAATATTCAAGGTCTGGTTCTCATTTTGTTAAGTTCTCTAATGGTGCTGCTCCGAAGCGAGACTTTCCATACATATATTGGGATTCTGTGTGTTAAACTTGATTTTTCACATCATGACCATTTGACAAATAAGAAGCAATTGCAACGTGCTCCAGGTTCTCATGTAACAATCATGCTAAAACATTCTGAGCTCAGCCAATAAGGAATGAAGAGTTGGAAGATGTATTTCTGGTAATAATGCGGTCTGTGTGTAACTGCAGTTCGTGTGTCACTGCAGTTCATGTGTCACTACAGTCTGTGTGTCACTGCAGTCTGTGTGTCACTGCAGTCTGTATGTCACTGCAGTTCATGTGTCACTGCAGTCTTTGTGTCACTTCAGTTCGTGTGTCACTGCAGTCTGTATGTCACTGCAGTTCGTGTGTCACTGCAGCCTGTGTGTCACTGCAGTTATTGTGTCACTGCAGTCTGTATGTCACTTCAGTTCGTGTGTCACTGCAGTCTGTGTGCCACTGCAGTTCATGTGTAACTGCAGTCTGTATATCACTGCAGTTCATGTGTCACTGCAGTCTGTATATCACTGCAGTTCATGTGTCACTGCAGTTCATGTGTCACTGCAGTCTGTATGTCACTGCAGTTATTGTGTCACTGCAGTCTGTATGTCACTTCAGTTCGTGTGTCACTGCAGTCTGTGTGCCACTGCAGTTCATGTGTAACTGCAGTCTGTATATCACTGCAGTTCATGTGTCACTGCAGTCTGTATATCACTGCAGTTCATGTGTCACTGCAGTTCATGTGTCACTGCAGTCTGTATGTCACTGCAGTTCATGTGTCACTGCAGTTCGTGTGTCACTGCAGTTCATGTGTCACTGCAGTTCATGTGTCACTGCAGTTCATGTGTCACTGCAGTCTGTATGTCACTGCAGTTCATGTGTCACTGCAGTTCATGTGTCACTGCAGTCTGTATGTCACTGCAGTTTGTGTGCCACTGCAGTTCATGTGTCACTACAGTCTGTATGTCACTGCAGTTCATGTGTCACTGCAGTCTGTATGTCACTGCAGTTCATGTGTCACTGCAGTTCATGTGTCACTGCAGTTCATGTGTCACTGCAGTTCATGTGTCACTGCAGTTCATGTATCACTGCAGTTCATGTGTCACTGCAGTCTGTATGTCACTGCAGTTCATGTTTCACTGCAGTTCATGTGTCACTGCAGTCTGTATGTCACTGCAGTTCATGTTTCACTGCAGTTCATGTGTCACTGCAGTCTGTATGTCACTGCAGTTCATGTGTCACTGCAGTTCATGTGTCACTGCAGTCTGTATGTCACTGCAGTTCATGTGTCACTGCAGTTCATGTGTCACTTCAGTTCGTGTGTCACTGCAGTCTGTATGTCACTGCAGTTCATGTATCACTGCAGTTCATGTGTCACTGCAGTCTGTATGTCACTGCAGTTCATGTGTCACTGCAGTCTGTATGTCACTGCAGTTCATGTGTCACTGCAGTTCATGTGTCACTGCAGTCTGTATGTCACTGCAGTTCATGTGTCACTGCAGTCTGTATGTCACTGGCAGTATTTAAGAGCATCAGTATGTGGTTCCCATATGAACCACAGCCACAGCTTTGAGTTTTGCTAACATAGTCAGTCCCCTTCGGTGAGGGCAAACTTTCTGTCTACATCATGTAAGAGCCAAGCCCTGGACAAAAGATTGCTTCTTATAATTTACTGTTGGTGTCGTGTATTCAGCAGTGGGGGTTGGGGAGACAAGCTGAAATTCAGTAGTGTAGAAACTAAGACTATGTGAAAATATTCTAAATATGTTTTACCTATCAAGTAAGCCCATTTCAAAGTTGGGAAATTTACATGATGTTGGGTGTGTGGCTGGGGATGGCTCAGTGCCCAAGTATGAAGTGACCTGAGTTCAGATTCTCAATGCTTACATATAAATCTGGCTGTGGCTACACATGCCTGAAACCTGAGTGCTAGGCTTGGGGCTCTGGTGGAGACAGAAGGCTCACTGAGGTTTGATGGCCGGCCAGCCTAGTGAAAGAAAGAAAGAAAGAAAGAAAGAAAGAAAGAAAGAAAGAAAGAAAGAAAGAGAGAGAGAGAAAGAGAGAGAGGAAGACAGACAGACAGACAGACAGAAAGGAAGGAAGAAAGGAAGAAAGGAAGAAAGGAAGAAAGGAAGAAAGAAAGAAAAAAGAAAGAAAGAAAGAAAGAAAGAAAGAAAGAAAGAAAGAAAGAAAGAAAGAAAGAAAGAAAGGAAATTTTGGGTTCAGTGTGGGAACCTGTCTTAACCTATCTAGAGGTGTGTGTGGTCGAAGATGGGACACATGACTCTACTTAATTCCTGGTAACTCTGAAGTGGAGCAAAGGGCACTGGCTCCCTGCCATTCTCTCTACGTGACTATTGGGATTTCATTCATCCTTATCCCATCGATTTACACATCCTACTGGGACAGAGAAAAACTAATCCTCACATGTCCAAAGCCAAGCCAGTGCTCACACCCAAAGAAATACATAATGATCGAGGCTCACACACAGTGTGAACATGGAGCCTCATGATCCATGATGTCCAGAATTTCCAGATGACAGCAGGAGAACTTCAAAGCAAGTGTAGAGCTGTTACCATTTCAGGGGTTCATGTGATGATGACGTGTAGCCAACCCCAGATGTAAGACTAGCTTGAATCACTCTCATAGTTCAAGAGCTGTGTTGAGTGGTTAGATGGCATCTTAGTTAAGGATTTATTGCTGTGGTAAAACCATGACAAAAAAGCACCTTGGGGAAGAAAGAGTTTATTTCAGCTTATAATTTCCACAATTCCCCATGCTCCATCACTGAGGAAAGTCAGGTCAGGGACAGAAGCTTAGAGTCAGGAGCTGGTGCAGAGACCATGGAGAGTACTGCCTGCATACCAGTTTGCTCTCCATGGCTTGCTCAGTTTGCTTTCTTATACCATCCAGGACCATCTGGCCACAGGTAGCATCGACCCACAGAGGGCCGGATCCTCCCACATCAATCACGAATCAAGAAAATGCCTCACAGACTTGCCCATAGGCCAATATGATAGAGGTATTTCTCAATTGTAGTTCCTTTCCCAGATAACCCTAGTATGTGCCAACCTTACCAAAACAAACAGATGAAGGAACCAAGCCAGATGGTGATGAGCAGATAGATATATTTTATCAGTGTTCAAGGGGGAAAAGCTGACATATCCTAAACTCTTCTAATCTGTTTGTGGAAAGCTTTAAAACATTCTACTATAAAGATAAATCCATTGAAAAGTATAAAGTAGTGCAAATATATGGAAAAACTTGATAGAATAAAATGTACAAAATGGAAGTCTCTCTTCTTTCTCAGAACATTGTTCTCTCTTAAAGCATCACGTGTGTTTCTAATATGCTCTTCTAACAAAACATTTCTTACATAGACATGTAGAATTTTAACAATTATTACCTCTGTGTGTGTGTGTGTGTGTGTGTGTGTGTGTGTGTCCCTTCATGACTACATACTCAGACAGGTCAAGGCATGCATGTAGAAGCCAGAGGACAAATTTCAGCAGCTGATCCTCTCTTTCCACCACGGTCACTGGAATTGAATTCATGTCACCAGGCCTGGATGGGAAAACTTTTGCCTGCTGATCCATCTTGACAGTCCTTGGTTGTGCTATACTTAATACTAGAATATTTTAAAAGAACATTAATGTAACCTAGAAAACGGGCTGCTGTCAATATATAAGAATTACCTTATCCTCTTAAACACCTAAAACCTTTTTCTAGGTGCTAGGGAAATGGATGACTGGGTAAGAGTGACTGTCGTGAAAGCAATAGGATCAGAGTTCAAATCCCCAGTACTCCCATAAAAAGTTCACCATAGCTTCAAATGCCTAGAACCTTGGCATTAAGAGACAGAGATAGGAAGCTTCTGGAAACGTACTGGTTAGTTGAACCACCAAGTTTCAGAGTCAGTGAGGGGCCTTGTCTAAAAAAAAAAATTAAAAAGTGGAGGGGGGCTGAGAGATGGTTCAATATTAGGAGCAGACGCTGCTCTTATAGGAGACCCAAATTTTATCCTCAGCAAAGGTATTAGATGACCTCCCACCCAAAAAAACACACACCACACCACTCACACCACACCACACACACCATCCCATACTCAAAAGAAAAATCTTTAAAAAAAAATAAGAAAGGCAGCTAGCAATAAAGGAAGAAGATACTACTCTGACCTCTACATACACATCCATGAGTTTATGACTGCATACAACACGTATACATACATGATTCCAAACACACAAAGGACATCAGTAAGAATAATAGACAATTACTCTCTGGTCCTTGCTCCCAAGCATCTTCCTCAGCGTCCAAATGGAACATCACTGGTGACTAACTACCCAGTTTGCCAGTTTAAACCATGTTGCTTCCTCTCTCCTAAAGGTTTGTGCAAGGAGAAGGGTCTGTCTGCAAGTCTCCATGGTTAAACAGGTCTACAGATAACATGGCAGCATCGAGACCAAAGTGAACATTCTCCCTTCAATCCTCTCTGTGGTCTGCTTCCCTGGCAGACCCTAGGTAGCTCTAAACATGTCTGTGTTTCAGATCAGCATGATAAAACTCAGTGGCAGGTAGACCCAGTATCACTCACACCATGGAGGGAGTGTTGTTGTGAGCCCATCTAGGGTTTCAACAGCCTTTATCTCTGTCACCTATGTCTTTTAAAGGCCTGGGCAAACAAAACCACAGAGTTTTATCAGGAGTCAAACTCTTCATGCTTTCCCTGTCACCTAGACTATGGCTGCCAGGGTAGAGCCTCTGTGTATAGGAGAACTGTCTCTTTAAGAACAAGTCATCTTATTACCCTGTTGGCTGTTGTGGGTCAGGGCAGGCTTTGGCTTCAGTTCCCAGGGTTCTGCTTCATAAATCTCTCACTTTTCTAAGGGGCTTGGTATTATGGCATGGCTTCATTGCCTTTAGCAAATGCTGTCCCGTCATCTCTATGCTGTTTGTGTCTGAAGCAGATAAGAGAGTCAGGGGTGTGATTTAGCAGTTCCCAAGATTCAATCCTGTGGTGAGATCAATGAAAATGACCCCCATAGACTCACAAGAAATGGCACTATTATGAGGTATGAGCTTGTGGAAGTAGGTGTGGTGATGATGGAGGAAGCATGTCACTTTGGGGTGGGCTTTGGGGTCTCAAATGCTCAAGCCAGGCCCAGCGTCTCACTCTTCCGGCTGCCTGCCAATCCAGATGTAGAACTCCCGACTATTCTCCAGCACCATGATGCCATCTGCCTGCACTTCGCCATGCTTCCTTCCATGATAACAATGGACTAAACCCTTGCACCATAATCCAGCACCAGTGAAATTTTTTGCTTTGTAAGAGTTGTAGTGGTCATGGTGTCCCTTCACAACATTAGAAACCCTAACTAAGACAAGACCCAAATTACTTTTTTTACATTACTCTCCTAGGCAAAGACTTTAATGCCATATTTAAAATGAGGACACAAAGGTTCTAGCCAGGAAGTGATCTTTCGAGGTGAACAGCTTCTAGGTCAGTGTATGGACTTAAACCCTTGTCTCCTGTGGCCTGCCAAGCTCTTTGCTTCCACTGCTCAGCCAGAGTGCGGAGGCTGGATTCTGAAATCTGGCTCCTTGAATTTGAATCTCGGCTCTGCTCCAACAGCTGTGCCACCTTGAGCAACTTATTTGACTTTTCTGTGTCACGGTTTCTTATCTGTAAAGTGGAGTTAATAATAATACTCTTGATGGTACTGAAAACAACGCACACACTTTACATATACACACCAGAGCCAATGTCCACACTACTAACGATAGCTACTGATAACTTCATCCAATACAACTACTGCCTCTTTGTAAAAGGTAGGGGAGAGCTGACGCAAGGAGCTAGGTGACTCAAAGAGTAAACACACAGAAGACAGGTGGCTGTGGGACAAGGTGTCGCTGTCGGCTTGCCTTGTTGTCTGTCTTCTTGTTCGTCTGGTCATCCTCTCATTTCCAATTTGTCATAATCATGTTCTGTTCGTCCTGAGACTTTCTACCCTTGCTTTCTCATTACATTGGAAAAAAATACATTTTCATGTGCAGAAGGGTAATCACTTAGCCATTCTCAGACTTTCTTCCTTTTGTAGGCTTGTATATACACACACAGAGAACTGTATTGGCACATAGGTACATATCTCTATGTATGAGTTTTTTCCCTTCCACGAGGGTAGTCTCCCCTCTGACTTATCCTCCTGTTTCCTATTTCTGGTTCTAACTCCTCTTCCTTCTTCTGGCTTCTCCCCTCCCCCTCCTGCTCTTCCTCCTACCTCTCCCTCTCTGTGAAGGGCATCAGTCCCTCTCTTGTTATCACAGGTGCTCTAGCTTGCTGTCATAAAGTTAAATATTTGTCTCCCTCACAAACTCCTACACTTGGGGATGGGAATGCAGTAAAAGTCACCTGCTATAGCCACTCCCCTGCTCTCTGACTCCCTTCCTCAATGTGGTTGCCTGGGACAATTGTCTTTAGGTGGACATTTTCATCAGCAAGAAGTTGAGCTGACTGCCAGGAAAGTCCCTTCCATTCTTCCCATCTTGTTAAAGTCCAGGACCTAAAATCACATGGCGTCTCACTCCTCCAGTCTGGTAAGAGATGCGTGTTTTAATTAATCAGAGATATTTGCAATAGAGCTAATTTCAAGACAATGGACAAAGGAATAAAATCTTCAGTCCAGAAAGAAGATTTTCTTATAAGAAAATGGCAAGTATCCCAGTGGAAAAGATGGCTAAGTCCTCACATAAGCAACTTGCAAACTGGTAAACACCCAGTGCTAAAATCCGTGTGAAAGACATGCAACCTCAACAGCATCCGGAGCTCCGCCAATGATGGTGTCTGCAGCAGGCCCTTTGTTATGGTTCAGATTAGTGAAGGATGAATAGACTCGGGCCATAATCGAAGGCACAATGCAATATGAGCCATTACAGCTGGGCATGATGGAGACTGACTGTAACGTTTCCCCCAAATGGAAACTAGACATTTGTATCAATGTATCAATGCACAGCTAGAGATCAAGAAACTTCCCTTGTAGGAACTGGCCAAGGTTTTCCCAGGTCTCTCAGAGAATTACACACCAGTAAGCCATCACGCCTGTAAGAGTGCATGACCTACCTCCACACAGTCAGAAGGAGGGTCAGTTTTCTTATACAATATTCAAGTTATCATTAAGGCATATCTCATCACCAGCTGCCCGGTTCTTCATTGCAAGCCTGTCCTTATTACTTTAGTGACTCTTGTAGTTTCTTCCGAAAGTGCTCCCTGCTTTGCCAACCTTTATCCCCTGAATTTTTACCTTTTTTTTTTTTTTGCCCATTTTTTTTTTTTTTTTTTTTTTTTACAGCTGCGTGCTTTCTTCTTCTTATTGCCTTTACTTAAGTTTTAAACTTTTGTTTTGATTTTGGCCCTTTTCGATTTTTTGATCAATGTGTTTTAATCCCCTTTGAATCTAACTGCATGCATATTAAATTTAAAATACTGATCATATGAATTATTACAGTAATTTTTAAAAAGACTTCTGGTTCTTCTGAACAATTTAGACCTTTCAATGCATGTTTTGTTGTTGTTGTTTGGTTTGTGTTTTTGTTTTCTCCTTCCTTCCTTCCTTCCTTCCTTCCTTCCTTCCCTCCCTCCCTCCCTCCCTTCCTTCCTTCCTTCCTTTTTTTCAGAGTTGCTTAGTAAGCTCAATATACTATGCCAACTGATCCTTATTGGGAAACATCTCTTTGCATTTAATAGAATCAGCTCATTTTAAAAGTTCCTCTTGTACATCCATGGGCTTGTGTGATGAGGGTTTTTGTTTGTTTGTTTGTCTTTCTGTTTGTGTATTTTTGAAGTTCCTGGCTTCGTCTGGTTTACTTTGAACTACCTGAGCCTCGCAGCTATCATTTTAGCAAGTGGTTCCACAACACATTTGCCAGACTAACGTAGCCAAATGTCTATGTTCGTGTGGTTCAAACTGCAGACACCACAGGTCTCACAGGGGCCTGAAACACACACAATGTTCATTTTATCAAACGAATTTCGTGAACTCTTTTCCATTTCAAAAGGCAGCAGGACAGTTTTACTTTGCTTAAAAAAGATTTCTGTTTCTTTCTACTTCTGCATATGTATGTATATCTGTAGGAGTGTAACGTGTATGCAGGAGGTGCCCAAGGAGGTGAAGAGAGGGTGTCAGGTCCCCTGAAATGAGTTACAGGCCCCTGTGAGCTGCCAGACACGGAAGCCGAGAACTGAATTCTTCAAGAAGAGCAAGCCTCCTTAGCTGCTGACACATTTCTCCAGCCCCAGCGTCACAGGATGGCAATGTAACCTTCTAAACTCCTGGGCTGCCAAAAGCCAAATGAGCACTGTGTGGGTTTCTGCTAAAGACGTTTCTTAGTGTAATCTTTGGAAAAGTTTCATTATTTTGATGGCATATCTCTTCTTAGTTTAGATTGTCTGAGAGTATCGTTACTTGGGTGTGACTTGTCCGTCTTTATCAAACTGAGTAAGAATGGTGTCACTGTTAGATAATGTCCTTGGTGGATATAAAATAAAGTCAGTAAAATTGGGCATGCAGTGTATACCTGGGATCCAAGCGCACAAACAGCAAAAGCAGCAGGATTCTGCGCTTAGGTCAGTCTGGGATACATAGTGAGACTGTCTCGAAGAAGTAAACGCTGGGGATGGTGCTGGCCTCACTCTTTCTGTTCATGGCCTTGGGTTTGTCCCCCGCTTGCCCTACAAGGTGAGTAAGCAAACAGCAAAACCAATAGAATGAAAACCACATTTATTTCTTTTCACTTCAGTTAAAAGTGTTTCCTTTGGCAGTTGGCTTCCTACCATGTGACCACGGGTGACTATAGAGATGAAGGTCTAGTAGAAGCCACTGTTTGACAGGGAAGAACTAGAAAGGAAGCTGAACACTGCCAGAGGTTCTGGGGTGTCACAAAGGTATAATGTCAACTTTGTCAACGGCAGCAAGCTCCTGATGCAATACAAACCATGAACCGTCACCGTGGCTATAGGCTGAAGTTAATGAGAATAGTCGTGGCATTATGGGCTGGATTTCAGAAAATGTAGACAAGGCCACTCAGTTCTGATGTGAGCAAGAAAAGGGAATCCACACAGTCCAGAGATCTGCATGTGGTTCCAGATTCCTCCATTGTCGGCCTAACCCCTTGAGTACAAAATATCACCCCATTTACATACGGCATCTTCAAAAATGCCAAGGTAAAATTAGATCATTAAGTTGGACTTGAATCCAAAAGGATGTTTCCGTGAGAAGAGGAGATGGGAATGAGGACTCATGGAGAGAAGACGGAAAGATAGGGATAGACAGCCATCCAGCCAATGAAAGAGAAGACAGTCTGCTGACCCCTTGACCTTGGTCTTGCAACCCTCAGAACTGTAGAGAATTTCAGTTGCTTCAGCCACATGAAGGTTTTTATAATCTAGAATGCTAGGGACTAGAATTGGTTATAGGTAATCTTTTCCCTCCAGGCACAGAGTGGCACAACTAGTATTGTTTTGTTTTGTCTTGTCCCCCAAATGGCAGTGGAGCGGAGAACTCCAATGTGAGCCTGCTTAGTGAGGAGTTTGAGGAATTATCAAATTGCTCACTATTCATTCCAACATCCCGGTGACTCAACCTGAAGAAGATGCTGTGTCCAGAACTTGGCAGTCCTGTGCACACTCTGGGGCACCCCAGTTATAGCCTTAGCATTCAAGAAAGAGACAGCCACTGACTGTGTTGGAAGTACATGAGATTTGGGCTCAGCACCATTGTGGCAGAGACTTTCTTCCAAAACTCTGCAGCGTGTAACCTACACGGGACATTCGAGGCCTCCTTCCACCTGCGCCATGGTGCTGAGAATGGCTGTCTCCCAGCAGCAGCAGGGCAGCCACAGGGTCAAGGGAAAGATCTGCAGCACCGAAATAAAGGAAGACAAAGGTATGTCTAAGATCCAGGATGTTCGGTGAAATATACAGAGATCATACAAGTAGTCAGCTGAGCCCCAGGCTCGCTAAATATTATATTAAGATTGTGAAGAGAAAGCCAGAATGAATAAGGAGCAGAGTCATCAATATGAGCAGAGACATCAAAGCTACAACTAAAGGAAGAAAGAGTGCGTGCAATGGACATTTTAAAGTCTTTTTTTCAGAGTCAGGGAAAAGCAAGGGAGGGGAACCTGTTGCTTCTTAAAGAGACAATGGCATATAGAACCAGATGACAGGAATCATGGGGGACAGCATGCTGTGAGAATTCAGTGGAGCATGGATGGAACCCCAGAATTCTGCCAACCTCTGACAATCAATAAGGAAATCCTAGTGGGGGCTTTGAATGAGAAGTAGGGAAAGATTTATGTGAAGCAACTAAGAAAGAGAAGACAGAAACCAACAACGTCTTCCCAGAGTGGCAATGAGTCCGGGGACTCTGTTCTTAGAGATGAATGAGGGTGATAAATAGTGATGTCAGTTAGAGAAAGAAGCAAAGACAAAGGCATGTGGCATAAGAGGGAGCTGCTAGCTGCTGAGCTAGCTCAGAGAGGAGAAACGCTGGCTGCCTTGCCTGACAACCAGAGTTCAATCCCCACAACCCAGGATAGTAAGAAAGAGAACTGACTCCTGTTACTCCTGTTTTCCTCTGACTTCTGCATATATGCGCGCACATACAAAAGCACACACGTTTTTTTTTTAATAAAAAAAAAGATAAAAACATTTCAAAATGTAAGACCACTATTCAAGGGAAAACACTTTGAAAAACAGAGCAATGTTAAGGTAAGACTCCTTTCTCCCTTTCTTCTTCTACCCCTCCTCCCATGCTAACCGTCTTCACTCTTCCCTTCCCTCACGCTCTGATAAAAGAATTATCATCCTCATGATTGTCCGTCTCTGCCAGCCAGATGTAGACTCAGAACTCGTAAATCAGAAGAACCACTTTGGCTCCCAAAGGGTGGGACATATTTTTAAGGTTCCTACAGAGTCTGCTTTATAGAGCCAGGGTAGCATCGAGGGGCTGGAGCCAGCAGATGAGTACTGTTCTTCTGGAAGACTTGACTTTAGTTGCCAGCATCCATGTTGGGCAGTTTTACAACTAGTTTTCTGAAACTGGGAATCCAGAGATCCAATGCTTTCTTTTTGCCTCTGAGGGCACCTGCATGCTTGAGATATACACAGACACATACACAGACAAATGCACACGTGCTAAATAAATAGATAGATAAATAAATAAATAAAAGATAGATAGATAGATAGATAGATAGATAGATAGATAGATAGATAGATAGATAGATATTTTAAAAGTGGGACTGGGGGTCTGGAAGTGAGCTTGAATAGTCCAGGGGGATATCCTGCTGGCTCACACAGTCCAAAACCCACCTGAGACTTTTGGCCACCCCCTAATTTGATGCCTGTTGTCAACCACTAACCTCATCAATGACTTAAATAGGTGAGAACCACACATCTCCGTGTTGGATGCATTACAGAAAGCTGAAGTGCGAGAAGCCTGAGAGAAATGGCTCTTTACCGTGATGTGCAATTTACTGGAGAGACAAATTATTCACTTGGTGATGGTTAGGGATCCTTCCCATGTCAGAGCTCACCGAGACGCCAGCAGGAGGAGACTTGTCACAGAGGCGCAGTGCACAGCAAGTTGATTTTAGACTGATCTGTGTGAACGCCACCTCCTCCCATTGGCTTGCACTTCCTTTAACGTTTCCAGGTGTTTCCAGGTACATCATATGGTCTGTCCTGCATTCAGAGGTTGTGAACATTTTATGATTTTTCATGTGAGTTTCTTTTAGATTTTTTTTTGATAGCACACGACAGAATAGACCGTTGTCTACGTACATTTTCTTGTGACCTGCTTTTTTTTTAACCAATATTTTCAATTCTTCTAGGCTGTGTGATATATCTGAGTTTTCCAAATTGTGTCAAGTCTTCAAAAAAAATTGAAAAACTCACTTAAAAAAACAAACCTCTAATGTCAGGGGCATGAGTGGGCCTGAGTGAGGATGAGCTGGCCTCAGTACTTGTCTGCTGTGCAGTGAAGGGACAGGTGTCCTCCTCTTCCTCTTGTCCCTTGCCACCAATTGTCAGGTGGCAGGCCAGAGAAATAGGCCTTGGGTCATGAGAGTGCTAGAGATGGCCCTGTCCTTCATGGGCTGCAACAGTTGAGAGCACGGACCCTGCACCTTGCCTGGGTGGCCCAGTAGAGCTGGTCCTGGTGGTGTGAGCATAGGTGAGCCAGCCCAAGGGCATGAGAGTGGGTAAACAGGCTCTGCCTCTGCTGGCTGCAGCATTGGATGAGCTAGTTGGGGCAGTGCTGGAGAGCTCACCCTGGTGATCTGGGTATGGGAGAGCTGGCGGGCTGACCAGATCAAACACCTACCTCCCAGGCTCAGATCCAGGGCTTTGACTTTGACTTAACCTATCCTAACATCTACCCCATAGATGCTGGAGTTCATGAGGTGGTCAGTCCTACAGATCCAAAGCTACAGGATCTCCATGACACAGGGCAACAAAAATGATATCAGAGAGGAGCCCAGTAAGGTTGTAGTATTGGTAGTGTAGTAGAAGCCAGAGGCCTCAAACCCGACCAGTGACTCATTACAATGAACTACAGCTTCCACAATGAGATTTTTTTTTCTTTTTCAGGGCTGAGGGTAGATACAAGGGGATGAGGAAATGAGTGGGATTGGGGTACATGATGTGAAATTCACAAAGAACCAATAAAAAGTTTTTTCAAACCCCACTATAAGAGAGGCCCTTGGTTCTATGAAGGTTATATGCCCCAGTATAGGGGAGGTTATATGCCAGGAAGAGGGAGTGTGTGGGTTGGTGAGCAGGGGGAGGGGGAGGGAAGGATAGGAGATTTTCAGAGGGGAAACTAGGAAAGGGGATAACATTTGAAATGTAAATAAAGAAAATATCTAATAAAAAAAGATAATGAAAAAAAAAACAAAAAAGAATTTGTTTAAAATCCCATTATACATTTATGCATATCAATGGATACGTGTTCTTAAATTAATATAGAATGAAACAGAAAATTCCATGTGTTTTTATCAATGGGATCCTTTTTCTATGTATTTAAATATCTACCTACAATTTATCTATTTTATTTTTTCATATTGAGAGTAATAAAATAAAAAATAAGTTTTTTTTAAAGCCCTCTATAAAGTAGATGCATAAGTCTAACTGCAAATTTGAGACCTACCCTGGTCAAAGATCATCATTATTAGTTTTAGATGAACCTGCATTAATTCCCAATGTTCAAGTCTTCATATCAAAGTTTATTCAAAACCCCAATTAATAATTCATTAGAAGGTATTAGCGAGGATAAGTGTTAAACTCACTCATTTATCATTCCTGAAGTTTGCCTTCCCTGTCCAGTAGGTATGGAGAGACAGGGCAGGATTTCCTTACACGGTTCTGGTATCTCTCCCTTTCTTTAAATTTTCAGCCTTCAGATGCAGGTTTTATGACAACACTAGGAGGCCCTTTAAGATTCAGCCACATGACTTGTTTAGACCGGAAATGTGTAGGCTGCGCTGCTCCTCATTGGTCAAGTTGCTGTCCTGTTCCCTCAACGGTACCCTGCCCTTACAAGGTTGATTGTCATGACCCTGGAGTGAGCTCATAAGTAAACCAGGGCTAATTAGCTTTGCTTTCGTTGGAGGCTTTTGCTCAGAATAATATTTAAACTATGAACAACCCTGTGGCACAACTTACTGGATAAGAGAACACGGCAGACTAGAGAGCGTGCCAGGCGTTTGCAAGGCTGATGTAGGTGCTTGCTGGATGGACTTCGGGTTGCTTTTGGCTTAGAGTGATACCTAGGGGCCTCAGCTCTCTCTTGTTCGCCGACTATGAACACAACGCGCCGTGGAGTCGCCCTGCTGATGGCAGCCACTTGGCTCTGGCTTATCTTTTCTCTGTTTGTTTTGACTTGATGAGTAGGTTGTGCACTTCTTGATAACACAGACTCTCTGTTGTAAGGTTTTCATCACCCGGGTTCACAGGAACCTATGAAGATGGATCACATCCTATTGAAGATGGATATGTCTAGAATAGTCTAGATGATTTCTTTTTAAACTCCAAGTTTCTAAATTTAATTTAATTTTGAGAATTGGGTGTTAGAGCCTTTTTATTTTTGGTTTTGCCTGAAAAGCTCTTTAGATACATACATGTCATGTCCTCTATTTCCCCAATATACACACTCTTCCCATGGCGCCCCCCCCCCCCCATTGCTAGCTGGTACTTTCTTAGCTAAACACTTTGAAGAATCCAAGAGAGAGTTTGAGATCACAGTCCCATTATTCTCTGGAAACATGGGCAGTCTGAATTTGGAGATTATGGCTAATATCTGATGGTTATGTAATATTTAGAGAGGCTTACTAAATAACTCAGGTACAATTATAAAACCGGAGCTCAAAGAAAGACACGGGGTCAGGTAATCAAACCAGAAAGGAGAAAAGCAAAAGGCCCAAAACAAAGCCCCAGATGAGAGGCTCAGCCTGGTGTGTCAACACATCCATCTTGCAGAAATGAAAGGCTTAATAGCTCCCGCAATTCAGGTCAGCGGGATCGGCCAGCTGATGGGCTCCGGCTGCTCTGGGCTGGACCAGCGGGTGAGACACCTGCTAGTTTGAGTTCCAAAGGTTTTCCCGAGTCACATCACTAATACACTCCTGGGGGATTTCATTGAGCTGCTTTGCAAGCAGTTTGTGCACTGCAGTAATGGGTAAACTAGCTATTTTGACACACTGCAAAAACATGTTTTTGAAAAAGAGAAAGGCTCTTGGCTGTTTCAGACAAATGACTGAGGGACATTTTATTGTCATCACTGAACTCCGTGTTGATGTAGGTGTTTAAACAGCCAGCTCCCAGCTCGCTATTTAAATACCTATATACCGAATTAGTTATTCACAAGGGGGAGATGTGGATGAGGAGCAAAAATGATACAATTAAGTTACAAATATAGGCCATACCATCCCAAATATCCCAACTGTCCTCTTTTTCTTCTTTAACGAGTGTCATTATATTTTGATGTGTTTAATAATACAGCAGAGGTTAAATGAAACATGAAAAAGGGGATGTACATTAAAATTGAGATAACTCTTCCCTCAGTGAAGTGGAACCCAGCAGATGTAGCAGCGAACTGTAATTGCTGCCTGTTTCCTGTCAGTCTGATTAAGTTGCATTGTACCAGCTCCAAGTGTAAGAATCAGTAGCTTCCCGTAGGGCGCAGCGTGGGATGGCGGGCTGAGGTGGGGGCGTAACTACAGGCACCTCCTGCTTCTCCTGGTAATGGTGGAGACATACAATAGACATTGATGACATATAAAATCAATAGGCTGTGGAGGGGGGTTAGGAGAACAGTACAATCCATCTTCACAAAGTTTCTCCCAGGAAAGCCAGGGAAACAGAAACAACCTTGAAATCAGAGGTTTGGTGCAACAAGAGGCTAAGGTTGGAGCCAGGAATGCAAACATCCATTTTTAGAAGTAGCACGTATGTCTGAACAAAATCTACATTTGACCAATATGCAAGCTGACAACTGTGTTTCCTGAATCAGCCAGTCAATTGGTGTCTGTTGGGAAGGAAAGGAAGTCTGACACTGCGCGAGGATTTGGAGGAGGATAGACACCAGACAGCTAATGATCGACTCGGGGAGGCAACACAAGTGTAGCGTGAAGCAATTAGAAAACCATTCAGAACCACTCTGTTGAGAGTTCAGAAAAAGGACAGTGGGGTGAAGCCTGCAATGGGGAGGTGGTTTTCATAGGAAAGGACTTAAGGAACCTCTTCAAGATGAGGTAGACACAAGGGGCAGAAGGACAGCCATCTTGACATGGTTTGGACTAAGAGATATACCCCTGGGTGGATCTGTGAAGGGATTTTCAGGGAGGATTAGCCAATGCTTGCCATATGTGCTGGAGAGTTTGATGTCAACTTGACACAAGCTATAGAAATCTGAGAGAAAGGAACACTTCTCTCCCATAAGAGAGTTTGAGCCACCAACTAGGCAGCATACACAGGCTGGTCTGAGATGCCATGCACATATATAGCAGAGGACTGCCTGGTCTGGCTCAGTGGGAGAAGACTTGAGGTCCCAGGGAAGAGAGAGGCCTAGTGATGGCACTCGGAGAGGGGGCACTCTCTTGGAGGCAAGGGGCAGGAGGAAAAGGATGAGGAACGGTGGGAGGGGAGGCCGGGAGGGGGGTTATGGCTGAAATGTAAATAATAATAATACTTATAATAATAATTAATAATACGCTGTAGGCAGATTGGGAGGGCATTTTTTTATCTAGTGATTGATGGAGGAGGGCCGAGCCCATTGTAGGTGGTGCCATCCCTAGGCTGATGTTCCTGGGTTCTATAGGAAAGCAGGTTGAGCAAGTCATGTGGAGCAAGCTAGTGAGTGGCACCCTCTACAGCCTCTGCATCAACTCCTGCCTCTAGGTTCCCTACCCTGTTTGAGTTCTTCCCCTGGTTTCTTTCAATGATGAGAGCTGTATGGAACTCTAAGTTGAAATAAACCCATTCCTCCCCAAGTTGCTTTGACCATGGTGATCATAAAGCAATAAGAACTCTTAAGACCCCATGCGAGCCTGGAGACCTGAGTTCAATCCCAGGACCCAATGGGAAGGTAGATGGAGAAAAACCACTCCCCTAAGTTTTTCTCCGATTTTCACAAGCGTACCATGCATCATGTGATTTCCCCAACATATCATACACATAACACAATAACAAATAAATAGAATTGAAGTGACACCCAACTTCTTTGGTGTTCTAACATGGGATAGAGACCAGCCACTCTCCAGACGCTTGGCTTCAGCCCCAGACTGGGACTTTTGGGCACACACCTTCCTCCAGTGAGCAACACGTGGCTTCTCAGCTTTTCCAGAATGAAGCTGGCCGTTGTTGGGTTACCTGAGCGGTATTTGTTATGGCATATTCTAGTGAAACCTCTTTCACAATATGCACACACATTGTATTGGTTTTGGTTTTCTCTTTGAGAGCCCTGCATAACATAACATGCTATGCTTCAGAACCATAGTGACTCAAACTGTCCAGACTGCAACGGGTCCTGGGGACAGCTATGTCCATCTCGACTGAGCAACTCAGGAATATAGTAAAATGGGTTTTATTCTGGCATAGTCTAGGGAAGGCACCTATTCTGCAGTCATCTACATTTCTACAGGAATAGATATAGTAAATGAAAGCTACCAACCTAAGATCCACAGTTGATCAGGTTTCCCCTGAGACGTTCTGACATATATTCTTGTAATTAATTAAGAAAAATAAAAAAAAAGTGGTAGGGACAGAAAATATGGCTCAGTGGTTAGTGATAATTGCTGTTCTTCCAAGAGACATACGTGGGACTGACAGCACTCACAGGCCGTTCACAACTACTGTAAACACCAGCTACAGAAGATCTGACATCGTCTTCTGGCGTCCTTGGGTATCCCACACATGTGTGCTCCCCACCCCCATTAATTCTTTTTAAGGCATTGGTGGCAACAGCAGAGGCAAAAACAAGGAGGGGAGGCCATCAGTTGATTTGGAGATTTGATCTATATGAAGTGATTTGACTTTCTCCCCCCTGACTCTGATAGAGAGATATGTTGTGCTCATAATAGTACAGTCAAGACAGACATATGGTGGCAGCACAAGAAGACACTAGTTCATTGTCTTAGATAGGGCTTTATTGCTGTAAACAGACACCATGACCAAGGCAACTCTGATAAGGACAACATTTAATTGGGGTTGGCTTACAGGTTCAGAGGTTTGTTCAGTCCATTATCATCATGGCAGGAACATGGCAGCATCTAGGCAGGCATAGTGCAGGAGGAGCTGAGAGTTCTACATCTTCATCTGAAGGCTGCTAGCAGAATACTGACTTCAAGACAGCTAGGACAAGGGTCTTATAGGCCACACCCACAGTGACACACCTACTCCAATAAGGCCGTCCCTACTCCAACAGGGTCACACCCTCTAATCGTGGGACTCCCTGGGCCAAGCATATACAAAACATCAGAATCATGTTGGCTGTAAACAGATTGTGTTCCTCACCTAAGAGAGGAGATGGAAATGTCCTATGACAGTGAAAAGCCGATAGGGACAGTGCCCGAGGAGATGCAAGATGGCTTACAGCTGCCAGCAGTGACAAACCATTTCTAGCACACAGGCTTTGCTCAAGTTTGATCTTAAGATCACGTCCTTCTGCGGTGTATTTCATCTGGGAGGCCTGCAATCAGTTCCTGAACACCAACAAAAAACTCAACTTAAGAACGTGTAATCTAGCAAGATGACTCCGGGCCTTGTGAAGGGGGAAAAGTATCAGCCATACAGCCAACTGCCAGGCTTTTGTAATCCCTTGAGATAACATAAATTGTTCTGATCTTATAGATGTGCACAAAAGGAACGCTTTCTCTGAGTCCTTGTAGGCACCAAGCGTCTCACTTGAGATTGAATTGACTGGACTCAAGAGAAGCTCCTCATGATGTGATGTTTTATTTTTCTTTTCTTTTCTTTTCTTTTTTTTTTTTTTCTGTGATGATAACCTACTCCTGGCTCTCACTGTTTATCATCCTCTCGAGTGACTAGAGGGATTCCAAGCATCCTTAGCAATTCCTAGTACCACATGACCAGTGGAGCTCTCCAGGGCTTATACATACAATCTGTATCCATATGGACTCTGTGTTTCTCCATCTTTATCATATTATCCAGGACTGGGTTTATCTGGTAGCCATGGTCAACTGATCTGACCAGCACTTTTCACCCCAAGACACTAGACCCTGAATTCTTTTCTGCTCCTTCTAAGGTCAACTCAGTCCTCCTAGAGGACCAGCATTGACTCCCTGACCCAGTAAGTAGCAGCTTTCTGTAAAGTTGATTTACATTTTTGGTTGTCATCTTTCCTTCTCAGGACTCAGATATAAATCCTTGATGGTGGAACAAAAGGCTAATGTAATGCCGTCACCTATTTTTGGAAGAGCATCTTCTCATTCCTAAGACCTTGTACCAAGATGTCGTCACCCAAGTCTGTTTTGGTTTTGTACAATGTACTTCTAGAAATACTGCCTTGGTTCTTCTTTAAAAAACAACAACAACAACAACAACAACAACAAAAAAAACGGATGCATGGCAGAACAATATACTTTCATAGCACACAAACCATTCTGTTCTCTTAGGTTAAGTAAGGATGTATTTACCAGGACTGGCTTCCAGTTTGGAAACAGTTCTTCCTAGAGAGGAAAACACAAAAGCAAAATCAAGGGTCAGGATGTCTCATAGATACAGTGGTATTTACATTGCTCTGTGTTACTGATAAAACTAATGTCATTGCAATAATTGTTTTCAATTATGGCACTGTCTTATGTTATGGCAAGGCACGCTTGCTCTTACCACTAAGAGAGGGAATGATATGAAAGTAATGGGGACCTTGGGGCAGAACCACATAGAACCTGGATGTTTTATACTTTTTGAAGACAAATTTTAACAAATGGAAGAGATAACGGATGCTACACATTGAGTCTGTAGAGCCTAACAGAAGCAGGGTGGATAGGTAAGGGGACGCCACACAATGTTCTGTTATCAGGTTGAAAGATGCTTCAAATGAAGGAAAATGAGAACATTGACAAGAAAATCACCCTAAAGTCAACTTTTGGGGTTCATAAGGACCAGGCTTGAACCTCTGCTCGTCTCATAGTAATATGTAACCTTCATGCAGAGTTCATCATTTTTGATTGTTTGCCTTTTGAGGCCACAAACTTTCTGTTATGGTTGGCCTTCCTGTTTAGCTGCTTTGGTAGACTCTCCTCACTGCAATAACCTGGTAACACCCTAATCCCTGCTGTGTTGCCTAAAATCTACACCAAATATCATTTGGGGAACAAGCTTATCTGGTTAAGAATTACTTCTTCAGGCAAATGATTAAAATGTGTCACACAGATATGAACATGCAAGTGTGAGCACACACACACACACACACACACACACACACACACACCACATCTATTTTACAATTATACTCCCAACTACAACAAACACTGTTGTCAAATGAAACTAAGAAATTGGGAAGGGTCATTTACTCACATGAAGTCATTTCCAATTTCTTACCAATTCAAGAATTTTATAAGCTAGAATCCTAATCTGTGAGCATCTCTAACAGAGACACATGGTCTACCATTGAACAAATGACATAATTAAGAAAACAATAAGTAATTGTAGGAGCAAGGATAAGCTTCCAAAAAATGCAAGTCAAATTCACGTCCTTTCATCTCCCTTCCTGTCCTGTCCTTGTCTCTCTTCCTCCCCTTTCACTTGTTATTTCTTTTTTTCTTTTTAATAACAGAAATATCCACAGCTCAACTGTGTATGCTACAATGTACTGCCAATGCTAGCTAGCTATCTGGGTTTAAACTCCAAAAAATGAGAAGCTGAGTTCTCTGAACACGTGGATGATCCTAGACGACTCAGCCCAGTTCCTACAAAATTGTTTATCAGTTTGGAAGTTTCAACAGGATGACTTAATCAGGAAGAACTATACATTACCTTAGATTATACTTGATCCCTGGGAGGGAGCCACACCCTCCCACGGAGCAGAAACTACCTTACCACTTGGTAAGCCTCTGTGTTCACTGACCAGAGAGCTCCACTAACCTCTGGATTTTCTTGGAGTTTCATTCCACAGCTGTGATTCACTAAAAAATTGGCCCTGTGGTTGAACTCAGTATCCAGTTCCTCCTCTTTGTGAAGGTCAGGCATCTTGTGGTCAGACTTTCTGCCCTGGAGCTACCTGGTGGCCACTGTGAGTGTCCTTCTAGGCATAAGAAAGGCACTCTTATCTTTCAGGAAACCCCACAGGTTTTGAAGCAACTTCCAGGGACCTGGTTAGACAACCTTTGTATAAGACCACAGATAGAGTTCTATAGACTTTTAAAAAAAACCTAGGCTATTTTTACTTTTCTAAGGTAATTGATATATGCAAAATACATAGAATATTGGCTAGGTATACATAGAATATTGGCTAGATAGTGGTGGTTATCAGAGTTAAATAATTATATATAAAGATGTTTAATTGATGGGTAAACCAAAGGAATAAAAATTAAGTTGGGACAAAGAAGATGTAGGTACCAAATTTTGAGATAATATAAAACTTTTAGGGATGACAAATAGCATTTCAAATTGCCCCTGAAGGACAAAGTTAGGTATCTCGGTATGATGAAAACTCAGGACTTTCTATCTTCCCGCATCATCTTCTTCCTTTCTGTGGTCTAGGTTACTGTGTCATCTAAGATCAGTAACTACCACTCAGACGGGGAAAGAGAAAAGCACGCATCCATTCCAGTTGCCTCAGTTTCCTGTGGAAAAAAACCTTCCCATGAACTGACATCTCATGAGCTGCAAAGGGATTCAGGAAATGATTTTATTTTATTTTTGCCCCATTTGTTTGTTTTGGTGGAGTATCAGAGTCCTTCTTCTAAAATAAAACAAATAAGCAAACAAAATAAAAAATTTTAAAAACACACAACAAAATGAAATTCAACATCAATAGATTTTTGAGATTTTTCTTTTTACTAAGTGACTCCAAACATCGTTTTAATCTTTTTTTTTAAGATAGGCATAAAGATTTCTTAAATAAAAGACTAGTGGATTTAGTGGAGTGATGTAATAAAGACACAATAGCTCCCAGAGTAGTATGATTATTTTCCAGTGCCAAGATGGATAATGAATGAGCTAAGCCAGTCTGTCCTTGTTCTGCCCTTCCCACTTCATTCCAGTGCTCTACCTCTGAGTTGCTTCCCTTGTCTCTACCTTCCTCTTCTGTTCAACCATCCAGCCGTGCTGGCGCCTCTCCTTGCACAGACAAGCCTTTTCGCACTCTTGAAATTTACAAGCAACCCAACAGTGAGTTTGCAAACAAAACCGCAAAAATGATCTTTGTGCACCTTTGGGGACACATTGTCATTAGAATCCTTGAAAATGGATTTTTTTTAAGTTTCGATTTATAATCACAAGTGTTCTCTGACTTTTATGTGGTTTTTTAAAGATGTTTCGTGATGAGATAATGGAAGAAAATAGTTCACAATGACCTTGGTTGATATTTCCTTGTAACTAAAATTGTTGTTTTTTCAAATGTCTGCTTGATTTGCCCTTTTCCGAATATTTGATCTTTTTATCTCTCCTCTTCCTCCTCCTCTTCCTCTTGCTTTTGATGACTTAAGGAAAATTTTCTCTACACTAAAAATACTCAGCTATTTAGATTGTAAACACCTTTATTTCATTTAAAATATCTTTTCCCATAGGATATCATCTTTTTTTTAGGTTAGTTGATGGAAGTATCCTTTCTGTCTTGTATCTCCCACTCCCTATAAACATGTCGTCAACCTGACTGAAATATTATCATCACAGTAAATTATGAGTACCTAAAATAAACCTGATAAGTGTTTAGGGGCTACATAAATAAATTCATAATACTTAGGTGAAAAAGAATTAGTAATACCTGGATTAATGGAGCTGGCAAGATAGGTCAAAGTACTTTCCACCCATGCTTGAGTTTGTTTCCCAGAACTAACATAAAGATGAAGGACAGAACCGACTTTACAGAGTTCTTCTCTGGACATGTGCTGTTGCGTGTGTGTCCACCCCATAAGCCATATATGCCACAATAATAATAAAGAGAGAACTTTAAAACATTTTGAAGCAAGGCATGATGGTGTGAACGTTTGTCGTCTACGTAGACCCAGAAATCAGACACTTTGCTCATTCTTAGAATTGGAAACAATCACCCATGGAAGGAGTTACAGAGACAAAGTTTGGAGCTGAGACAAAAGGATGGTCCATCTAGAGACTGCCATATCCAGGGATCCATCCCATAATTAGCCTCCAAACGATGACACCATTGCATACACTAGCAAGCCTTTGTTGCAAGGACGGTGATATAGCTGTCCCTTGTGAGACTAGGCCGGGGCCTAGCAAACACAGAAGTGGATGCTCACAGTCAACTATTGGATGGATCACAGGGCCCCCAATGGAGGAGCTAGAGAAAGTATCCAAGGAGCTAAAGAGATTTGCAACCCTATCGGAGGAACAACATTATGAACTAACCAGTACCCCAGAGCTCTTGACTCTAGCTGCATATGTATCAAAAGATGACCTAGTCGGCCATCACTGGAAAGAGAGGCCCATTGGTCAGGCAAACGTTATATGCCCCAGTACAGGGGAATGCCAGGGCCAAAAAATGGGAATGGGTGGGTAGGGGAGTGGGGGGGGGGAACTTTTGGGATAGCATTGGAAATGTAATTGAAGAAAATACGTAATTAAAAAAAAAAAAGAAAAAAAAACATTTTGAAGCAAGGCATGATGGTATGAACGTTTGCTGTCTACGTAGACCCAGAAATCAGAGGCAGGCAGATCCCTATGGGCTTGAGGCTAGCCTGCTCTATCAAAGGAATTCCCGGCCAGCTGGGGCTGAACAGCAAAGCCTTGTGGTAATATGTAGATAGAAAGAAAGAAAGAAAGAAAGAAAGAAAGAAAGAAAGAAAGAAAGAAAGATAGATGGATGCTTTATTGCTGGGCTAGTGGAAGATGCTGTATTAATAAATGGGGCTCAAGTTTTCAGTTCTTCTCAATGGATCTAATGTTACGTCAAAAACAATTGACAAACAATAAAATCTATAGGTGCAATAATTTGAAACTTCATCTGAGGGAGACACTGAAGCCCAGGATTGTAGAAGAAAGGGACAACGGAACAGGGAGTTCATCATAAGATACAGAGATTCTTTATAAAGCGTTCAATACTGAAGAGCCATCATTGCTAGAGAAGATCGATAAGCAGCTAGAACAAAGAGTCAAGAAACGCCACCTTGGCCAGGGGCTGGTGGTATTGGTTACTTTTAAATCAAAAGGGAGAGAAAAGAAAACCAAGAAATGGCTTTAGAAACAGATGAAGGAGAATTTTTATAAAATAGGAAACAGAAATTCTACACAATAGAAACCCCAGTATAAAGAAGTATAGAGCAGAGCTGCCGCTGTGGAAAAAAAAAATTCTTCCTGAAATCATGTCCCATCAGAAGAAAATGGCTTCAAGAAAAAAACATGCACAGTGGTACACAGAAAAGAAAAATTAATGACCAGTAACAAACAAGGAAAGTCATCCTCACTAATAACAAGAGGAGCTCCAAGTAATAGAATAGGGATAATAATAGAATAGGGGTAATACTTCCCCAGTTTTGGGAGAAGCAAGCACATAATCATTGGCCTATTGTTTGAAATCGAGAAATGGAAATAAAACTGGTCTGTTAGTGCTAAGGTAGTTACCTCAAGACAATAAAGCATGCATAGAAAACATTTCAAATATTAAACACTCCTTCAGACCCTACTCACTACTGCTATTTCCAACGAATTATCTAAAAAAAGAAAAAAACGTACATTTAGAATTACATATATGAATTTCTCATTATGTCATCATTTTTAAGAACACATTATGAAGTATTTAACATTTCCAACAGGTGTGATGATTCATGTTGGGGGGGGCATCATTGTTCATTCACAAACATTTCAGAGTAGGAGATGCATCATCAAAGACAAGGACAAAGATTGGAGCAGAGACTGAAGGAAAGGCCATCCAGAGACTGCCCCACCAATGGATCCATCCCATCTTCAGACACCAAACCCGGGCACTATTGCTGATGCCAAGAAGTGCTTGCTGATTGGAGCCTGGTATGGTCGTTCCCTGAGAGGTTCTACCAGCACCTGACCAATACAGATGCAGATACTCACAGCTAATTGTGGGGAATTGCAGGCTGGTCTCCAGTTGAGTTGAGGTCTGAACCCTGATGGTCATAATTCACCTACATGACATGGTAGGTGTTCCCTCATGCCCCTGGAACTCTGGCCCCTGCCTAAGTTACCGCCCCCCACCAGCCCCCACAAGAGAAGCATGGTCAGTAGTCACATAGACAATGGCCCAAGCTTCTGACCTTCAGGCTAAACTCCTCCTCAGTTACCTAGCAACACTGAAGAACATAAAAAGGGCTGTTCAGCCTCACCTCACTTACTCTCTTACTCTTACTGCTTACTCTCTGGTCCCCCTCTTACCCTTCTCTCTCTTACCCTCTCTCCCCTCTCTTTGTCTTCTGTCCTTTCTTTTTGTCCTCTCCTCTCTCCCTCTTACTCTTTCTCTCTAGCCTTCCCCACTCTCCCTCTCTCTATCTTTTTCTACCTTCTCTCTTTCTCCCTGCACTTCTATAATAAAGCTCTTAAACCATAGAGAGTCTCTGCTCCATCAAGGTTGTGTCCACTCTCGCAGGTGTTGGGAACCTCTTCCCTTATCCCTCTCTCCTATAACCCCGGGGTTACAGGGTGTGGCCCTGGGGCCCCCAGGTCGGGGGCTGACCCTTGTCCATGCCCCCGTTGAGTGGATCAGAGGCTTGGATGCCCACCTGGGGCTGAGTGGAAAGCATCTGGCAGCCCTCCTGTGTCTGCCTGCCCAGAGCATAGGAGGAACTCTGGCCAGACGTGGGCTATTCTCCCCTTTTTTCCCCGGCCCCCCTTTTTTTGTTCCCAACAGCTAATCATCAGACAGAGCCCTAGGATCTCAATGGAAGAGCTAGGGGAAGGACCGAAGGAGCTGAAGGGGATTGCAACCCCATAGGAAGAACAACAATATCAACCAACCAGACCCTCCAGAGCTCCCAGGGACTAAACCACCAACCAAAGAGTAC
Source organism: Mus musculus (assembly GCF_000001635.26). Classification (NCBI taxonomy): domain Eukaryota; kingdom Metazoa; phylum Chordata; class Mammalia; order Rodentia; family Muridae; genus Mus; species Mus musculus. The sequence goes on along the minus strand of NC_000084.6, from coordinate 69,205,267 downwards.
ACATGGAGGGATCCATGGCTCAGCTACATATGCAGCAGAGGATGACCTTATCTGGCATCAATGGGAGGGGAAGACCTTGGACCTGTGGAGGCTCGATGCCCCAATATAGGGGGATGCTAGAGCGGTGAAGAGGGAGTGGGTGAGTTGGTGAAGGAGCATCCTCATAGAGGTAAATGGGAGGAGGGGAAGGGAGATGGGAGGAGGAAGGAGGAGTTTGTGGAGGGGAAACCAAGCAGGGGATATAATTTGAAATAAAATGATTAATAATAATAATAATAATAATAAATGCATCATTATTGATGGGGTTGGGTCCTCTTATTGACCATTGTCTCTTTGGCTTCACTGCCATGTGAGTGTGGTACCATTTATTTGTTTTCTGTTCATTTATTTATTTTGAAACACGGTTTCACTATGTAGCTAGGGTGTCCTGAAACTAGCTCCATAGACCAAGCTGGTCTCAAACTCATTTTAATTTTACTACTTTATGTCTGAATTATTGTGTTGAAGGAAGAATGGCAAGCTGGACTCAAACTCATGGAGATCCTTTAGCTCCTGTCCCCAAGGTGCTGGGAGTAGAGGTGTGTACCACCGCATGTGCCTATGATGTGGTGTGGTATTATTATTATTAATTATTATTACAAAGAGGTCTTATTTCAATAAGTTTTTCATGTGCCAAAACTTGAGGAAATAGGTTAAATAAATTATAATGTCTCAGAATGATGAAGACATTCATTAAATGAATGGCACTTTTTCTTAGTATATGCATAATGCATACCCATTATTGGGCACTGGGACGGACGATATCTTAGAACAAAGCAAAAGGACAAAATCACCCACAAACCTTCCAGCCAGGTGAAACCGTTGGGCTTTTCACGTAAGGTCTGCTATGTGGTCTAACTTTCTTTTCTTTGGAATTTTCCTCCTTTACCCTCCGAATTACTCTGTTGATGGAGGGATGGTATGCTCAAGAGTTATTGGTTTTTTTTTTTTATTCTTGTGGTAGTAAGGATTGAGCCCAGGGCCTCCAGCCTGCTAGGCAAACACTATCCTGTATCCCCTGAGTTGCAACAATGCATCCCCTGCCCTGACACCAACAGTGACTGCAACAGGTAATGCAATCTGAGAACGGAGGCATTTGGAGTTTCTGAGGATGAGGTCAGAGAATGAGGGGTATCAGCACTATGGCTGCACTCGGTCCACAGGGTGCGAACAGGCTTTGGGACTGGAAGAGCAATCCCTAGCAGCAGCAGCAGTAGCAACAGCAGCATGCTACCCCTCATCTTGAGTAGCATGTCATTAAGTCACAAGACGGAACCCAGAAAGTCTTTCAGACCACACATCTAAGCTCTGGGGCAGTCTAGCTTTAACATTCAACAGAGGACTTCCAGAATCTGCACTTTTCTACTAAACCAAATGACACTTTGAGTCAGTCCTCCACTTAATGCCCCAAAGCCCCAATATGGCTCATGTCTGTTAGTTTGATTGCTACAGTATCATTCCAGTTCTCTGTTGCTCTCCCATGCCTCAAGGTCAGAGTCTGTCTGGTTCTCACTTTTCAGCTCCTCAACAGAGTCTCACCCTGGCGGGGTCACATGATCGGTGCTCATTTGTGATAAACCCTGGTGTGGTTCCTCACTTCATGTTCTGTATAATGATGCACGTATGGCAACACCCTGGTTGTCTGACAGAGTAGATCCTTGGCCAAAAGTCCCAACAAACACCCATTAAAGATGTCAGATTCTAGAGGGTCTTGACTCCCTCAAACCCCATCAGTGTGACTGGGCTCTCAGCAATCCAAGAGTCTTCCTTGAGGTCAGTAATTAGCTGATTGCTATCATGCACTTACATAATACAACAGCGTGGGCATTCTGTGTCATTTGGAGAAAAAAATAAATTCTGATCTCCTCCTTTGTGGTCCAAATTCCAGGAACTTAAATGGAAAAAAAAAAAAAAACTTTCCAGGCAGAAAGTATTCTCACTGACAGCTCCTGTCGTGATTAGAGTATTGTAACGTGAAAGGAGAAGTAGGATGTAAATTTGAGATGGTTTTCCAGCATTATTACTATACCACAGAGATTCTCAAAGTACATATGTGTGTGCATGTGCACGCATGTCACACACATCCTCTCCAAAGTACAGCACCCATCAAGGCCATTAGCTTCTTACACAAATGAGCCAGATTGCTGCACATGGAATCTTCATCACACAAAGTAAAAATGAGGGGACCCAAGGTACTGTAACAATTTAACTAAAGGAAGAGAAGGCAGGGCATGACACGAGGAATCAATAATAATTCTTAATATGATTTTGTTGAGTTCAGTAGCACTGGTTGACAGTGTTAGAAAAGAAAAACAGAGACAGAGAAAGAGAAGGGGAAAGAGAGAAAGGGAGAGAAAAACGCAGACAGACAGAAACAGAGAGAATCTCATTCTCTGAGTCCGGCCATAGTGGGGGCTAAACTAACATTTCCTGAATGGACTCTGTGGGACTAATTCAAAATCTAAACTCTACTTGGGACTTACAGGAGAGTCCTCTTTAGATGTCAAGTTCAAATACACATCTCTTTCTCCTAAAGAAAAGCTCTTCCCTTGCTTGTGGCAACTCCTGGGGATGTCCTCCCATCCTGTCCACTCAGGTTCTAATTCACTGATGCCCTTTCACGAACTCTTGGTGAAGAGCACCCCTTTCCTCTACATCGGACTACAGAACTCAGGAGGCACAGAGAACCAGCGAGAGGTGATACTGAAGGCCACCTCCCCGGAGCCTGCCTGTGCGATGTGCAAAGGAAGAAATGCCGACAAGATGACAGACACACAAAAGCTGCAATAGGGTTGGGGAGCACTGACGAGGGCACTTACCACACAACCTGGAAACTCAGGGAGTTTATTATGTACAGCACATGGAGGAGGGTTTGAGTAGAGCATCTCTGGAGAGAGCAGTCTCAGGCTGCAGTCATTTCTGAAAGGGAAGTGGCAGTTGCTAGATTGTGACCAACACACTTGTCAAGATCAGCGCGCTCACGTGCGCGCGCGCACACACACACCAGCAGAAGGTTTTGCTGTTTGTCTGAGCCTGACCTGGGAATGGCTTTGGCATTGTCATGTGTCTGGGGCATGGCTACCACACACATTCATTCAGGTTTTTATCCTCCTCTCCACAGTGGAGTCCATGGAAAAACTACCTTGCTAGCTGTGGACAAAATCACATCTACCAAAACAATACCTAGTCAAATACAATAAATGCAAACAGAAAACTAACAGGCGACTATCTGGGATGATTTCGGTAGAACGATGTGAGACAAAAGAAAAGCCGTGAAGAAACGCTTTGATGTACTTACCAGACTAACTTAAATTTCATATACCAAAAATCATGAACAAAATTACAGCTGAAAAGGTAAATGGGAAAGAAGTCCTGGCAAGGGTTGATTTGAGGGCAACGAGCTGTCAAGACAGAAATGGACGAATGACACAAGAAGATCAGTCAGCGAATGGAAGCAGCCGAGGGAGATCTAAAGAAGCACCTTCCCTGACAGCCATCCCAGATAAGCCCATGTCTAACAAGCCAGTCTTCTAAAACTATGCACTTAGCAAAGAGGTTTTATTTTGGCAAAGATATCAGTCCCCACTAGAGACACCCAGAGAGAAGGGCATCCTTCATAAACTCTGCCGAGGATGGAAAAAGACTCCAAGAACTTCCGACGCAGTTAGACAATAGAGTTCAAAAGCCTTTAAGATTACACAGTAAAGAAGTTGGTCGTGCAAAGTGGTGTTAAAATCACAGATTTATGCATCCCCGTTTACGACAGCACAAACTGGAGCTCACAGCATCCAAAGACAAAGAGTCATGTAGTACTGTATGATGCGAGGCTAGCCACTAAAGCGATCTACTACAGTATTTTTAGTGATGTGGGGGGAATCCTCATAAAGATAAGAAGCAGAATTCCAGAACTATACAATAGAATAATAGAAAGGTGTTTTTATTTTTAAGGTTAAAGGCAAGACACCATCAACAAAGTATTAAAACTGATTAATTCCTATGGGTGGGAACAAGCTATTCTTGCTATCTCTATGACTGTGTTTTCCCTCTTGGCACTGATTGTCTGGAGTAGAGCATAATATGTCAGGATTCTCAAAGTACATCTCTAGAGTCCATTTTGGTTACTTTTTTCTAGTAGAAGATATTTTAGCGAGTTGTTTTCCAACATTTCAAAGCAGTGTGTCACCTTCTATTCTAGTTCAAGCTCCAACATAGTAACTCATTTTAGGTACAGGGGTGGTAAATTATAAGTCAGCAATACTTGTGCATAGTTTTGCAAGAAAGAAAGAAAGAAACCAAAAGAAAAGAAAAAAAGTTAAATATCTGTGTATACATATAATATTAAAACAACAACAATAACAACAACAACTACCACCACCTCAGAGGCTAGGCATTGTAGTGTACCTGTATAATTCTAGCACTTAGGTGGTAGAATTAAGGTCAACCTCAGTTGTATAGTGAGTTTGAGGCCAGCCTGGGGTTACCTGAGTCTGAAGCTGTTCAAAAACAAAGCACACAAAGAAACAGAATTCCCTTCCCTTCACAAAGATTCCAAAAAGAGACAAAGATTTGTATTTTACTGAGAGCAACAGTGTTGACCCATCTGAAAGCTGCTGGAGTCATCTTGCGTGGTTTCTCAGAGTGCTCAAGCTCAAGGGAAGTAGGCCCCCATACTTCATTCAAGAACCTCAGGCACTTCTCTGACTATCTGTTCTTTCCAGGAAGTCACCAAGGATTCACTAGCTCCTGAGATTCCAGTCTTTTCCCCAGGGCCAGCCTTAGGCAAACTGTGGGAGAGCCCCACCATCCTGCTTCCCTACTCTCTCACCAAATCTGTCCTCACACACTGTAATCACAGGAAACACTGCTAATACATTTAAGCCTTGTCTACACATCAGACATTCTGTTAAGGGCTTACAACCCTACTGCTTTTGTAAATGTCACAACAACCTCACAGAAGTTTTTCCTTGCCCTCCCTTTCCAGACAGGGATGCGGAAGCCTAGAGGAGGGGTTAAGACAACTAACTGATGTTGGTCACATCGATACCACTGAAATTCACAGCCGATTTAAAAGTTCTGTCCTCCTTGGTGGGTGGAGTTTGTGAGTACTGTTCCAATTCTAAAGATAGTTGATCTAATCCCCCAACGAAAAATCAAATCGTTCTTAACGTTTGAAAAAGTCCAAACTCCTTTGGTTTTCTCTGGTTTCTTGGTGTGTGTTTGCTTAGTTCTAACTGGCCATTCTATTAGTTTCAACTTAATCCCATAAAGTGATTAGAAGCTATTCAGCTTACTCCAATTGTCACCTTTGTCCCCAAACCACTAAATAGATGACCAAAAAAAAAAAAAAATTGTTTTTTACTTGTCTTTGTGTAGACTTAAAACTTCTCTAAGCTTAAATAACCCCTTTCAAGGGTAATTGATTTCCCAGTTTCCCACTGCAAAAACAACAACAACAACAACAACAACAACAACAACAACAACAACAACCAACAGGGAGTTCTCTAGGTAGTGGCCCTTATTCAGCCCAAATACTATGCTACTAGCTAAAGGCTCTTGAGCAATTTACCTGTGAGATATACATTTTTCTTCTGTAAACACCCAAGTTAAAAATATTATCCCACGTCTAGGGCTGGGGGAAAAGTAAGTGAGGTTACATAACTAAAGCTTTTTATGAGTAAGGGGAGTGGGGGCGGGGCTGGCCCCGGAAGTGCACAGCTTTGTTGCCCTTCTTCTCTTCCCTTTGGGCTTTCCTTAGTTCTTCATTTAAAGGTCATGGCATAGGCTATGGGGTTTCTTTGTTTTACGTGTTCACCTTAGATTTCTCACCTGTAACATTCCTGAGAAACCCTGCTTTTCAATCCTGATCTTGTAGTCTCCATTTCTACATTGAGCTAAAAGTCAAGACTTAAATAAAGGGGGTGGGGTTGTGTGTGGGGTGGTGGGGGTGGGACTGATGCTTTTGGAGAACAGCTTTCTAATCAGCTAGGGTTTCTGGAGCCCCCTCTGTGACAGGGTGCTGAGTGCCACCTCCCTGAATGAGAGCTAGGTCGGATTTTATATGGCAGAGTTGCTTCTGTTGAAAATTATACAGGCAGCTGGGTAACAGATCTTTTTTACCCAATAGTATTTCGTGGAAACATTTTTACAGACTTGATTACAAGAAATTGTTCTTGGTGGCTACCAGCAATCCCTCCCAAATCCGGAAGTTAAAAAAAAATCCTGCATCTTGGGAAGAGGTGAGGAACCCAGTTTATTACTAACATTTTAAGGCTATAAACTATGTGTTCAGAAAATGTCCCCTCCTTCCTGGTCGTGTGACTGAAAGATTCCAGACGCCCCACCAGGATAATTTCTTTGCAGTGGTTCTGGTCTCTGACCAGGTGCCCCAGACATCGGGGACAGGATTTCCCAATATTCCCTGGGCTGCACTGTCAGCCTGTCGCACCCAGGACAGGCTCCCTAAAAAAGGCGCGAGTGGAGAAGGACCTTCCCGCGTTCCCAGACTTCTCCCGGAATGGAGGCGCGTTGGCCGCCTGGATTCCAAGCTGAGCTTTCGTTTCCCGTAGGTCAGAAGACGCGGTGGGTGGGGGCAAGGGTGATCGCACAGCTGTCCCCAAGTCCTGCTGCGTCCCCCGCCCCCAGAGTCTCCACGAAATTTGCCACACTGATGTATGCGTCTCATGCTTGTTAGGACTGTTAAGTCTCCGATGTTCAAACCCTGGAAAAAAAAGTGTGAGCCGCATACAGGGCTGGTGTCCCTATTCCCATCCCCGGTATCCCCATCCGCCCCTGTCCCTGTGTTCGGGCGATTCGGCGCTTGGAGGTGACTTTGCGCGCTTCTGAGCATCCCTCCCGCTCGCTCGCCTCGGCCACGGTGACCGTGACCCCACGCACCCTGAACCCTCCGTGAGCCACTGTTGTGGACCGGCTTAGCCCTCCTCGTTCCTCCTGGAGCCTGCGGTCCCCCTGTTCCCGTCCTTGGGTGCTGTCTCAGACCGTCCCCGGCCTCTTCCACACAGATCGAGCCACAGTGCGACAAGGGGATTCTGGAGGCTGAGATCCCTGCGGGCCCAGTCTGTCCACCAGAGAAAAACCCACCCGGGAAGAGAAACAACCCCCGCTCCCCGACACACACACAATCCCCACGTTTTCCCGGGCACCCCATCATCTTATTTATTAGCAAGTCCTCCGGATCCGCCGTGGTTCATCTCTTAAATTGTGATGGTTCAAAGGTTAGACTTGGGACAAAAAAAGTCAGTCATAATTTTACAAGGAAGGGTCGTTGGGGCGGGGTGGGGCGGTGGCGGGATGAGAAACCTGACACAGAACTGATTTTTAACCTAGTGAGAAAGACTTGATGTCTGTGGCCAAGGTTTTTTTTTTAAACTTTCCTCCCAGAATTTCAACGAATGACCTATAAATTAAAACTTAAAACAATTCTAGTTCACTTGCCTCAAAGAATGGAGTTGCGGGTCAGCCCCATGAAGCATGTTCGAGGGCTATCAGGAGTTTGGAATTTAGGATTAGAGCTCCATCTTTAAAGCGAAGAGCGCTGTGTGTGGGGGTGAGGTATCAGAGCAGGCGTCAGTTTTCTCTGACTCTCATAATAGGACTCCTCACTTAGAGAAACTGGACTAGGAAGTCCGAGGTGTAGGGATGGATTATCCAGCCCTTGCGAGTGCTTGGTACTACAATTCTGTTCACTGATATTGACACAGAAGTCAGTTACATGTTTTAAATTTCTGTCCTTTGCCCCAGGCTTTCAATTCTGGGCGAAGAGGGCTGGGGATGGTGTGTGTGTGTGTGTGTGTGGCGACAAATAGTTCTTTTCCTTAAATAGAACAAAAGAGTCTATCCCAAGGATCAATTCATAGACACAACCTCCCTTGTGCCAAATCCCTCCCATTGTCCTCCTGTGCAATTGCAAGTGGGGTGTTCTGGAAAATGCCCTTTCACATTGTACACCTCCCAACACATACCAGTCCCTCCCTCCCTCCTCCTCTACATCCTTGTTCAGAACCGCTCTCTCCCTCACATTCACCCCCTCCACGAGCTTCTCAAGGTCTTCTCCACACAGGAGTTTCAACACACAGTCCTCCAGTCAGCTGAGGTGTATCCCGTCCAAGAGATGCGGAGTAGTGCTAAGGAAGAAGAGTCTTTTTATGGAAGGAATGATCTTTGTTTACTTCAGTGAATCACTGTGCCTTCCATGTTGTTTGTGACCTACCAGTTTGCCTGGGATCTTGTGACAGCCAACCTCCTGTCAGAGGGGGAGAAAAAGAAGGAAGATGTGTGAGCTCCCCCTGGTGACTTCCTGAATTCAGGCTGACTGAACCAAGGCTGCAAGGAAACAGGCCTGCAGCAGAAGGAAACAGACTCCACCTGGGTCCTGACTGATACTTGGATCGCGATGCTAACTTCTGGGCCTCCATTTAATGTGGGTCCTTAGGAGGGGCGGGGTCTTCTCAGTGGACCTTTTAAACTCCAGTTTGGAATGGGGGATTTGATAGCTGTCTGCCTGGGGGAAGGCCTTCTCTTGAATCAAAGGGCTTACTTACTTTTGGGCTAGAGTGTTTTCTCTTTGTCAGTGTGCAGTTAGTCACAACCAGTAACTTTGACACACTTCCTGTTGTGCTGTAGACACAGGGGTTGTCATGGGAATCCGGCACTAGCCACAGTGACCAGTGTTCTACACGACAAAACCTGAGCCAACAGTGTCCTACGCTTAGGAACGGGGGTGGGGTGGGGTCAGAAACACTGTAAACTCTGGTCATTTACAAAAGGCTGCAGGGAATTTTCTCTCAGTCTCCTGGGTGTGTGTGATTTATAGAAGCCCTTAGCAAGACGTTCACAGGTATTTAGTGTGTCCCATTCTTTAACCACAAGGCTGGAAAGAACACACAGATGTACCACCCGTAATTCCTCCTACATCCAGGTTAGTCCGTTCTAGACTAACTTCCCTAAAACGGATAACAGCGTGGGTCTAGGTGATGGCGGTTTCCATTTCCTGTGTAAACATGGAGGTTTGTTTCCTGTTGTTCGGCGTGTGTGACTTTGGTGGAGTCAGACGGTCACGGAGCCTACTTGAGCCCTTTGCAAAACCACACCAAGCTTTAATCAGTCCGGTCCACAATCTCATACCCATTCTCTGGTTTTTGTTCTCGAAACAGACGACAGGTCATTCATTCTCTCTCTCTCTCTCTCTCTCTCTCTCTCTCTCTCTCTCTCTCTCTCTCTCTCTCTCTCTCTCTCTCTCTCTCTTCCCTAATGCCATTTCTTTTGCGATCCTCTTTTCCAGGGGCCTCCCCAAGTCCACAGTGCATTTCACCTGGGGTGAGGCTCACCTCTCCGGGCCGCAGTCACCATGCAGACTGCTCTCTTTCCTGTGTACCTTGTTTTTTTTTCCGCTCTCTCTGTGCATCCCACGAGGCGCTGCACTAACTGATGGAATGCACGCAGGTGCCAGAGAGGTATTGGAAGCGCCATGCAGAAAGGTAACGGCCTTTGTTTATTCTGCCTCTCCATATTGCCAAAGCGGTGCCGAGATCTCTAATAGTTCTCCGCTTAACGAGGACCCTGAAATAATACTCATGAAGGATTTTCTTAATTTAAAAAAATTTTAATTCTCATGTCTCTTAAATGAAAAATGGTCAAATTAAGGAGCCGTTTCCAGGATTCTAATTGATGTATTAGTTGTGCCTTGCCTGCACCCCAAAAGGATTTAAGGTGGGCTTAAAATATTATGAAAACTAGACACGGTTATTAATTCTGTCCTTTCAAGCTCTAATAGTATATAGTTCTAGATCTCAAGTTAAACAACACAGAGGGTTTTTAAGATGAGATGCTCGCTGCTTTCTAATGTCTCTCATCATGTTATAGAAAAAAATCATGGATAAAATTTTTCAGAAATATTTTCATGTCTCTTTGCATATCATACACATACACATATCCACACATACATACATACTCACACTCAAACTGCACTGGCAGGGAACATAGGTTGTTTAAAGCATAGCTATTCAACTGTCATATAAAGTGAAATCTATATTTTCTCTCCCTATATGACTATATATTTAACATCTCTATGCATATGTGTGTGCATACATATGTATATGTTATATACACACACTCCACATTATTATTTCAAAGGGAATTTTCTCCTTCTGGCTAGCAGCAATAACTAGTCAATATTTACACTCTTGAATATCGATGACATCTCGCGCGCGCACGCGAAAGCTGTGGAAAAAAAATGTCTCCATTTTCAAACAGAGTTTTAATTATTTGTAAAGACTTCAATTGTTCACCGTCTAATGTCATGGGTTGGTCTTCACAGTGTGAAGTGCTACTGTCCAGAACCCCCACAGTATTATAAATAGGCTTCTAAAGCCGGGTTGATTGATGTTTGGCATAAAACGCTAATTCCTCTGAGCCTGTATATTCCTTCTGTTCACTGTTTTCATAGAAAAATACCAGGGCTGATTTTTTATTCAAATCTCCAATTTATGCAGGGTTTAAAGTACTAAATACTTAAAGCCCTTTTCAGATTCTTACCCCCCTTTCTGCTAGGTAAGTAGCCAAATCTTCTGCTTCAACACAAATAAGAATCGGAGATTTAGGAGATTTTCCTGTGGGGAAGAGAAAGAGTTTATTAATTATATTGAGAATCAAATAATATGCTTCTTTGACACTAATGTTCCATCTCTCTCCACCCCACACATCCTATGGGAAGACTTTAAAGCCCTTTTTTTCCGGGTCTAGATTACTGTAGTTAGGCTCCCTCGGAAGACAGGATGCAATGGATAGAGTTCGGAGCTGAAGAGAGACTTGGAGATGTTAAGCGGAAAATGTGAGATGATTTTTTTTTCCCTGAGTATGTCCCAGGGATTGTAATATAAACACACACACACACACACAAAAGCACAATAAAGTGCATTTTCATGAGTTTTAATAAATTTTTTAATACTGATGAAATGTAAATTTTTCCCTTCACAGCCCTTATCTGCATTTGACAGAGGTCTACAAAAAACTTTAAATACCAGTGTAAAGCGTATTTAAAGCAATTTACAAGATACTATGGAGATGGTCAGCAATAAAGAATGATAAGAGATCTTCTTAAAATCTTTTGATATTGACATTATTAAAACTAAGTAGCTTGTTCAGATTCTACTGGTTCTGGCCAGTGTCCATATTACTAGATTTTTATTATTATTATTATTATTTGCAAGAGTGCACACATTGGGACATATTAGAAATGAACTACTTGAAGGAGATTCTGAAATGGTCACCACCTGACTGATAGCAGTCATTGATTGTTCTATATTATGTGATGCTTATCGCTCAATAGACACTGGGCCAGGGACATTCCATGCATCTGACCCTGGACTTGGATGACTACTGTGTGGAAGAAGTTCCGGGTTAAGGATGAGACTTCAAAGTCTGTATCAGGGTTGAGAGCGCTTACGACAGCTACGGGTCTTTAGAAGAAGGGATGTAATGAGTGGCACTATGAGTTCTGAGACAGGAGAATCAGGGAGCTCAAGTGATTTGCACAAAGCCCCCTGCTTAGTGAATAATGTAGGGAATGAAGCGCAGTGGTCTTGAACTACACAGCGCTCTGGGAGTTAGCAAGCATTCTCTGCGTAGTAGTAAATGCGTTAGATGTTGCATGCTGCCGAAACCCCTGTCCCTGTTCAACTGTGCGGTCTTGGTACAAAACCAGATCTAGATGATATGGAAACTAATCACACCTCTCTGTCCCAATAAAGCTTTACTAAAAAGAGCCAGATTTGCAGTCTCCTATCCTGGCTCCAACCGTAAGCAGGGACAAGGAAGTGAAAGGACCTCTCTTTGGAACAAATGTCTGTGCTGGATCTGGCCTCTGAGCAAGAAGAAGGTATGTGAACTGGGGGGTCTCAAAAATCTGCCTCCCACCTTGACATCTGACTTTAAATATTACTGTTGGCGACTTGGAAGGTTTTACTTAAAATACAGCTGCATGTATGACATTTTGAATGAACTGGTTTTTTTTTTGAGAGAGATCTCTTAGATCCCACTCATCTTGAACTTGCTGTGTAGCTAAAGATGACCGGAAACTGGTCCTCTTGTGTCTACTACCACAGACTTGTGATTGCATGCAGCATTAGGGATCAGACACAGAGCTTCGTGCAAGCTGGTCCCACCCGTAGCCTTGACTTCCCATAGAGTCCTTGTCATTCCTGGTCTGTTACTTACAAGTAAGCTCCTTCAGCTGGAGCTCCAGGCTGCCTGACACCACCCAGTCTCATTCACAGAGTGATCTTGTTACATCCTCTATGGATTATTGGAACTCTCTGGTACTCTTAACTGCAGACACTGGCTTCCCTCAGTGGGATTCTAGCATTTTTCTGACTCTGTATGACTCTGCTGGTTTTCTGGTCAGGACCAGAAGGCGTGTCTCATACTTACAAGTCTCTATCAGAGAGTCCAAGAAGTAGGTCATGGGCAGCTTGTCTCGTGCCACCTGCCTCTGGAGAATTCTATTTTCACCTGTTCCTGGATCCTCCCTCCCCTACGGCAGCAGTTATTACAACACAGAAACTGCCTCTCCCTGCCAATACCAGCTTCATGTTCTCATGGTGCTTTTTAAAAGGACAAGTGGAGCATCCTTGTCCCCTTTGATGCAGTCTCACGATCGAGCCTGTACTGGCCTTGAATTCTCATCGGTTATTCTGCCTCGAGTTCCCAAGTACTGAGTTTACAGGTATGCGCCACAATCCACACCCAGGTTGACTCATCAGATAAGGAAACCTATAGGTGACAACCAGTGAATCCGCTGGGCCAGCTTTACCCAAAGGTAGTATTCAGAAAAGCAGCTTTCCTTGAAGGAAGGAGATTTTCTTTCTTGCACGTTAAAAAAAATCTAAATAAGATCATAAGAGTTATCATTAGTGCAATAGGTTGTAGAAAGATTTATCCTAATAGTCCTCTAAAATAGCGATGTAATGGGAATGGAGTTTGGAGCTAATTGGAAAAATTACAAGCACAGTTAAGTGAAAGAAAACCAAGCTGATAATAAATTTTTGAAGAGACGAAGCATTAAAATGTCATAGGACTAGCAATGTTTTCTCCCCTCTTCACACTCAAACATGTTTTTAAAATTCAATTTCTAATATAAATTGCAGTGATGGTTTTGTTATTAAAGAACTAAGAAGTTTTCACTAAGGGGAAATGTCTCCAGTCTTGCATTTAATCCCCAAAATCAATCAAGTCTTTAGCGTCCTTTGACTTATCCTCAGATAAAAGAGGTCTTTGAGTGCAAAGCTAAGGAAGTAATCCCCTGTCTTGTGTGTGACCGAAAAGAATGAGTGTAAGCACAGAACCTTGCACTTAAGTAGATTATAGTACCACAGAGGAGATGCTGCTAATGCACGGGAGACAATTAGAATGTCTAAACAGTATGGCACTTGTGGCCGAAGAGTTTGCTGCAGAGACAATGTCCACGCCCCCTGAGAGTGCTTTTCAGAGAAGGCCAGCTCTTGTTGCTGTGACAAAATACCAGACAGAAGGAACTTAATGAAGTTTACCTTGCTCATTGTTTGAGGGTACAGTCTTTACAACAAGGACCTAAGTCAGTGTGGCTGGATCGTGTGGTGGCTGGTCGCACTGGATCTGCAGTAAGGAAGCAGGGTGTGAGTGGGGCGGCTGGAAATGAACACTGCCATTCAGCTCAGTTTCTTCTTTATGCTCAGTTCCAGACCCAGTATCATGGACTGATGCCACCCTTATGCACAACGGTGGGCCTTCCTTCCTTCCTCCCTCCCTCCCATCATCCATCTTTTTCTTTCTTCCTTCCTTCCTTTCTTTCTTTCTTTCTTTCTTTCTTTCTTTCTTTTCTTTTCTTTTCTTTTCTTTTCTTTCCTTTCTTTCTTTCTTTCTTTCTTTCTTCCCTCCCTCCCTCCCTCCCTCCTTCCCTACTTCCCTCCCTCCCTCCTTTCTTTCTTTCTTTCTTTCTTTCTTTCTTTCTTTCTTTCTTTCTTTCTTTCTTTCTTTCTTCTCTCCCTCCCTCCCTCCTTCCCTACTTCCCTCCCTCCCTCCCTCCTTTCTTTCTTTCTTTCTTTCTTTCTTTCTTTCTTTCTTTCTTTCTTTCTCTCTTTCCTTCCTTTCTTTCTTTCTTTCTTTCTTTCTTTCTTTCTTTCTTTCTTTCCTACTTTCCTTTTCTTTTCTTCCTTCTTTCCTTCCTTCTTCCTTCCCTTCCTCCCTTCCATCCTCCCTTCCTTCTCTCCTTAATAAAATCTAAAAAGGCCCTCACAGACATGACCAGAGGTTTGTCTCCTAGGTAATTCTAGAGACTGCCAAGTTGACAGTGTTAACCCTCAGATCCACATTCATAGTAGTTAACATGGAGTTGTCCTCACTGGCTTTGTATGAAAAAAAAAAATGACCCAAAATGGTGCTTCTTTGGTTCAGAAAGAGCTCATTCTTTTTGGTACTTCAAGTACAGGGCATGCAGTGGAGGCTTTAAAAATCTGTTTTGTATACAAATAGAGTGTTAGGATGATCAGCGCATGAGACAATGTGCTTAAGAGACTGCAATGGAGAATAAATATTGCTAGGAATACATACGTCCTAATTGGTCACCAGAGGATTGAGAAGAAGTTTGTGACACAGTTTCTCAGAGGAGTTTCCTCCTATTTGGTGGCTTACTGTCTATCTTCACAGGCAACAGGAGAGGGCCTGAAATGTAAGCAGATGTTCTTTCTTCAAAGTTGCTACCATGACATTACTGGCCTTTCCCTGTAGTCTTTTTCTCATTCATTGCCTAGAGTATATTCTTTGTATATATTCTTAAGCGACACCCCTCAGATGTGCCACGTGTTGTTTACTCTTCATTGGTGTGGTGCTCTCAGCCCAGAGGACCCCTTGTAGGACAACGGAGAATTTGCCTGTTTGCCTGGTGTCTATCTACGATCCCTAAGGGCTGCTGCTACTGAACATCTTGAGTCGGTTCACCTTGATTGTTACAATGAAACCACCGAGTGATTCTCCAAGGTCATTGATTGCTGAGGATAAAACGTAATTCTCCAACTTCCGGGTTTTCAGATTTTTCTGAGGACTTTGATTCCAGATGGCCGAAAGAAGCAATTCCTTCTGGCCCTACCAGGGTAGAATTATATAAGTTAACAAAGAGAGTATACTGCTGTGATGGTTTGTATATCCTTGGACCAGGGAGTGGCACCATCTGAAGGTGTGGCCTTGTTGGAATGGGTGTGTCACTGTGGGTGTGGGTATAAGATCCTCACCCTAGATGCCTGGAAGTCAGTCTTCCACTAGCAGTCTTTGGATGAATACATAGAACTCTCAGCTCCTCCTGCACCATGCCTGCCTGGATGCTGCCATGCTCCCTCCTTGATGATAATGGACTGAACCTCTGAACCTGTAAGCCAGCCCCAATTAAATGTTGTTTTATTAAGACTTGCCTTGGTCATGAAGTCTGTTCACAGCAGTAAAACCCTAACTAAGACAACTGCTATCACAGTCACCTATCAAAAGGTTTCCTGGGCTGGAGAGATGACTCAGAAGTTAAGAGCACTGACTGCTCTTCCAGAGGTCCTGAGTTCAGTTCCCAGCAACCACATGGTGGCTCACAACCATCTGTAACGGGAATCCGATGCCCTCTTCTGGTGTGTCTGAGGACAGCAACAGTATACTAATACATAAAAAAAGAAAATAAAAAGGATTCCTGTTCAATGTATTTGTGAGATTAGTGAGGGGCTAACAAATACCGGGGTATGGTAAATAATCATGAGATGGACACAGGGATCAAACTTTACAGATATGAGTAAGAGTGAGGTCAGAAGCCCATCGATTGCCAGGTAGGGAATATTTGGTAAACCCGAGGAGCCTGGTTGTCTATGGCAGTGAAAATAGAAGTCAGGATGCAGAGATGAAGACAGCGGGCTCAGTGGGTAAAGGTGCTTGCTACCCAGCCGGATGGTCCAAGTTTGATCACTGAGACCCACAACGCAGAAGGATAGAATTCACTCGTAACAGTCGTCTTCTGACCTCCACAGTGCACGGCAGCATGTGCCTCCTGCCAACAATGAAAGAATCAATGATTGTGCTTATTGTAAAAGACGAAAGAAGAGAGAAGAAGGAAGCACTCTCTAGGTATAAAACATGCAGATACAAGTACAGAAATAGGGTAAAACCGAACTTTTGCTGTTATCAAGGTTCTGTTACCTGTTAGACGAAACCAGGTACCATCACTGGCCAAATTCTTCCATTTCTGTTATTTACCCCATCTCTTAGTAATTTACACAGAAGGTGACTGGACTATATGTAGGTGGAACATTTGGCATAATTACAGATATTTTTTGATGTCTTGGATAGTCGCATTTCTTTCCTTATATTCTGGGGCATCTCCCAACTTTCCCTCTTCCCTACCCCAGTACCGTACAACTAAATACATAAATTCAAGAAAAAGGGTGAAAAAGATTTATAAGTCTTAGTGTGTGTCTTAGGGTTTCTGTTGCTGTGAGCAAATACCATGATCAAGGCAACTCTTATAAAAGAGAACATTTAATTGGGGTTGGCTTACAGTTTTCAGAGATTCAGTCCATTATCATCAAGGAGGGAGCATGGCAGCGTTCAGGCAGACATGTGGTAAGAGCTGAGAGTTCTACATCTTGTTCCAAAGGCAAACAGGAGAAAACTGGCTCCCAGATAGCTAGGATGAGTATCTTAAAGCCCAAGCCCACAGTGACACACTTCCTCCAACAAAGTCGTACCTACTCCATAAGGCCACACCCACTCCAACAAGGCCACACCTCCACATAGTGCCATTCCTTGGGCCAAACATATTCAAAGCATAATAGTGTGAGTTAGAAAGACTTGGAGACACACATATTTGCTATTCTCAGCGTTGGTCAAATTTTGAGATTAAATTATGGGTCCTGAAGCCAAGAGGAAAGACAAAAGTACCCCCAAAAGGGAAGCAGGATGTGAAAAAAAATGACTTTCCTCTAGGTTTCTGAGGGATGAGGAAGCCTAATTTAGCACCTGGTGGTCCAGCTCATTACTAAGAATAAAAGCATCTAGGTTAACACTCAATATGCTACCCCAAGCTTTGCTACATGCCCCAAGACTACTTCTAGTTCTTGGCCCATTTATAGTCACCCCAGACTGGAGGCTTGAGTGGTGATGGCAAGGAACCCCTTGGCCCTTCCCAAGGGGACCGTAGATGCAGTGAGAAGGAAGTCCTCCCCGGACAGGGGAAGTGATGGAAGGTGCTGATGTGTTGTATGTTTTATAAGAGTATCTTTCCCCATGTCCTTGAGGACAGAGGTCTGCCTTTCTGAACCGATGCACCCTCAACAGCTAGCCACAGTCCTTGGTACCAGATGCATTCAAAGGTAGGAAGAAGGGGAGGGAGAGCAAGCTAAAGATGCCGAGGGAAGATATAAATATACCACAGAAGCACAGCCATGAGAGGGGAAGGAAAGATTGATACAAAGTTGCAAGTTCTTCCCAACTAAGATAAAAAGAGAAACACTTAACTCTGATTCTCCAATGGGCTGGGGGGGGGGAGGTTCAAACAAACAAATAACCAAACACAAAAGTCAATTATATCCTTTAAGTCTCACTTAAGTCTCATAGTTTACATTAAATCTCCTTTCCCCTGAACTAGCCCCCCTTCACTTTCTCTCTGTACATTGTATGTATTCACATGTAGTGGAGGCTGGTGGTCCACACTGGTACCTTCTTTAATCATTTTACGTCTGGTTTTCTTTTGGGAGAGAGAATAGGGAGCCCACTGTTTGTTGTCTGGATAGGTTTACCTGTTAGCAACCTGCCCACCCTGCCCAGCACTGGGCCAGAGGGGCCACTCCATCCCACTTGGCCTTTCCATTATGCTGGGACCCAGACTCGCATCCTTAGATTGCTACAGCAAGTGCTTCTAGGCCCTGAGACATCTCCCCAACCCCTAAATTTATCTTCTTTGTAGTTCTTATTTCTCACCATATGACATGTCTAGTCGAGTTGACAGGTTAAAAAATAATCAAGACAGTCTGAGAAGCTCTAAAGGATGAAGACACAGGGTTATATTTTAAGTGTTCGGGATTCATATTTAGAAAGACACGTCACTGTCATCGTCAGGCAATGCTCTCTACTCTAAAGGCAGAATTCTGGTGAAACTGTGTTTCGAATGCCAGATAAACTGTGCTCTCAGAATTTTTCCTTGACTAATTTTCCATCATGGGTCGTATAGTCCTCCTTCAGGAGCACAGGAGAAGGTCTTCCATGTGCAGAAATGATGTGGGTGCTGAAGACCCAGAGAAGAACATGATGTAGCATCTTTCAAAGGAGCCCAAGGTCCAGCAGAGTGACAGATGTGGATATGGTGCCACACTGAGGTCTTACAGCACAAGCCTGCTTCACTGTGCGTGACCCTATCGACCTATATTGTCCCTTTCATGGTGACAGTCTGCCAGCTTCATGTGTGGTAGAGCCTAGACTCCAGCAAGGACTTCAATTTTGCCAGGTTCAAGCCCCTGATTCTAGGAGCTTAAGTCCTACCTCCTTCCCAGCAAATGTAGCCAAACCCTGTTTTGCAAACAAGTCATGAGTACGGTGTCCCTTTGCTTCAACCACGAGGCACATCAAGTCTTATCTGACTATGACGTTTGGGGTTCTGACTGGGGACTACCTGATGCTCCTCATTTAAGGCCTTTGTGGGCCTAGAAGATGGGATTTCCCTACCTTCCTCTGCAGCTCTTACAGTGAGAATTTAGGTTTCTTTAAAAGCCCAGTTATATTGCATAAATATGTTTGTGTTTTACTCCCAGGTGTGGGATATGGGGCTGCTTCAGTTTGTCCACAGCCATTAAACATGATTGTCTCGTGCTTTGGGAGGAGTGTGATTTTTGCCAGATGCAGATAGTTTACATCTGGGACCTCTGGGGAGGGTATAAATAGGAGAGCCCTGAGAAGGCCTGTGGTGGCTGCTGCTCCTCCTGCTGCTGTCCCCGCGGCTGCTTTTTCTATTGGTGTTTTGCTAGATTAGTGGTTGGAGATATTCTGACCATGGAGATTGGATGTGCCCCAAGGAAGGTGATGCCCCTAATCAGCAGGAAGTAGTCTAAAGAGTCCAATGTCCTGCTTCTTCTCAAACCTTCATTCTCTCCTACCTAGTGTTGTAGAATTGGAAGGAGTTGGGGTGGAATAGGGAATAGTAGTTGGAAGGGAAGTAGATGTAAGAACCCAATAAAGTAGCTCCAAAGAGTACACTGACACTTTCCTCCATAGAACATCTTTTGTTGAGGTCTTCCAAATATGCCTCTGGCTGAAGTCTAGCCAAGACAGCCTGAGCTCTCCCATTATGCCCTCTCTTGGGCAGAACCTCCATACTATCATGATACCCAAGAGGATTGCCTTTGGCAATTTCCAGGATGCTAGAAGGAAGGGAGCTCCTGCTTCTCTCAGGGTTGACCTAGCTCCGTCTCTAGGATCTTTGACCAGAGCCACAGAGAAAGGCTAATGAGGTTAGAAGTAGCCACTCACTGATAATTTGTGCTTGTGTCAAGAAAAGTATAGAATTGTGGACTAAATGATTACGTGATGAAATACACACAACACAACACACACAAACACGTTGGGGGGGGGAGAGAGAAAGAGAGAGAGAGGAGAGATAGAGAGAGAGGTGTAAGAGTGTATCAGTGGGAAAGATAAGATACAAATCGCTGTTTTTCAATTCCTTAGCCTGATCATGAGAGCGTGTTTAATACACTTCAATATATGCATTTTTTTGGGGGGGGAAGAGATTTTTATGTAGATCATAGAAGAGCTTGACAGAATGTGTTCTTTATGTTCACTCTTGGTTGACCGGAACTTGAGGGTCACTGTCACTGGCAATCCGATTTACCAGTATGCTGCCCCACCCCTCACTTCAAGAGGGAAGGAAATCTTTTGAACTGTTGTAATTTGGAAGCTAGAGAGCTATTTCAAAATCAGGGTGCTTACAGTCAACCTTCAACTCTGATATATTCAGACAAAAATAATTATTACAAACTGAATATTGCTAAAAAATTCATTAGTTTTTGAGCTGATGGGGGAAAATAGTCACAAATCATCAACTTGTCAAACATCAGCATCAGCTCCAACAAGTTCGAGTTCACATCTTAACACTTTCTGCTCGCAGGAGTCCCGCACACTGCAAGATCAAAGAGCCGGGAAGAACACGCACAGATTGAGTCTGGGCCTGAGAGAAATAGCACCGTGGTATAGAAGCAGTTTCTCTCCTTAGCCCTCAGTCACTGGGTGTGTGATTTTCCTGATACCAGGGCTTTCTGATGCCGGGAGTAAAATTCTCTGCTGAAGCCTTTGACAAGCCTCAGCTCCTGACGTCTCACTCTCAAACCCTACTTTAAAAGCACATCTGTTAGTTTAGAGCATTTTTAGTTTATTGAAGAAGCCTTCACAAAGAAAAAAAACAGATGATGAAAATCTCATCTGTCAAAACTGTTATTAAAACCAGTAACAGTGTGAAATTTTGTTTAAATTGAAAGCATCATTTATTTTTATCAAACATTTTATAAACAATCATATTTGAGAAAGATTTGGGGGACCTGGAGAGCCCTCAACGAAAGGCGGCTCATTATGCTACTTCCTTTATAACGTGTGGCACCCACCGGGATGGGCTGTGCTGCCTCCCTCTAACTTCCTGTGGTACCAATACGGTGAAGATACCAGCACAGAGCAGGGATGGGCCTTCTGAGAGTAAACAGAGAGCAGGCAAAAGTCACAGACCTGATAAGGTGGAAGAAACTGAAGTCTAGGGTGACTGACAAGATGCCCACCTGATCTGCCATTTGCTGATTGACATGGCCCCAAAATATGAAGTCCCCAAGAGAGTTTAAAAAAGCAAATGGAAAGGAAGGATGGAAAGATCAAGCTGAGTAGGGTGTGTGTGTGTGTGTGTGTGTGTGTGTGTGTGTGTCATGGTGCACACAGCTGACTTCACGCTCAGACCTGCTACTGATATCAAAGGGGCATTTCACAGCCAGGAGGAGTAAAAGACACCCTTAAGCAGGGAACAAGATGAATGTCAAGTTCATTTAGTGGATCCTTCATGCAATCCAGATGTTTGGCAATGTGGAGACAAAACATCTGACACTGTGTGCTGTGCAGACTCAACCTAGGAATATACAAAAGATCTAGTTTCACATTCTCGACATCTTTGGCTGTCCTGGGTTAGCAGCTCTGAGAAAGAAACTGCAAAAGAAACGCCGGTGACATAAGACTGAAGATTAGCCCATGGCGGCTTCTCTCTCCTTTTTCTCAGCCATACATGCTTGGGACCCTTCACCTGGGACTGTGCAAAGGTTTCGCCACGAGGGTGGAGCAAGGGATTGGGGCACCAGGATGTAAGAGGGCTTGGCAGCACCTCAGTTCCCTTGTATTCTCTTAGGGGAAGACTGGGCACCAGACATCCACTCTACCTTTCATCCCTCAGGTTTCTTCAACTATAAAAAAATGCTACTCATCTGGAGTCACCAGGGCTGGATGCACCAGGGCAAACAGATCCATAAGCAGAGACCGTGGGCGTCAACTGAGGTTATGGGCTCATCTGTGTCTCTTCATCTAAAAGAAGACGAAGCAGATTTTCCAAGTTTACTTCTAAAGTAGCAATACTGAACTGTCTAGAAAAGAAACACATATTAACATTGACCATTATTTTCTTGAGCATTTACTTAGAGTCTCTTGAATCTATCTGATTAATTTTTGCTAGATAATGATGTATTATATGCTTCTATTTCTCTTTTTAATGTAAGTCACAACACATTGGGCTCTTTTATCTTCCCTTGTACTTATTCTAGAAGTTGTTTTCCCCTCTTAAAAAATTAGTGTTGGGTCAGTGAGATGACTAGTTGATAAAGGCCCTTGCTGAGGCAGGCCTAACAACCTGAATGAGTTCCATCCTCAGAGCCCATGTGGTGGAAAGAGAGAATGGACTCATATTTATGAGTTCTCTGACCTCCACCCCCATGCCCTGACACATGTGCACATTCATATTTATAAATAATATAAATGCATAAAGGGCAGAAGTCCAATTTCATAATGTCAAGCAAATTTCAAATAAACTAAAAAAAAAAAATTTCCAATGCTAAGCCCACTTGTGTAGGCTCTAGCTAGCCTGTCCCAATCCATTAGTTATAGATTTACCGGAACCCTTTGTCTTTGTTTAAATATATATTCTATGTGCGTGTGTGCCTGAGTGTATGTATGTTTCCACACTGATCCGAGAGTGATGGGAGTCACAAGAAGGTGCTAGATCTCCTGGAACTGGAGTCACAGGTGGACGTGAAAAGTGTGAGTCCTGAAAACTGAACTCATGTCCTTTGCAAGAGGAGAATGCACACTTTTTGGCTGAGCCACCTTGCAAAGTCCCCTGCGTTTTTCTAACCATAAGTAGCAGTCACTGTTAGAAGCACAAACGCATTGGGAGAAAAGTCTTTTTCTTATTATTCCAAGAGATATTTCCAATATGTAATATTTATTTATAGCATCCATTAAATTCAAAACCAAAATTTATAATGCATCATATAGTTGATTCAGTTGTAGGGTAAAATCTGTAAATGATAATTCAATTCAGAAAAATAAATTGCAAATCCTTGTGTGTCACTCACTTTACTCTATTTCAAATCTTCAGTTTGAGTACTACTGTTGCAACTAAGTATGGCTGCGTGATTGAAGACCGCAGGCGCATATTTCAGATGAGGCTGCATAAGAGAAACCGAATAAAAATATACAGTCAAGGGGAAGAGAGCATAAACTTTCAGTTAAAGAATGGTTGGCTCATGTATTTTGCAAATGCATGGCAGAAGTTATTAAATCATCCTGTCTCTCAGCAAAGGTGCTCATGGGAATCAGATAAGGACATTTTCATGAGAGAAACAGAAGTGGGGCTTATTCGGAGCAGATTTATGACTGTCTGTGGTGGCACATACCTGTAATTGGCACCTGAGAGGCTGAAGGGGAATCCAAGTCCATGGCCAGCCTGGGATACATGGTGAATTCAAGAAGAAGAGCAGCCGGACTGTATAGTATGACCCTGCTTCAAAATCCAGTTATGTAAGTGAGCGAGCAAGCGAGCAAACAGGTAGTGAATTGTAGTTGTGGAAGAACTAAGGTCCCAAAGGCTTAGAAAGGAAACTAGTCTCTGAGAGGTAGGGAGTCAGGTCGGGAGAGAGCCCTCTGTGTTTCATGGCACAGGGAACCTGATTTCTAGAAAAGGGGATTGAAGAATAGTCATACCAGCTAGGTCTCCACTTGGCCTTCCTCTTGTGCTTTTGCTTAGCACAGCGCCACAAAAGCCCTCAGGGTTTTAAAGAATTAAGATAAGACCTGAATTCTTTTTCATTCTGTTAGTTCAAGATGACTGATCGCGTGTTCAGTGTCACCCAAGTATGTGCCTTCGAGGTTTTCTGTGTTCGTGCAGGTTTGCTTTTTGTCTCCCCATGAAGCTCCGCATATCGAAGTGATGGGCAGAGTCAATGCATGCATTGGGAATCATCTCTTCTGATGAGTTAATTTTATTAGACTCACCCTTAGTTTGAATTTTCTAACCTTTATAAATGGATCCCATTTTAGGGCAAGCATTTGTTAAAAAGAACCAGGCAACAATCTTACACATTCAGGGAGCTATCTGTAATCAGTAGTTTCTTTGGACTCTTACTTGATCAATGGCTGCCTTCTTTGAAATTTAAACACTTCCCTTTGTCTTTGAAGTGCTTCAAGCACTTCACCAAGGCCTAGTACATTATGCTTACATTTTTATAATGCTCAAGCCAAGGGGTTTTCTACTGTTGATTAGCACCGGATATCAGAAGGGAGAGACTCTTAATCAGAAAGGAGAGATTCTTACTTGTCTTTGACACTTCCGTGCCAACACCTTTCCGACTTGCGGCACTGTTTTGACCCCTCGCTGACCATTCACAACCTTTATGGAACCTCACAACCTTTATGGAACCGACTAGCTTAGAATGAACCTTAAAATAGAATGGCTTGGCTGCGAAGGATTATGAGGATTATGCTAATGAGAGGGAAAGACCCATATTAAATGTGGGCAGCACTGGTCCCTGGGCTCCGTTTCCAGACCCACTGAAAAGACAAAAGTGGGCTGAGCAGCAGCCCTTGGTGTTCCATTTCCTGAACTGTAGATACAATGTCACCATCTGCTTCTGTCTCCTGATGGCATCCCTTCCCTGCAACGACGGACTGTATCCCCTTCAACTGTAAGCCAAAAGAACTCCCTACCTTCTAAACTTTGCTATGGTCACAGAAGCAGCTCAAGTAAGTAATGCGTCCAAGGTGGAAACAGATAGTATTTCTTTGAACATTGCATTTCATACTTTATGTGCCCAAATTTTTCTTTTGATTTCTTCTGCTCTTTTCCATATTTCCTTTTCCTCTTCTGCCTTTTCCTCCTCTGATGTCTTCTGTTTTTCTTTACTGTTTCTTCCTCTGGGCTTTGGCATTGGGTGACAGCTGTCTTGGCCCTTTTAAACTATGATGATAACAGTAATTTGGGATACTCCCTACAAAGTTGAGGAAGAGCTCCTGTTTCTATAAGGCACCAAATACTCTCTGTTACAAGTTAATGTTGGATGTTTAAGGAGTTTTTTTTTCTGCATCTGTTGATATGATTGTGTGTATGTGTGTATGTGTGTATGTGTGTGTAGGTAGTTTTTTTTTCCTTTAAGCTACTGCTATTATAGATTGTTAGATTGCTTAATATCAATATCAAACAATCCCCCAATTATTTGTGGCCACTACTATTGTAAAGAATTTTAATTCCCTGTAACTTAGAAAAACCTTATTCCTACAAAAAGCTACTTAGATTTTATTAGCCATTATATTGAATTTAGGTAAATTTGGAGACAATCTTCATGTTTGTAAAAGTAAATATTTCAGTCTATGAGGGTGGCATATTCATCCATTTGTACTATTTCATCTTTCTCAGTAGGGCTGTTGAGGTTTGATGTACAGATCTTGAGTGTATTTTGTTAAATTTATTCTAAAACTCCTCCTGAGGCTGACTCAATTGTATGTGATGTTGCACTGCACAGTGTAACTTCCAAACATTTTAAAAGATTTCATCGAGGTACAATTGACCTTTGCATTTTCTGACCTGGATGAACTCACTTGCTCCCGGGAGCCTTTTTTCTCATGGCTTACATGTTTTGTTTTGTTGTTGTTGTTATTGTTGTTTTTGTTTTGTTTTGTTTTTTGTTTTTATGCATACCTAGAAAATATAAATGAAGAATGTTTACTTATGTCCTCCCAACTCCACTCCTGCATCCTGCCCAGGCTTATTGTATTGCCTAAGACTGGAGTTCCTTTTAGAATAGACATCGTGAGGACGAGCATTCTAGACTTGCTCACAAATTTAGGGTCAACATTTAGTGTTTGACCAATAATTATATTATGATTTCAGCTATAATTTTGGGTATATTACTCCGACTGACTTTTATTCATTTTATATTTTTGTGTTTTTTGCATTGTGTATGTGTGTGTGTGCACATAAACATGTGGGCATGTGTTATTCAGTACATGTATGTAGAGGTCAGACGTGAGTTTGTAGTACTTTGGTTTTTTTCTTTTCACTATGTGAGTTCTAGTGATCAAAATCAGGTCATTGGGCTTGGGAACTAGGGTGTTGTCTGGCAGGGCCATCTCCCTGGCTCCTTGATGAATGTTCAGAGGTGTAACTAACCTTGCCTTCTGGGGATAAACTTTACTCATTAAGGAACAGATCTGAGATGCTGATTCTGCTTGCCAGCATCTTGCTAATGCTGCTTCCTTTATGAAATATGTATATTTCTTTTAATAAATGACATGTGCCTTTGTTTCCTAGCAGGGCAGTGCTGCCTTCCAAGTCAAGTTGAGAGACCCTGCTCGGCCTCTGCTTACTTGAAGAATCTCCATGGTTGGCATTATGCTGTCAGTTGTCAAGAACTGTGCAAGGATTATAGATTTTTGAAGGTTTACTTTATGAATTAGATCTCTTTGTGTGTATGCATGTGGGCCCCTGTGCATATGTATGCACATGCATGCAGAGGTCAGAGGGCCATATCAGGTACTTTCTTCTATTTCTACCATATTATTATTGTTGTTGTTATCATTACTGAGACAATGTCTCTTGTAGAACCTAGCGCTCACAGATGGGATGGGCAGAATGACAACAATCTCTGGGGCTCTCCCCGCATATGCCTCTGCCTGAGCACTAGGGTAAGAGATGCTCCCTACCACACTCGGTATATGTGGGTGTTGAAGATCTGAACTCAGGTCCTCACACTTGGGTGGCAAGCATTATACTGACTGCGTCATCTCCCATGCCCCAATTTTAACTTCTTGATGTGGAATTTTCAGTTTTCCTCTTCTCAAGAGAGCTTTAGAAATCTGTGTCTGAAGAATTCTATTATTGCTAAAATATCATAATCATTGGCACAAAGTTCCTAATACATTCCTTCCATGGGGGCATCCCATTTTCAATTCCAGATTCTGATGTATTCTACCCCGTATGTACGCTGTCACATTCTGTTAATTGTTTGTTATTCTTATTGATGTCTATAATTCCAAAGCCTTGGAATTATCTACTTTCTTTCTACTTTACTCATTTCTGTTCTTAGTTTTACTATTTAATTTCATTTTTAGTTTCATTTACTCTATTTTTCATTTCCTTCAGGTGGGAAATTAGGTAACTGACAAGATTCTGCATCTTAAATGCTTAGCACAAGTACTTAAATTAGCAAATTTCCCCCTAGATACCATTTAAACGGCTTCCTATAAATTCAACATGTTGTATTTTCATTTTCTTTCCATGCAAAAAAACCAGTTTTTGTCTCTTTTTAAAGATTTTATTGAACATATGGACTATTAAAATTATATAATTTTCATTTTCAGAATTTCAAGGATTAGCCTGGGCTTCTGGCACACACATACTCTCTGTGTTCAGAAGGTTGAACCAGGAGGCGAATCGTGAGTTTGAAGTCAGCTTGCACCACATAATTAGTCCCTGTACCCCTCTGCTCCCCACAAGACAAATTCAGTGGTGATTTTAAATCTCTTTTTGTTGTTTCTCATTGATCTGATTATTTCAATGTGAGTTGGCTTTCCTCTTCTGCTATTTTTTTTTAATCTGTAGCTTCCTGGAGTTATTGGTTTCTCTCTCATTAAAAAATTATTCTCTCTCTTTCCCACTCCATCTGTCTCCCCTGTGTGGATACTAATATATATTTTAAAGGCAGGTTAAGATTAACCTGTATTGTAGGGGTTTTTATAAATCATATTGTTTATAAATCATAATCTTGGTTATATACTGAAGTTTGTATTGAATTATCTGATTCCACTTTAAGTATTTATTTTTACTTATGTGTATGTGGTGTGCATGTGCATATGTACGTGTGCTTGGTTGTCTGTATGCGCACAGTTGCACAAGGACACTAGAAAGTGGTATCAGGTTTCCTCAAACCGAACTTATGGGCAATTATGAGCTGCCTGACCTGGGTGCTGGAACCCAAACCTGGTTCTTCTGCTAAAGCAGCAGGTGCTCTTCGCTGCCGAGTCACCTCTCCAGTCACTAAAGTGTAGCTCTGGCTACCCTTGACCCCAAGATCCTCCTGGTTGCCCATCTTTTCAGCATACCAGTGTGTGCCACCATGACTAGCTTGGCTCCATTCTAACCAGTGGAAAGCAACATGATTTCTCATTTTTTGTATGAATTCTGTCAAGCATTTTTGCAAGTCTTAACACTCCACGATCATTGTCCTGCTAAGAAGTTGCCTTTGCAGACACTTATCTAACACAGAGAGGTTGGTATTCAGCCGAATACCCCATTCAGATCTCTGGAGTACTTCAACATAGCCTTCTACTCCCTTTTGTTCTATTCTTCAATCTTGTGTTACATTGGCCCCTTTGCACAGTGTTCTGCTTTCAAGTGAGCAATTCTGGGCAGCTGTGCTTGAGGGTCCCTTCCTTGGTGTGGAAGTTTAACCGTTTCTTCTAGGCAGAATGCCAGTGCATGGAAGAATCACTTTTAAACCCCCCTTTGCCGCTCAGAGGTCAGAGTCCCATGCTGTCTGCTTTCTGACATGGGAATGTAATCTTTTCCTAATTTTGCTCAGTTTCTAAATGTTTATGGCAGAAAGAGAAATCTAAACCTTGTTACATTCATGGGGTTAAAGATCTTGTGTCCCTTCAGATTTCTCTTCTTTCCCCTTGCTCCCACATCCCATGGAAGTTGTTCTCTCACCAGCCACCTCCTCCTATTGCCTCTGCTCTTTGTCCACGGTAATCTGTCTTCTGAATAGTCATAGAACTCTTTTATCCAATCTCCCATTTATAGAGTCCATCCTCCCACCTGAGTCAGCGTGCCTTTGTCAAGATCATTTTCCTAAAGTTCTCTTATGAGCTTTGAACTCTTCCATGGCTTCCCATCACAGCACCTTTTCACGGTGCTACCGAAGCCCTTAAACACTTCCCAATATTGGCATCAGAGCAGCTGATACTAGCTATTGAGCTTTCACCTAATCTGCCTTTCCAACAATCTTTCTCCTCTGTTGGACTACAGTCGTTCCTATTTCTGAGATCAGGACAAAATTGTAAGTCTCCTGCAATTCCCCTGGGACTTTACTTCTTTAAAGTTAAAAAAATAAGTATTATCGTGTGTGTGTGTGTGTGTGTGTGTGTGTGTGTATCACAGAAAGAGGGACAGGGGATGAGCGAAGGTCAAAGACCAGGGACAGCTTTCAGCCCCTGGACCTTTGCTTCTATAATAATCTTCATGGATTGAATTCATGCTATGAAGCTTGTGTGACAACTGCCTTTTTCTGTTGAGTCATGTTACTGGCCCCAGGCCTCATTTCTTATTTTTTTCTTCATTTATTTCTGTGTTTGGTGTGTGTGTGTGTGTGTGTGTGTGTGTGTGTGCATGCCATGATGCACGTGTGGGAGTCAGAATACAACATGTCAAGAATTACGGACACTAGACATGATACTTCTTTTTTGTTTTATCTCTCCTAACTAATGCTAGCAGTAAGTTCCACTGACTCAGTGCCTAGTGAATGCCACCAAGGAAATAGTTGCCCTTGTTTTGTCACTTCCCAGTGACATGTTCTTTGTGTTCTGATGCCTCAAATGCAGAAAAGGCATCCAATACTCCCCACCCAGTGGAGATGGGCAGCTCTCTGTTTTGCATGTCGCATGACTCACCATCCGTATCATTTGGCATCCTTTTATCAAATCACTCATTTGACATAAGACAATTTCATTTTCAATTCATGCTTTTTCCAATTATACTTTTAAAATATTTATTTATTTATTATATGTAAGTACACTGTAGCTGTCTTCAGTCACTCCAGAAGAGAGCATCAGATTTCATTACGGGTGGTTGTGAGCCACCATGTGGTTGCTGAGATTTGAACTCAGAACCTTTGGAAGAGCAGTTGGCGCTCTTAACCACTGAGCCATCTCACCAGCCCTAATTATACTTTTTTTAAGATGCCCATATTACCTGTTTTCAAGTCCATGTGTTTCTTTCTCACTAGTTTATTAGCTCCAGAGAAACAAAGTATTGGTCAGTTCATACACAAATAGAGGCAATAAAATTATTTGGCTTTTTTTCCCACTGTTGTGACAAAATATGAAGCAGAAGCAACTTATTTCTACCTAAGGGTTCAGTTTGCCATGGTGGAGAAGCAAGGCAGCTGGGACAGCTCGTTCCATGGTAACTGGAGTTTGCAAGATGACTCATTCATGCCTTGAAGAACGTGGAGAACCTAACCTGAAGTAGGGCAGATTGTAACTCTCAAAGACTGATGCTTTCAGGGCAGCCTTTATCAACCATTCCAAAAAATGTACCTCCCCAAATGATACTATAGTAGAGGGCCAGGTATTGAAACACAGAAGTTTGGGAGAGTGATTTCACATTCAACCCATAACTACAACAGTTATGATGATACAATTGTAATTAATGTGCTCTGTGCTTTCAGCCAGCCACATGAGGTGTGGGTTGAATGTGAAATGCCCTCCACAGGTTTGTGTGTTTAAATACTTAGTCCCCAGTATTGGAGATCATGTGCTCTTTGGCAAGGTCATGGAACCTTTAAGAGGTGGAACTTTATTGGAGGAAGTGGGTCACTAGGGGTCGGCTATGATGTCTTACAGCTTAGCCCCATCTTCCTGGTCACTTTGTGCTTTGGGATTAGAGATCCCAGGAAACAGGCCAGCGTCATGCCCCTGCCACTATGATTTCTGAATCATGATGATCTGTATCTCCTCTGAAAGCAAGAGCCCAAATTAACCCTCTGTCCCTTAAGTTGCTTTGTCAGGTGTCTTATCTCTTATCACAGCATCAGGAAAGCCTGACTTACACAGCATATGGCATCAGATATTAAGGACTTAATGAATGCATAAGAACTACTTATTAATAATAAGTAATGATAAATAATGCTTATTTCCCTATTATATATATGTATATATATGCATTTATATAGTACTCAGCCTATATGTATCATACAAAAAAATCAAATGGGAAAAATACTGGGATTTTATTTATTTGGTTAGTTAATTAAACAAAATTTGAGACATGATCTTATGATGTAGCCCTGGTTAGCCTTGAATTCAGAGATCTGTTTACCTCTGCCTCCTGAGTGCTAGAACTAAAGATGTGTGCCATCACCCCTGACTTTATTTGGTTCCTGTTTGTGAAGGGGATTGCTCATTTTCAACCTTACAATATGCACTCTATAATAGGGAAAAGGTGGGAAGGACTTTTACATTTCTTTTGTATCCACTTTTGCAGTAGACTGATATTGGCACTTGGCACACATTCTTTAATTATTTCGATGATCTTGAGAAGCCCACATTATTGTCTGCCTACTGGACGTGAAGGTCTGATGAATAGACCCCGACATGCACAAGGCTATTCAATTAGGAGAACTGTCCATACTCAAAGATTTTGCAAAGAGCTTGGAAAGTAACCCAATTTTAAATACCAAATTGGCTTCTGTGTAGTATATATTTCTAAGTCCACATACTAAAGTGCCTATCTGAACATGGTACTTGAGTCTATGGCCAATACTCTGAATGTACTTGATTCTGTCTGATCTCAGAAACTAAGGAGCACTGGCCTTAGTTAGTTCTTAACTGGGAGAATATGACATTTGAAGATGATCCATGCTAGACATTTGGAATTGTCCATAATTAGTTGAACTATGAGAGGTGACTTCAAAACTAATCATTTCAAAAGTACACTGTGGAGTCATTTCTCTTCCTACGGATTCTCTTCATCTTGATCTTAAGAGTCCATGAGATTAAGCTAAGTGAAAGCCACTGACACATTACTATCTCATCTGGGTGACCATCGCAGAGGTGTGAGCTCACACATCCCCAGGTCCAGTGTTGGACTTTCACTCCCTCCAGTGTGCAGTAGACTCTCCAGAAATCACACTTAGTTGAGGTGTGATTGCTTCTAGTGAAATGACCGACATTCTAAACACCTCTAGGAGAAACTGTAAACATGGCCTTGCGATAATCCTGGTTGCTGTTATCTCAGTCCTAACATTGTACAGCAGTGGGATTACAAACACACTACATGGGCAGCAGCTCCAGAAAATATAAATTATGGTCCTCAGTTCTCTACAGAGACTATATTGATGTGGTTTGGACACTTAACTGCTTTCAAGTTTGTTTGTATTTTTTTTTCTGTTTCATTCATAAAATTAAGGCTCAAATATCAAAACCACCAGAGAAATTTCTTTTCCTTCTTAAAAACAATTTTTACTCCAAGGAAGAAAACAATCA
Source organism: Mus musculus (assembly GCF_000001635.26). Classification (NCBI taxonomy): domain Eukaryota; kingdom Metazoa; phylum Chordata; class Mammalia; order Rodentia; family Muridae; genus Mus; species Mus musculus. The sequence goes on along the minus strand of NC_000084.6, from coordinate 69,173,386 downwards.
ATGACTGCATGCTGGCGAATTTTATGTCAACGTAACACAAGCTAGAGTCATCCGAGAAAGGAACTACAATTGAGAAGACTGTCTCTAAGAGATGGCGCTGTAAACACAGAGCCAGTAGCACATTGTCTTATTAACTAATGAATTGTGGGTGGGACAACCACGGGGTTGGATGGTTCTGGGTTCCATAAGAACAGACTGAGCAAGTCACCAGGAGCAAGCAAGTAAGCAGCGCCCCTCTGCATCAGCTCCTGCCTCCAGGTTCTTGCCTTTCCTTACTGATGGTTGTGAGCCACAATATGGTTGCTGTGCACTGAGCTGGAATCCAAGGCTCAGGGGCTGAATGACCATGTTATAAAAGCTTTTCTCCTAAGGCTTGCTAGGCCTCCTCTATCCTCAAAATGTGATGTGCTAGACCTTATGTGATTCCTTACACTGAAGAAAGAAATAGCTGTTTTTGTGAGGACAAAAAAAAGTAGCATGGACATTAGTCAAAAACCATACTGTGTTCCCAGTTCAGGACTTCATCATACACAGAAATTTATGAAATACAGTTTATTCTCACTGTTCAGTAGGAAATGGTAAAAACAGAATGAGATCTCTTGCTGGAGAACACTACGGAAATCAGAAAAGAAATCAGACAGCCAGAAAAACCAGTAGGAAGTGTGTGTGTGTGTGTGTGTGTGTGTGTGTGTGTGTGTGTGTTTGCCTGTCTATCTCTCTCCCTCTGTGTGTGTGTGTCTCTCTCTCCTTTTATGTGTATGTGTCTCTCTGTGTGTCTGTCTATCTGTCTCTGGGTCTGTAAGTCTCTCTGTCTCTGTCTGTCTCTACCTGTATCTCTGTCTCTGTATCTCTCTCTGGGTGTGTGTGTGTGTATGTCTGTCTTTCTATGTCTGTGTGTGTATGTGTGTCTGTCTGTGTGTGTGTGTCTGTTTCTCTCTCTCTCTCTCTCTCTCTCTCTCTCTCTCTCTGTCTGTGTGTGTGTGTATAAGTCTGTGTGTTCATGTACATGTCAGAGGATAACATACAAGAGTCAGTTATCTATCTCCTTCCACCATATGAACCCCTGGAGTCAGACTCAGGTTGTCAAACTTTGCTGAAAGCACTTTTACCCCCTGAGGCATCTTGCCATCCCAGAACAAATAGCCCTTCACGATGTTCACAGCCATTGATAGAACAGCATAAAGCAAGAGAGCCCCTGGCTCAAACCCCAGTGCTTCTAAAAATGACAACACCCTGGCAAGAATGCTATACTGGAAACCAAGAAGACCAAAGGAGTTGTCTAGAGAAACAGTGAGACATGAGCACTCCTTCTGGTGGTATTGTTGCTCTATCTTAGAAATCTGTCCTTTTAAACGGGGGAGTAAAAGCTAGGTTAAGTTAATACAGAAACATGCCATGCCATCTTCGGAAGCGGCTCTCTTACCATGTCCTGTGGTGACGGAGGATGTGGTATAGATGGGGCATCTTCCTGTTTAAAATGATTAGGGTGGAGAACATGCAGCCAAATGAAATTATCCAAGTGGCAGAACATTCACATATAAAATAATTTATGGTTTGCCATAAATGTTGTTAAATCTGTGACTTGTTCAATGATGAGTTATGAATCCAGCCCTTGTTAACGTTTCCTTTGCAATATGTGGTGGGAAACAGCTATTAAAAAAAATACTAGCGTCACTATTTATTCAAAGGTTCCACATCACCAGAATAAATTGCCTGAGAGGAAACGTCTTGTTCGTAATGATTTGGAATACAGGGCTGAAAGTTTCATGGACTGAATGTTTGGCTTTGTAATAAGGAAGCATTCATAATATATGTGAGATATTTGTTAGCGCTAAACATACAGCTAAATGTTTCATGAAAGGACCATTGTGAGCCTGATTTTACAATAAACAGTTAAAACTCCTGGAGTAGATTTGGTGCAAGGGGAATGTTTGCTTAGATTTAGCAAAGAAAAATACTGTAAATAATTCATGGGGTGTAATTTGACTCAATATTTTTCCTAGCATACAATGTACTTGAACCTACATCCCCTTCCGTGAAGCTCTGTTCTTTTGTAAGTGGCGTTCCCTTCTTCTCATGGGTCATTGACCTCTGGGGTCAGCCGGAAACAAGTTCAGAAGATCGGATGATGGAAAGGCATGTGACAGGAAAGGAACTTGATTCCTCATCCTCACCTAGTTTCTGAGATATGCCACCTGCCATCTTCTTAAACAAGAAGGAAGCAAAGGACGCCAGGCAGGGAGAACTGAGCCCAGAAAGTGTCCATGGCTCTTCTTCAGGGACAAAGGGCTTTTCCTAGAATGGGCTCACCAGCAAACCAAGTAAAATTAGGGAAGATGTTTAATGCAAGATAAAGTACTTCTGTGTAGAAAAGTTAAAACCTAGTGATTTGGGGTCATTATGCCATGGCCTATAATTAGATGAACACTACCAATCTGAACTCTGTTGCTCAGAGACAGCCCCAGGGCATGTGTGGAGCTCTCTGCTATTTCTCCTGGCATTTGATAAAGAAATTACATTCCAAAAAGCAGCCATGAGAAGTCTTAAAACACAGGCGAGTCCAGTCACTTCTCTTAGTCCTGTTGGATGCTTTAAAGAACTGTAGAATTGTTTAATTCACCTCTCATCGGCTAGCCTTCTTTGAACATAACTCCTGGCTGATTTTCTGCTCACCTTGACCTCAGTTATTATAAATCAAAGTTTGTATTTAGTTATTATAAATCAAAGTTTTAGTGATTGTCCAAAATCTAATGGGGATTCTCTCTAATAAGGACTCTCTCTCTCTCTCTCTCTCTCTCTCTCTCTCTCTCTCTCTCTCTCTCTCTCTCTCTGATTTGTTAACCATGTGCTTTAGAATGTAGAAAAAGTAGAGGACTCTCTAATGAGAGCTCACTCTCTCCCTAATTTGTTATCCATGTTGCTTTAGAATGCAGCAAAGCAAATATTATTTTAAAACTGGCTGGAGATAACCCAGTCATTAAGTGGATGAGTCAACAGATGTTTTTTTCCTTCAGGAGTGAGTCGTGTGGAATCTGCTTCCAAGAAGGCCAGTTGCTCATTGCTTCCGTCCCCCACCCCTTCTCTGCACACACAGAGAAGAGAAAAAAAATGGTCCCCAAGGCTGCGAAATGAAGCAGCCTCGATTGGCTGCCACAGAGCCTGAAATGAGAGAAGGAGGAAGAGTTGGTTGGAGGGATCTTTCCATAAGACAACTAAACTCTTTCCTGTCTTCCTGTTGCACACAGTGTGCATTAGCAGCATGCTCCTTCTGTGAATGCCCTGTTCCTTCAGTGTAGTTTCCAGAGACTCTGGGAGCCAGGAGATGTGAATTCTAGCCTTGGCTTCTACACCAGTGAGCGGGTGGGTTTGGATTCCTTCCCCTCGGTTCCTTATGTAGACGCTGATGGCTGATGGAGCTGGTTAGGGAATGATGTTCAAATCCCTTCCAGCTCCTCTTGTTCAAATCAACTGTTTTCTGAGTCTTACCCCCACCTCTCTCTATTTATTTCCCACTGTTTTGTCTCATGTAGCCCATGCTGGTCCTGAGCTTTCTGTGTAATAGAGATAGACTCTGAACTTCTGACAGAGCTTAGGATCTAGGTGCTGGAGTGGATCTGGGAGTTTATGAATGCCAGGCAAGCCTGTCTCCCCTTCTGAGTTTTGGTCTTAGGCATGTCAGATGGTAACCATAGTTTCCCTCGCCGGAAATCTCTACCCTGTTCAGTATAACCAAGGTTCCACCCATTGAGTGAGGGCTTATTGGGCAGTGGCTGCGGCTTTTGCTTAACCAGAGGGTGTTTAACCTCTAGAACTTGCTCTGACGGCCATCTGCATTCCTTGAAAGATCTAGTTTTAGCAAGAAGCATCCCCACTGAGTCAGTTTGGGGGACCCCTTCCCATCACACATACCTTTCATATCTGATGGAGTTAGCAATTAGAGTGACAGGGCTCTTAGCCTCCGTCAGCCCTAGGTCTGATTACCAGGGACTCTTTATCAGAAATCCTGTTAGGTTAGTTTACCCAGACTTTCTCTTGCCCTTCCCTGAGTGTGTCTTCTCTAACTCTCTGTCCATTGATTCTAACTCTGGCCCTTGATCTGAACTGGGTACTAATGTATTCAGCTGTCTGCGCTCTATCTTGAATTTAGTGCAAACCCACAGCCCTGTTTCTTATACCCGCTGTAGTATCCATGAATACGTCTTACCACACAGGCATCCCAGAATATGCTTGTCTTGAATAGGAAGAAGGACTATGAGGCACGTGGCCCAGGGAAGGGAATTTTATCTGGGGACAAAGTCTGGAATGAGGAAAGGTCTATAAGCTGCAGTCTCTCTGTGGTTAACTAACACGCCATCTTGGAGGATGATAATATTTACTTTAACATATCCTGTGAAGCCTTTGGTTTCTTACTTAAAGAGACATAGATGACACTATTGCCCTGGTGATAGCACTTCACAGAGGAGAGGTCACATTCTGAGGTACTGGAAGGGTTTCCTAGAGCATAGAAGGAGCCCCGCCCCACTCCCCCGAAGCTTTCCCCCTGTGATTTCCACTGTGTCCGAATACTGATCTCCAAATGTGAGTCTCTGTGGAGAATGTTAGCACAGACAAGAAGACATCCAAGAACAACTCTCTCTCCTGACTGTAAGCTATAGAAGATCTCTTTCCCTCTCTGCGTCCTTGACTCCCAAGTAAGAGAGCCACACCAGCCAAGGCAAACAATCAGAGCAAGACTAAGTTTGTCTAGGTAAATGGGAAGAAATGAAGTCTTAAGTGACAGGCTGCAGAAGAATGCAGGAAAAAAAAAACCACCATTTGACGGGTGGATGAGAAAGGCGGCACGGACAAGCTCCAAAGGCAAAGGTCTAAAGAGTTCCCATGCCGTCCCAAGAACTCTGGGAACACAGTCTGAGAAATCTCCCTTTGAAATGTGTTCTCTGTCCAGACAGGATGCTCTGGAGTCCTCCCCTCCTTCCTGAGAACCATGACCACAGGTCCTGAATTACAGCAGAGGCTTACATGCCACGTTCTGAGTCACTGCTTTCCAAGGAAACACTGGATTTTCCTGGGAGTATATCCATCCACTCAGGCACTGACCAACCTGCAACCTATTCGGTGTCTATGACCTGACAGGTTTATAATTAAAGGTGGGTTAAGGGGGCACTCCATCCAAGTCCAACTTAAAACGAGTGACCCTTGTGCAAAGGCAGGCTGGGCTCCCCATACGGAGAGGCACTCTTGTAGGGAAGCTTGGTGTGTTTGTGATTCTGGAGGTTGTGTGAGCTCAGTTTTTCCCCTTAACCATCTGCTGCAGGTGTGGAGGAAAGACTGTTTGTGTTTCTGTATGAGCGCGGTGTAAATAATGTCCACTTTCTGTAACCCTTTAAAACTAAATCAGCTGCCAGCAAGGCTTAAAAACAAACTGTGACTTCCAGTAAGTCTGACTCAAGCTTATTACCAGCCTTGAATTACCTCTTCTTTATCTTTGCTCCAGAGCCCCTGGAATCTCACAGCCCTTGGCTTTGTTCTTCACAAATTCAAAAATGGCCCCTTTAAGTGACAAATAATCCAACTGCTTGTTCTCCACTCCAGTCATTTTCCTGAAAACAAAAGAGAATACATTATGCTTTATGAATTTCCACGTTAAAATCTTGATACTTGGAGTGTTAGCTGACACTCTGTGTGTGTGTGTGTGTGTGTGTGTGTGCATTATAAGCCACAATAGCAAGGACTCTTATCTTTAATTTTTTTCTAGGAATCCTGAAGGTCTGTCCTAGGTCAAGGCAAAACACCATAAAGAGTGTATGCATATTATACAGACTAAATCTGGGGACTTAGAGATGTAGACATGCTTTTCTTCTTAACCACACAGGATTTCCTCTTCCACAATCCTAACAGATTCCAAGGCTGAGAGAGGATTTCATTTCACGCAGCTTAGCAGATCCTTCTCCCATCTTAGAGTAGATCAGAAGCATCCAAGACTCTGTGGACCCTTTTCTGGGTTGTTATGAAAAGATCTGTGTTCATTTCCTGTCGCTGTTTCTCTTACTCTTGCTATAATAAAATACTCTGACAAAGCATTTTAAGGGAGAAACTGTTTCTTCTGGCTCACAGTTCAAAGTTCAGCCCATTGTTCCAGGGGGGACTCGGGATGTCAGGAGCCTGTCGAAGTTGGTAACATCACAGTCACAATTAGAAGCATAGAGAGAGGAATACATTAAACATTGATGGAGCCATGGAGAACAGCTGAGGCCAGACAATGTGCGGCAGATTCAGAGTTCCTCCATAGAAGTCCTGAGATGCTACTGCATAAAGTTGAAGCCGGTTTGCAGTGAAGACTCCAGGACATTAGAAATAGTAGGACCATGGGACATCTGTCGAGGAAAGCTGCAGGCATGAAAGGGAGCCTTCCCAAGACAGACTATAAGTGTTTCAAAGGGCAGAGAAAGACAGTTGTGGCTATCCAAGCCTTTTGGACACTAGTGAGTTTCATCCCTTTCTGCTTCTGGGTTTCGGATGCTCTGTGAATCTCTTGCTGCTGTGACCTCCCTATCCTGATGGAGTGTACCCTTAAACTGTGAGCCACTTTTCTTCTTCAAGCAGCTTTTCTTTGAGTGTTTCATCAGAAGAAGGGGAAGGGAGAGGGAGGCGTTTCTGAAAGTAAGATATGAAAGGGTGGACCACAGTAGTTCACTCTTGGGTATCTTGAGTGTGTTCACAGAGGTCCCGAATAGTTACTAGATGAAGTAGCTGAGTTAAATGTATGAAGACCAACAGTTTTCCCTGGTCAGGGCCACTCATATCCTGGTGACTGAATCCTGTGGTTTACAGCCAGGCCAGTTTTGCCTCTCATGAGGTACCTGGTCGCGGTCTAGAGACATTTTTGGTTGTTACAAATGTAAGAAAGGAGTTCTTGACATCACAATAAATTATGTTATCTAGTAAAGACTTTTTTTTTTGTATTGTGATAGGGCGATGTTTAATGCCAAACAGAACCTTTACATTGTTAGGCACACACAGATTGGTGGTGCTAGCTGCGCTTTGTTTTGTTTTGTTTTGTTTTGCTTTGTACAAGTACCATAACCCTTCATCTGCACAACGTCATATCCTGCTTTCCCCAACGCCATATTCTGCTTTCCCCAACGCCATATCCTGCTTTCCCCAACGTCATATCCTGCTTTCCCCAACGCCATATTCTGCTTTCCCCAACGCCATATCCCGCTTTCCCCAACGCCATATCTTGCTTTCCCCATTGGAACTCTGCACACACTAATTGTAATTCCCCTTCCCTCCCCCTACAAAGCCTGGAATCTCAGGTAAAGGAAATCCATCATATTTTTCCTTTGGGAGTTGGTTTAGTTCACTTAACATAGTATTTTTTTGGTTTTGGGTTTTGGTTTGCTTTTGGTTTTTCGAGACAGGGTTTCTCTGTGTAGCTCTTGCTGTCCTGGAACTCACTCTGTAGCAGGCTGGCCTCGAACTCAGAAATCCGCCTGCCTCTGCCTCCCGAGTGCTGTATGTTGAAGTTTCATCTACATTGTAGCTTTGTGTCAGAGTATCCTTCTACACTAGGCCAAAGGATATTATGCGTACACCACAGTCTTTACCAGTAGGCACTCAGTTGCTTCTGTATTTTGCTACTGAGCATGATACTGTTGTAAACATTTGGTGTGCAAATGTTTATATGTTCGAAGCCCTGTTTTCAATTCTTTTGGGTGGGTACTCAGATATGGAATTGCTGGGTCAGAAAATAAAATCATGTTTGATTCTGTGAGTTCTTGCCAAGCATGTCTGCTCTAGCTGGGCGCCATTTTATGTTCCTACCACCAGTGCGCAGACATCTTCATTTCCCTAGAACCTCAAGACTGACTTCCTTCCTTCCTTCCCTCCCTTCCTCCCCCTCCACCTCTCCCTCTTCCCCTCCTCCCCTCCCCCTCCTCCCCTCCCCCTCTCCCCCTCTCTCTTTCCTTTGTAAAAACATCTTAAGTGTGGCATGGTTTCTTCCTGTGCTCTTGACGTTGATTTTCCTGCTGTCTAGAGGCATTGACAACCACTTTTGCCTACCTCTTGGCCATCTGTAGAACTGGAGAAATGTCTACGTCAGTCTCTTGTCCAGTCTTACGTCACCTCCTTTGTTTTTCACTAGTTGGTTTGTAGAAGTGCTTTATGCATTCTTGTTAACAGTCTCTGATCAAATGTCTGGCTCCCAAATATTTTCTTTCATCTTATGCATTGCCTTTTACTCTGTATACTTTGATGCACGATGTAAAACATTTTGAGGACATCTTACCTACATCTTTCTTCTTGTTGCTTATGATTTCAGTGTTATGACCATGAAGTCATCACTGAATCCAATGTCATGAAGACTTTTGGTTTCTTTTAATAATTTCATCATCGTGGTGCCTCGGTTTACATCTTAGATCTGTTTGGTATGAAGTTGAGGCAAAGATTCAGTTTCATTCTTTTGCATAGAGGCGTCTAATTTACAACACTCTCGAGTGTTGAAAGACTTCTCACTTATATAACCATTATATGGCTGGTCATCTCACTCAACTCCCGGGGGCATTTTTGTGAGTTGCATTCCATGCTTTATGTATCTGCCCTTACCCACACCCCCTTGTTTTAGTTACCAGAGTTTGTAGTAATTTTCCACCCTCTATTTAGCACTTATTTATTTTTCCAAAGTATCTTGGCTATCATTACTCATTTGTCCCTCAAAGCTTAAGGTAAGCTTGTCAGTCAAAAATTTGAGCAAGCAATACCTATCTAAATTTCTGAGCATGGTAATCTTGTCACGTTCTCTCTCCACTATGTGAGCCTGGAGGACTGAACTCAGATCCCCAGATTTGGCTGCAAGTGTCTTTATCCACTAAGCCGTCTCACGGGTCCTGCAATTCTTGACAGGAGAAGTTTTCAATCCCATTGCCTTCTGCCCTGTCTGTAATACCAGCTATTACTTCCTTTCAATTGAAGATCAATTTAAATGTATCATGTGTCTCACAGATGCATTTGTTGGGGGTATTTTGTGTTGTTGGTTGGAAAAATAATTTTTAAGTCCATGTTTCCTTCCAGACCCTTTATTTCCATCAATAACAACTCTGAGACTAATTGGTTACTATTAACTTATATAACCCATTTCAATTATTCTATGTCTACCACGTGGTTAGTTACCTTTCCTTCAGTCGCGTCTCCTGCATATCTTCTCAATCTGTCTCGTGACTCGGCTCTCGGCTCTCCCCAAATCTCCTCAATCTATCTTTTATACTCTTCTATTTCCCAGAATCCTTTCTCTTCCTGCCATTGTCCCACCTCCTATATTCTGCCTCAGATCATTGGCCACCAGGTTTCTTAATTGACAAGTGGCGTTTATAAGAGATTCCCTCTACAGCTAGTGTTTCTTTTTTACCACATTTAGTGGCAGAACACAGCTGCGATGACTTTTATTACTAAAAATCTTCTGAGACTTTTATTTTTTTGTAGTTTAATAGGTTATCAGTTTTCTACCTGAGTCACGAGTAGAAAGAGGTTCATTTTGCTTCAGTTGTTACAAAGCTTGTGATCTGTGATGTTCATGTGCTCATTTGGGTTATGTGAATTCTTCATAGATTTCTGAGACAGGGATTGAGAATATTTGCATCCTGACACTAGCCTTATCACTGCTTGGTTTTGTTGCAGACGGACGGTATTGAACACTCCAATGATAGCAGACGTCTGCGCTGCACTTGCCTCCTGCTCCCAGACTGGGCTGTTCCATCTCTCCTTTGTGTCTTGTTCTGGCTGGTCTCCCCACCACACCTACCTCTACTGTCAGCATTTGCCCATCCCCTTCAGATTTGATCTTTCAGAATAATTTTGTTCTGGCGTATCTCTTGGAGACAGGTACACCTGAATTTTGCTTTAAAAACAAACAAACGACAAACAAAAAACAAAAAACAAAAATCTAACCAACCAACTAACCAAACAAACAAAAAACCCCACCACAATCAAGAAAGTCTCTGTCTTTAAATTGGGTAATCTAACAGGTACTTGATGTTCTTGGAGGCAAACTGGGGTCCATTCTCAGTACTATATAACGGCTTAAAAACCTCACTGGGGAGGCAGAGGCAGGTGGATTTCTGAGTTTGAGGCCAGCCTGATCTACAGAGTGAGTTCCAGGACAGCCAGGGTTATACAGACAAACCCTGTCTCAAAAAAAAAAACCAAAAAACAAAAACAAAAACAAAACAGAAACAAACAAACAAAACTCACCACCACCAACAAAAAGACCCAAAAATAAAAACCCCCAAAATAAAACCCCTCTAATTCCAGTTCCACTTCCAGGGCATCCCATACTCTTTTGGCCTAAGGGCACTAATGTGTGCATGTATACACACATGTGCTCGTGTACACACACACACACACACACACACACACACACACACACACACACACAGTGCCTTCACTTGGAAAATGGAAAAGTTCGGTCTCATTCTGGCAGGGCTGTTTGATTTCCTATTTTTATGCAAATGAGCTTTTACCTTTCTTGTTGTGATTATATTTTCTTTGTTGTTTTTCTGTTCACTGGTTTGAAGGGTATAAAAACTACCATTCTTTTATGGTAGGCCTTCTCCCTGGCTTTTATGCTTCTTTAAAACTCTTTATTTCTAGGACAGTGGTTCTCAACCTTCTGTAATGTTGTGACCCTTGAATTCAGTTAGTTTCTTCACGCTGTGATGGCACCCAACCATAAAGTTTTCATTGCTACTTCATATCTATAATGTTGCTACTGTCACAAGCCGTAGCTTAAATATGTCATATGCAGGATATCTGATACGTGACTTTTGTGAAAGGGTCAGGCTACCTCCCAAAGGGGTCGCGACCCACAGGCTGAGAACCCCAGTTCAGGTCGTCAGTTCCTTCCCTCTTAGGTGGGGCAGCTTTTCAATTCTTCCTTTCCTGCTCACTGACTCCTCTGTGCTGAATAGACTGAAGTTTTCTTTTAACCTGGCAATTAGTATTTTTACATGAGACCTCATTTTCTAAACAGTTATTTGCTAACAATTGCACCAACATTAAAGGTGCCACCGTTGAGACTCATTTTGATTCTGTCATATGGTATGTTGCTAACTATTTCTCAATCCCTTTTCCTTGTATTGATTTTTCTTACTTCTCTGGCATACACACTTGAATAAGATTTGAGAAAATTTTCTGTGGGTGGCACTTCTTTCAAAGTCCTTGACAATCTTGAATGAACCCAAACGACATCATTGAGTGACTGGGAATTAGAATGGAAAAGTCATATCTTTGCCCTTTGAAGCTTTGAAGGCATTTCTCCACTCAATTCTGATTACTGTTCAAGGGAAAGAATGAGACAGGTTCATAGCCAGTGATTCACGTGTAAAAGAAGCATGCCTTAGGCACAATACCAAGCTATGAGAAGTCGGAGAGGGTAACTGATCTACAGAAATGAATGTCCAGGAAGAAAGGGAGTGGTTAGAGGCTGGAGAGAGGGCTCTGGAGCTAGCAATGGAGTTTGGTTGAAGGATTCAAGTTGCCTGGCTGATGATCCTCCCAAAGGCCAGAAAGATGAGATCTCATTCCTTCTTCTGGCTCCCATCAGCACCTGTATATAGCCACAGAGACATGTGATTGATTACAAAAGCTGCCCTGGAACTCACTCTGTAGACCAAGCTAGGCTGACCTTGAACTCAGAGATCTTCCTGCCTTGCCTTGAGTGCCTGGACTAAAAGCATGCACCAGTACTACTGTCCTATAACAAATACAAGAATCTGGGGGGAGGGAGAGACAGACAGACAGAGACAGAGACAGAGACAGAGAGAGAGAGAGAGAGAGAGAGAGAGAGAGAGAGAGAATTTACTTAGGATAATTCTCCTCGAAGAAGCTTTTACGCAGGGTAGTGAAGCAAAGCAGAAATTTGCTGGCTATTTTACAGTCATATTTATTCTAGACTATGATCTTAACATTAAGATCTTACACAAAATTAAATAAACTTATACTTGAATTATGAAGAATTTACAATTGTATTTTTCCCAAATAGCAATAAAACTTAATTGTCTTATAATGTCTAAGTGTATCCTCTTCTTGGCAGACTACTTTAGCACAGAGGTTGGTACACTAAGACCCACTATTTGTCTGTGTAAGTAAAGTTTCATTGGTGTGGTGACTCCCATTCAGGCATATCAGCAAAATTCAGTAGAGGCAGCGGATTGCTCACCAACCCTGAGTTCAATCCTGGAGTCACTAGGATGCTTTTCCAACAGAGTAGATGAGGTGGTTCCCATTTCGCTTGGTGATCCTCATGTCTACTGGCTCCAGTGGGCTTCCAAGTCATTGCAGCTAAAAGGTTCTGCACCAGGAAGTCCAGTGTCCAGGGACTAGGGTAGCCACTCTGGCTAATCAACACCACCAGGACTACAAAGTTGAAACCATTCCTTTTCATACCATCAGGATTACAAAGTTGAAACCATTCCTTTTCTGGGACTTCCTAGAAAGTGTGTGCTGACTACTGGTCTAGAAAGTTCCTCAGTGCACAAATGCATGGGACTCATGTCAGTAACCTCAGAAGATGAAGGCTCCACGTTTTTACTCCCCTAGGGTGTCCGATGTTTATATAGATAGATGTTAGATATCCCATTCGCTTTTTGCATTAAAAGGAGTTGAAGCTGTCACCCCAGCTTGTGTAATTGTCACCAACAACTTGTCCTTTAAACAATTCCCTCCTGTTATTTTAGTCTCTCTGCCCTCAGGGAATTGCACAATTCAGCATTGTGGTTTGGGTTTCTTTGCGCGACGTGAGGGGAAACTGGCGTATTTTTTAGTGTGCTGTTGTGTGGGCTCGGGCTGTTGATTGCTTTTGGCCTAGGTGCTGTGTGGAGCTCCAAGGTTTGGCTTTGTGAACGCTGCCTGGCAAAACAGAAACATTTTGTGAAATTTTACAAATGTCACACACACCCGCACACACACACATTTTGAATTGCAAAATTTTCCCCCTTGGCACAAAATTTCCCCCCATGTTTTTCTTCCTCATAATAAATTGTTAACTGTCTTTAGTTCTATACTGAGTCAACTGGCAGGTTAGAAAGTCCTCGGGTGGCTTTATAATTCTCCCCTTCTTTACTTATTTAATGTGATTTTTTTTTTAGGCAAAGGAGAAAACAACCTTAAAAAAAAGAAGAGAGAGAGAAAGAAAGGAAGGAAGGAAGAAAGGAAGGAAGGAAAGAAGGAAGAAAGAAAGGAAGAAAGAAAGAAAGAAAGAAAGAGAGAGAGAAAGAAAGAAAAGAAGGAAAGAAAGAGAAAGCTTTATTTTAAACATTCGACATAAAATTGTTTTCAAAAGTCCTTGACTGATCCCTGATTTGATTTCCACCAAAGCACTTTTTTTGTTGGTGTGTGTGTGTGTGTGTGTGTGTGTGTGTGTGTGTTTCAAGATGAGACCCAGGAAAATGGACTTCACTCTACGCTCCTGAACCCAGAGAGGAGCCCAATGAGCAGAGCCCAGAAAACTAGGACAAGCTCATGAATTGACGCTTCTAAGAAATTATCACAAGAGCTCTTAAAGTCAGAAAGAGCCTTCTATATCTAGTCTAGGAACTGTTTCCTTTGTTATTAGACGCGTTCTCACGACCGGCCAGGAAGAACACCACAGACCAGAATCTTCTGCGGCAAAGCTTTATTTCTTACATCTTCAGGAGCCAGGGTGCAGGAAGCAAGAGAGCAAGAAGCAAGAGAGCAAGAAGCAAGAGAGAGAGAAGCAAGAGAGAGAGAAAACGAAACCCCGTCCCTTTTTAAGGAGAATTCTCCTTCGCCTCGGACGTGTCACTCCTTGATTGGCTGCAGCCCATCGGCCGAGTTGACGTCACGGGGAAGGCAGAGCACAAGTAGTCATAAGATACCCTTGGCACATGCGCAGATTATTTGTTTACCACTTAGAACACAGCTGTCAGCGCCATCTTGTAACGGCGAATGTGGGCGCGGCTCCCAACATTCCTTCTGTCCTTACAGACGAGTCCCACTGATTTTGGAATGAGAAGACAAATGTGTTGTCATTAGTTCACAGGTGATGTTGAACCTCAGAGAGGCAGGAATTGGTTTAGAGTCACCAAAGATGTTGTTGGTGGGGCTACACTGCTTCTGGCTGATGGCCGAGGTTTCTGTTTGGAAGCATCTGTCAATTTTAAGATATGCCCTGGTTTAAGAAATAATTCCCAATTTGACTGCTCAAATTTGCATCACACTGGGCTTTGAGTGCTCCTCATTCTGATAGGTTATACTTAGCAGTGATCCCCACGTTCCTTCCCACAGCTTGACCCCAGGGTCTCTGCATCTCTGAAGCTTAGAGTCAACCTCAAGACAGTGCTGGCCGCCCCATGCACTGTACTTTTGCTCCAGACTGTGGAGAGCCACCGTTATTTGACTGCCCTCTGAGTCCAGTGTGCCCCAGAGCTATGAAGCCAAATGAGACCTCCTTAACTACACAATTTGAAACACACCACATTGCCGGGCAGTTCAGAAACTCTAAAAGAGAAAAATGTAGTGTTCTTTGTTTTGTTAGTAATAGATCTAGTTTTCCATATAAGCCCCCAACTGTTGGGAGAAAAAAAACCCTAAATGTTCAGCTCTGTAACTGAAACAGTACTGTGGGCAGTGCTGTGCTCTGCAGTGCCTGCTCATGATCTTTCAGGAGAACATTAGCATGAGAGCGTGCTCCAGAGCCAGGCTGTCTCCATTGGAACAGCGGCTTCACCACTAAAAAGCTCCATGATCTTATAGGATGCCCGGCTGTGCTTCCCCTCCATCTTCTTGTGTCTAACCTGGAAAACACCACTTGCTCCTGCATCCTCCATTTGGGGGCCACCAGAAGTATGAAACTATCTAATGAACCCAATCGCTAAGGTTGAAATTAAATAGGGGCAACAATTCTCAGTAGCGTTAGCTACACTCAGGCCCACGTGGTTCATGGCTACCATAGTAAAGAACACAGGAAAACAACGCCTACTGTAAAGCTGTAGAGGAGAGCAGTCTTCTGTCTTTCGGGGCCATGATGAGGAGTGGGTATATCATCTAGATCAAGGCCTGGAAAGCACCAAGTGTTCCATGTCAGGACTGTCTTTATTGTCACCTCTCTTCTCATGTCCTTTCCAAGGTGGTGGCTTCATCTACTGAGAAGGGGCTTGCTA
The DNA here is from genome assembly GCF_000001635.26 of Mus musculus. Classification (NCBI taxonomy): domain Eukaryota; kingdom Metazoa; phylum Chordata; class Mammalia; order Rodentia; family Muridae; genus Mus; species Mus musculus. Next base: position 69,158,210 of record NC_000084.6, on the reverse strand, counting down.
TTCCTTTTCCTGGTCACTCGTATTTGTATTATTGACAATTCATTTCTTGGGCCATTGTGTCAGTCTTTTGTGAAACCGGAATTTCTTATTTTTAAAGAGAAGATTGCATAGCAGAACTGCTGCGCACAAGACTTTGGAGCCCAACTGCCTCTTGAATTCCTGCACAGCACTTAGTAGCTGGGTGTTTAGGAAAATTGTTTACTCTTCCTGTATCTCCAGGTTCTGGGTAGATAAAACGATAACAGTGCTTGTGTGACTTTCTTGTTTCATTGCTTCGATAAAATACCTAACAAAAGCAATCTAAGGAAGGAGGCTGGCACAGAAGTCGCCACGGAGGGAGTGGGACACAGCTTGTCACAGTACACCTGCAGTCAGGCGGCTGGAATGATGGATGCTATATTCAGCTTGCCTTCTCTGTTTTATTCGGCCCAGGGACCCATGCCCATGGAATGGTTCTGCCTTCATGTGTGATGAGTCTTCACCTCTCAATTAATTTAATCAAGACAACCCCTCACAGACAGGACTGGAAATTTGTTTCCATGGTGATACAAGATTCCATCAGCTACGGAAGCTACAAAGTCAAACCCTCAATGGTTATTGGAAAACAAATTAATGTAAGAGATGTACCCTGAATGGGACTTGCCATTGAGTTCTTCAAAAGCATTATGCGTTATTAATATTTTTTTCTGTGCCACCCTCAACACCTCTTTAAAATGTCAAAGAAGTTGACATTTCTGGGGGAGCTTCATGAGCCCCACCTGCTGATGGAGTGTGGTGTGAATACCTTAGCTCTGCCATCTTGTCTTTGGGTGATGTCTCTTTCCCTGTGCTAGGTTTTATGGTGGATAGGTGAGTCACTGGCAGAGAGTGGCCCGAGGCTAATCAGATCTTTTGGTGATAGGACCCTATAATCCCACCTGGGTATATGGACTTTTATTGGCTTTGGTTGATTTTATAAACGCAACAAGTCTCTGCCGTGCCCGTCCCTATTCAGAGCTGGTCAATTTTCTCATTAGCTCTCTATTGCCAGGCCTCACTCTATTTCAACACATCTGCTCCTTGAGTCTAACCATTCCAGACAGGCTTCCAATTCCTTTGAAGAGTTTTGGCAATGCATAGGCTTCCTTCATGCTAAATATCCAGGTATATTCTGAAGTGGGAAATGTCACAATTCCATTGTAGTGTTTTCTGTATCTTACCTAGACTTCTGTTGTCTCGGTCTGGTGACTTCAGATGGAAATTTCCACCATTCTCCCCCAGCAAGGAATCTGGTCTGTGTCACTCTCATAAGGATAAGATCACATGAACCAAGTTGCAGAAGTAGTAAAAGTTCTAAATCAGACATTACAGCGGATTCACAGGAGAGCTCTTTTGGAATCTGTGGATCACCATCTTCGTCCTGACCCTGGAGGTTCCTGGGGAGTGACCCTCGTGCTTGTTAAGAATAGAATCAGGCTACAGGCACAGATACCCAGACTCATCGAAGGACTTTATGTCTAGAGTCCATCCTCAACTGGAAATGGAGATTCTGAACTCATTTGGTAGGGATCAAAGAAAAAAAGATAAAGGGGAAAAAAAAAACTGTCAAATACTATGGGCCAAGAATGAGAATTCTGATTGGTTGGAGACCATAAGGAAGAAAATGTTTAAATCGAACTCCAAGGTGTCGAACCCAGGGATTGGCAATCTGGAGGGTGAAAAACTGTCTTCCAGTTGGATCCATCCCTGAAGCATGGAGCCCAGATATTAGCAATGTAATGTACACCCGCTGATGATGGGGTTTGTAGTTACCATCATAGGTTCTGAGAAGACAGATGGTGACATTTATGGCACACTAAATGATATGCAAACCTAACCATCAAAAGATAATATTCAGGTAATCATTTGAACATCTTTTTTTACAACATTAATAGAAGAGATTTTCATATAAAGCCACAGCTAAATGGATTTTTTAAAAGAAAAAAAACAGTAATTCCTCTTACCAATAACATATTCTCATTTCCCCCTTGGTATGTTGATATGAGGTACCATGTCCTCCTTATAGAGCCCAGAGGAAAATCCAGAAAGACAAAACTGGTTTTCCTTTTCCCATCGAGATCGAACATGGTATTTAAGGTTGTGGGCATTAGTGTGACTCGTATGTCCCCAGGTGGCCCACAAAAATTATCTGATGGTGGCAAGCCTTTGATGAATAATTTCCCAGGTTGTTTATAGTTGTTACGGCAAGAGTAGTGAGAGGTTAATTATTAGATTTAAGGAAAGAGAAGGTTAAACCGCATAGGAAAACGATCCTTTTTTTGTTGTGGGGAAAATGTTAAAATGACTAAGGGAACGTGTCTGGGACTAACAGCAGACCAATTCATGTGTTGCAGCTATTTAGCTGAATTACGAATGCAAAATGCCTTCTTTTCCCAGTTTCATTTCATTTAAACCCAAATGGCTATGTGAAATGGTGTCATACACCTGGTAACGAGCTTGGCTTTTTAAAAATCTTATCACTTCACCAAAGAGCCTGGTGTTGAACCAACAGCTACATTCTTTCTGTAGTTTTTAAAATGAATTTAACCACACTACAAAATAGTCACTTTTATTTCCATGAAAAAAAAAAAAAGAAGAAGAAGAAGAAACCCAAACACAGGTGGGGGCAGGCGATAATTTAATTATTTTCCCCTTTTGTGGTTCTGTCGATATAATTGATAGAATTAACCATTGCTTAGAAGATGAATAAGGTGGATTTTCCCCACCCCACTTTAAAGCTAGGAAGAATAAGGCATAAAAAACTAATTTTTTTTATTGTTTGAGGTGGAAGGCTATGTGATACAACAATACAAAACATTCTACCAAACTGGTTAGAATGAGGGACCAAAACCCACGCAGTAAACTTCATCATTATAGTCGAGAAGAAAAAAAAAAGCAGAACAGAAACAAAATTTGCTTTTAGTTGGCATATGCACAAAAAAAGAACTTTCATAACCACACCTAACATAATATTCAATGTGCTAAACATCAGCTATGTTTAGTCACAATACATTTATCAATTAGATGCTATTGATTATTGACCCTCGAGCCCTATCTGATATACACTTATTTTTGCTCAGTGTACTAAGTATTTAAGAATATTTCCTACTTGCTACTGACATTTGAAAATTAGAGTAAACATCAGAAAGACTCTTAGGCTTAGTTCTGTTAAAAAGAGAGCCGAGGTCTGTGTTTCCCAAGGTGCCAAGCTGGGCTGGACCAGAGGCCAGCTGCTTTCTGCTCAGAGTTCAGAATGCACTCTTGAGAGCCAGTGGGGGAACAGGCTGCAGTCTGAGTAAGGCTTGTGACTGGGAGGTGTCCCCCTAGTTGCCTGAGATGGCTCTCAAGTTACTAAAACATTAATAAAAACACACATGCTACACTACCTATGATGTGAATAGAGTTGTACATATCTATTCTCAGTAGGTTCTTCTCACTGTGTATTACCATCAGCGAGTGCTATTTTAAAATCCTTTTGGATGGGATTAAACAATCTGATAATGTCACTTGCTGGCTGTATTTACAATTCACTTCCGGACCCAGCCCTCAGGTGGCCTTTTAAGCGAAAGTATTTAATTACCTCCTACAACCTAAGGGAACGTGGAATTCCAAACACAGCTAGATTGCTGTGCTTTTGGTTCATAATTTGAATCTTCTGCTCATTTCCATAGAGAAGCTCACAGCCATGGATGCTCTAAGAATATGTGTCAATTTTAAATATGATTTTTAATTTGCACTTGACTGAGAAAGTTGAGGAAATGGTGAGGTGAGTCACTGGCGTCCGTTCTGAGACAAGCTGAGTGAAGAGCCTTAGGTTTCTAGGACATACGCCTACAATCAGAGAACTATCAATTGGTTTGGTGTTACTCATTAGTCAAGTGATCTGTAAGCTCAGCCATCTTGGGGACAACTAAGAGATGACCAGTTAATACCACGGATTACATAGTATATCACACACTAGGGGGAAAACGGCTTTATTCACACATGTATCTTTTCAAGTGCAGCTCATAGCTATTTTGTATTGGGGATCCTACAGCGTTAATAAATCCAGGTTTATTTTTTTTTAACAAACCAACTCTTATTACATTTGTTTGTTTGCTTGCTTGTGTGTGTGTGTTTGTATATGAGAATGCATGAGAACAGATATGCACGCCCTTGGCCATGTGTGGAAGTCCGAGGACAATTTGCAGAGCTCAGTTCTCTCCTTCCACCATGCGGATCCCAGGAAGAGAACCCAGCTGGTCAAGTACCTTTACCTATCGAGTCATCTTGCTGGTCCCAAAGTGAATTTTGAATGAAGGGAATACCGAAAGCTGAGAAACTGTTTTAAAAAGGTCTAAATATTGAATTTCTCTGACCTTTTCCTTCAAGAGTTTCTCAGAAATCTGGACTCAAACTTTCCAAAATAAAATTTTCTTTGGCTTGCAACTAAAGCATAATAATTTTTGGTTTAAAAGAAGCTGTTGGAGGACATTCATTGAACTTTTTTTTTTCTTTTTATCAAGAGAGAAAAGAAAGAAATCAGAGCACCAAAACAGAGCCGTAGCTGCTGCTTAAGTCCGGGTTCGTAATTTCTGGAAGCTGTCACCACGGTGGCTTGATTTTTTTTTTTTTTTTTTTTTTTTGGCTTGATCTTTGACTTTTTCATCTCAGAAAAATAGTGATGTGTGCTCAGACTTGTGAAAGCCCTCCTGTGTCAGTGAGCATACTGCCGTGTATGATGTGTCTAGAGGGATGAAAGGGACATGAATGACATGAATGAACACAACAGAAAATATGATTTTTTTTATCAGCAAGCGAGGCAGAAGTCACACGTGGGGGAGCCCAGTGGGCAGGTGGAAGAGGAAAGAGCTTTTTAGGCCACGACCACTTGCTTTAGATGTCCCTACGAATGATTCTAAGAGCAAGCTGAACTCGAAGCTTTCATAGACGGATAGGAGCAGAGGCACCAGCAACAAGCAGAGGGAGTTTTTTGGATGCTGCGTGAGAAAGGGGGGAAGAAAGAGATTGGAAAATGTTGCGAGCATTCTGTTCATGTTGTTACTTAGTGCAGTCTTGTCTCCCCAGCCCACTAGTCTGGAACAAAAGTCAGTCTCAAACATAACAACAGACACTGGGGAGCACGCCAGCGAAAGATCACCTCCCAAAGAACAGGATGGTGCTGGGTACTAATGCCAGCCAGCCCCAGGAAACAGAAAGCCGGAGGCTGCAAGCCAGGCCCCACAGCGCCTCCTTGCTGCAGAGGCCTGAACCGCAGGGGAGGGGAGGAGACCTGAGGCTGGACTTCAATGATGCTGGGATCATGCACACTTTTCTTGCTACCAGGGGCTGGCTGAGGCACAGAAACGGTTGACTAAAAAACACAAGTACAGCTGAGCCACCAGTAGAGAAAACACCAAGGACCCACTCGGGGGAGTGGCAAGCAGTTCACTGTTGCCTCAACTTGACACATTTCATCAAAAATGAATCCCAAGCGGTACACGTCGGTCAATCGCCAAGGCCTGAGCTGGGTGGCCAGGACCCACCTAGAAACACCTGAGTGTTGGGAGCAAGTTTGAAATCCCAGGGCGGGGAGGTAGAGATAGGCGGATCCCTGGGCATCATTGGCTAGCTAGCTTAGCCTACAGTAGACAGCACCACCCAAAGAATTGTCACCACAGGCACCCACACACGTACATATGCACACACGCATGCACACACTGAATCCCAAGCAATAGACAACTGGAAAAGTCATTTTATCTCTATTTGCTATACTGCACAATGCAGACAGAACTATCTCATGACCCCTTCTCTGCTCAGCCTTTAGACTGAGTCACTTCCGTTTAGTACCTGACCGTGCCTGGGCTTCTTGCCAGATATCGGGAGCAGAGAAGCTGCACCTGGCCTCTGCCTTGGGACAACTCACTTCCGTATGCATCAGTGATCTCAATAAAAGTGTAATATTCAGCAGAAGGGCGGAGCCTACCGGAGGATCCCGGGAGGGTTTGTAGCTCAGCCTGCATGACGTGGAGGCCGAGGTTCCTGACATTCGCACATGGTCAGAAGAGGGCAAGGACTCAGCTGTTACTTATAAATAAATAAATAAATAAATAAATAAATAAATAAATAAATAAATAAATAAATAAAATTTTAAAAAGATGGTTTCTGGTCTCTGCATTTTGCCAGGAAACCGGTCTGCTTTAGACTCACTCCTCCCAAGTTCCTATTTTGACTCAGTGACAATCTTGGACTCAGAACTGGCAATGTGATTGTTCTCCATCCCAAATCCCCTAGTGGTAACCTGCCCCTATCAAATTATTTACCTAATCCTTCTGCTACCTCCGTTCTCACCAACTGGTGAGCTGATTAACCCTGTCCTGGTTCCACCTGTAAGCATTTCTGGGCCCTGCAACTCCCCCAGTCTCAACTGGCTGTCTCCATTGTATCGGCTAAGTCCCTTCCCGTCCCTCATCGTCCTCCCCCTACATACTGGACTAGCCTGCAAACTCCCTGCCCCCTTCCACAACAGACACTCCACCGCTTACTCTACTGTTCAAAAACCCAACATGTTCTCTCACCACAAACAGAATCAGACCTTGACACTTTGGCATATTCTACGATGCCAAAATCCTTTTCAAAATGCTCAAAGAGATTCCACCACTGAAAGGATACAGATGTCAAAGAGCCCCAAGAAAGGATGCTCAGCCACCAGTCACCATGAAACAAACATTTGAACGACCCTGTGATGTCAGCCCACAGCGGTGAAGGACTCATGAGGCAGAGGCAGGAGGAGCTCTGTGAGTTTGACTTAGGAAAGCTGGAGCTATGTAGTGAGACCCTGTCCCCAAACCAGACAAAGCCAAAACACCAACAAAGATCACCACAGCAAGAGGAGGTAGAGGAAATGGGGGGGGGGGTCTTAGGCTTGGCTGGGTTGTGTTAAATGATGAAGACACAAGGAAAAACAGTCAGTTTCTTAAAAAGTTACAATTATTCTTCGCATGCTGCCAAGCTATGCTCTATGTGTGTGGGTCTTACCCAAGAGAAAGGAAAGTGTTTGTCTAGGAAAAGCCCCGTATTCAATATTTAGGAAGAGTTCATTCATAATAATGAGAAAATGGAAACAATTTTGACACTAATCAAGAAACAGAGGACTAAAACTTGTGATAGGGTCGCACGATTGGTTGAGCAGTTTAAGAGAAAAGACCAAATGAATGTAAATAAGCAACATAGCATAAATGTATAAGGATATTATAGATCTACAGAGCCATTGAATAAAATAGGCAAACAAGTGGGAGCAATCAGAAAGAGTCTAGGACGGCCACAATGTGAATAATCTCTTCAGTTCAGGGAGGCTGTAAGTGTGAGCAATCTCTATGAGTTTAGGGAGGTCATACAAAATACCACAGAACAAGTGGCTCTAACAATGGAAGTTTATTTTTATGCAGTGGTGGGCAGAATTGATTTCTTTAGGGTCCTCTTCTTTTGTTTTTGACTTGTAGATGGCCATCTCCTCCAGTCCCTTCATAGAGCCCCCTTCCCCTACTTATCTCTGTCCAAACACAGTCTTAAAGGAGCCCCATTCAGCTTCACTCTCACTCTGGAGACCCAGTTTTTATTTCCTTACCCGATAGAAGATCCTATCTTCATGTAGAGTCACTCTCTGAAGTATTGTGGGCAACAATCAGCCCCGGTGAATCTTAGCGACAGAGTTTATCTTGGAACACTGTGGCTCCACTTATCTTAGATCCTAGAAAACGCACTCTCATGTACAGGGACAGAAATCAGAACCATAGTCAAATGGGATGGCGGGGAAGGGGGTGAGTGGTGGAGCTGTGAGAAAGCCTGGGGATGGGAGTGGATACCCTCATGTTTCCATTTAAGGTGGTGGTTTCATGGGCATTTTCACATGCACAAAGCTTTAAATACACGTGCGCAAGAGTCTGGTGTGTGCTTCTAGGGAGTTATTGACATTCCTTCACATTCTCTCAACGTCTCATGATCCTCCAGCCCCTGGTCCAGCCCCTGGTCCAGCCCCTGGACCAGCCTGTCCCTTTGAGGCGCCCCCACACACAGTACTGCCTCCTTCAGGCATTTAAATATTGTCAAGTTTCTCAAACAGCCTCAGAGCCTTTGCAAATGTCTCTCCCCCACTTTGATGGCCTCTGTCTTTTTCTGCTTCACGAATACAAATTGGACACCTATTTTCAGTCTTTAAGTCCATCTGATTGTCTACCTGACTGCTTCCATGGCGTTGTTAATTATTTTGTGTATTAAATAAATGCAAAGAACAAAATGGGGCCAGCAACATGACTCAGAAGGCACTTGCCCCCTAAAATGAGGATCAGAGTTCGACTCCGAAAGCCCCCTCTAATCTCCTTAAGTCTCCCCCTTACGTAAACAAAGAAAACACAATTGTAAAAAGAATTATTTTGTTTGTATTCAATTAAGTTAAACTTTTATTTGAATTTGATCTTTTGGGGGAGGGTTGAAAATAAACTTTTTATTTTGGAATCATTTTAGATTTACAGAAAAACAGCCAAATTGCAAACATAATACGGAGTGTTGACATTTTGTATTGTTAAAACTAGGAAGTCAGCCCGGGTGTGTTACTACTATCAAAATGTCAGACATCATTCACATTTCAGGAATCTTCCCACTCATGGCCTTTTTCTGCCCCAGGATGGAGCACAGGATACCTTGTCACATTTATTACCATGTCACTGAAGTCATCTGACTTCCCATAGTGTCTCACTTTTTGCTGCTTGGCTTTTGTTAGATAGATTTTGGTTTTGTTTTAATGTTGTTTAATCCCATGATCTATGTAAGATCTGGCCCTAGAAGTTAAGAAAGAAAATCAATGATTTTTGCAACTGTTTATGTACCTGTAAAGGATTCTCTAGAGCAAAAGAAATAGACACAAAGGGTACTTACTGGATTCTTATATGATTAAGATTAGATGCCCCAACAATGGCATCTCCCAACAATGAATGAACGACTGTCTAGGTCTACAAGCTTGGACAGAACTCGATTCACGAAGCTGGCTACCTCAGCCATCCCAACCTGGCGCTGAAGTCCTGTAGGATTCCTGGAGAGACGCTGGTCTCTAGTCTATACTGGAAGCCTGAAGATGCTGGTTCCCACGGTGGGAAGGAATGGTGGGAGTCACAGCAAGAAGAACAACAGAGCAGACCTTCTCACCAGCAAGAAGGAAGTGGGGCAGGAAAAAGTTTTCATTCAGATAAATATCCGAGGCACCCCAGAAAGGCCATGTCCATTCTGGAGGAGGGACTTCCCCTTTATGTTAATCCTTCCAGGAAATAGCCTCATTGGCTTTCCCAGAGGCAGGCTTCATAGTTGATCCCAGATGGAATCAATCCAACAACCAAGATTACCCGACATCGTCCCATACTTACCTTTGTGTGTACTTGTGTGTCCTTTAGACCCTGGACTCATCTGGAGGCAGCTGCTCTTCATTACCACTGGTTTAACAAATGATGGAGCTGCCACTCGGATAGCAGAAGCCTTCGTTTAGCTTGACTCTTAACCACTGGTCTGTGGCAACCAGTGAACACAAGTTACACAAACTGATTTGTTTGTACAAGTCTTTCCGCAGAGTAGGATGTAGAGTGGCTATGGACCTGTAAAGAGGACACATCCCTTTTCTTCTAGACATATTTGCCCACAGTTTGTCATTCTGGAAAGCATGCAGCCTAGGGTGGCAGGAGCTGCATCACTGCCTGCAGCACGATCCATCCTTAGCACAAACAACAACCAGAGTTCCCCAGAGGGACACTGCCCACTCGCCGGGAGAGGGATTATTAGAAGCGACTGTGAATGTACCAACTGATACTTGGGGTGCCCCCAACACAGACATTTGTGATGAGAAGGAAATGGTCTGTAATTTTGGGGCATCAGAGAAGGAGCCCCTCGTTGGTGCACACTGAAAACTGGGTGCGGAGCCCCTGGAGGCATACTCAGCACGCATTTCCGTCAGAGAGCCAGGCAACACAGCTTTGTTCATTTCTCGGCGGATGATCTGTGGAGTCCACAAAATAAAAAGTCCGCTCTTCTGCTGATTGTGTTAGCATGTGAGACATCTGTGGACAATTCTCAGCAGTACTTGAAGACAGTTGTTTCTTTCTTGCACCTTTAACTTACAGACAGTGGAGAGTTGTGAAGAAGTGCTGGAGAATCGAGCTTAGATGGAACTGTTTTGTTCCCATATAATGGGAAGGGGCTGAGGGTTAAAGCTATGACCCCGATGTCATATGAAAGTCGGTTCATGTTTTCCTCGAGCTGTTGCCGGTTGGTCTGTTCTTTTCATACTAACAACATTAATAATAATGATAATAATAATAATAATTAATAATAATAATCCTGCTACCCCCCTCAAATCACTGGTCCCCGTTTAAGCAGACAGCTTGAGGGATCTAGCCAGCCCACTACTTCTGAGCTAAAGCCAAATCAATGGAAGGTGACTGGAAGAGACAACGAAAGCTACAGCAAAGCCACCCTCTGGAGGGATGGGGCAGTGTCTCTGGGTGCTCAGTCAGCTCAAGTAGACCTGTCTGTATCCATCCTTCTCCTATTGCCAATTTTCTGTCATGGAAGATGTGGCATTACCATAGTCCTCTGTGACCCCTGCGCAGCGGGAGCATGACTGCCTGGGGCAGAGGAAAAGGGAAATGGCATATAAAGTCTGTTTTTCTGCATCTTTATAAAGCCAGAGAGCAAGCTGTCACATATAAGCTAGAGCTGACCCACTTTCTACCTCCTCACCTTGATTGACTTTGCTTAACAGGCTGCAGTGTCCCCGGAACACCTTCTCTTAGGTCTGGGCTTGGCAAACTTTTTCTGCCCAGGGTCAGATAGGCAATAACTTGGGCTCTGGCAGCAGCTGTGCCATAGCTGTTGCAAAGCCTGGACTTTGCCATTCAGTTTTCAGTGTAATAACAATAAAATCACGGAAACAGCCACAGACAGTCCATACATGAATGAGCATGACTGCTGTCCAATAAAACTTTATTTACAAAACCCCATGGCTGGCCTGATTAAGCCCCTGGGTCATGGTTTGCAGATGACTGTAAACGGCTCTAAAAACAACCAAGAATTTCTAGGCAGAGAAAAATGATTTTGCTCGTCATGGTGTTTTTATAGCTAGCATGTTCTCAACAAAGCTGATTGCACATCTATACCATATTCGTGGGAAGATGAAAACTTGGGAAAGGAGCAGAATCAGGACAACAAATCATGTTTGTAAAACAAAAGTCAAAGCTGTTGGAACTAGGTATGATGTTTCATTGTAAACGTCACTGAAAGCTGATACAAGATTTCTTCCTTGGACAATTTTCAGAATTATCATTTAAGATCTTGTAGGTATAATATATTTTACTTGGTCAAATTTCTCAATACTTAACCCAGATAATGAGATGGTCTTTCTATTTTGCAGATGAGGATACCATTATTTTGGAATATGATTGCTGATCTTTGAAATAATTCCTCTCATTGTCTTTATGTAGCACCCACTTGTCTCTCTGGCATACATAATTTCCAAAAGAAACAGTTCTTCCAGATAACCAAGTGTAGTCCAAATCTTTCCTGGAAATTAAAATGAAGATTTATGGTACCAAGTCCAAGTACCATTATCTATCAGGTAAACATTGGAAAATACATTTAAAGGAGTTTCCATCTAGTGAGTGCTAACAGAGGGTGGGATTTTAGATCTTTAACCCAAGCCTTTACCCTGAGCTCGTGATGCAGCTGGACACCTGACACTTTCTTACAGAGAGCTCTCAACTAGTAACATTAGTTGCACCACTGTGGAAAAAACTAGTCACTCCACCTCACTGGAAAAATGGAATTGGAACTAATCAAATGTTCAGCTCCATCATTAGAACTTTCACTGATGGATTGATTGACTGACTGTTGATGGAGAGAGTCTATTGTGTAGCCCAGGATGGCCTGAACTCACAATGTACTTGAAGTTCACCTCCAACTCTTGCTCCTCCTGTATCTAGCTTCAGAATTACAGTTCAGGAATTACAGTAGCACAAAGCCACACCCAGTTTGTGCAGTTCTGGGGTTGGAAGCCTGAGGCTCATGCATGTTAGGCAGACATTTGACTAACTGAACCACACACACCATGAACAAAATGATCTTTGTTATTCTCTTCCCTCAACACCAATAGCAAACCCTGCAATATGAAAATTCCTATTGTATTCCAATGCCAATTCTCCAATGTCCTGGGAGAGTGGGTTAGCCCAAGCCCTTCAGCTTCCAGTTTTGTTACTGTATCACTCTGGATCCCTGCTCCTTCCTGCTTGCTTGCTTGCTTTCCCCCCTCGCTCTCCTCCTCTTCTCTCTGTCTCTCTCATTCTCTCTCCCTCCCACCTACCCCATCTGTCTCTGTCTCAGTCTCTGTCTCTGTCTCTCTCTCTCTCTCTCTCTCTCATTCTCTTTCTCTCTCTCTCTCTCTCTCTCTCTCTCTCTCTCTCTCTCTCTCTGTGTGTGTGTGTGTGTGTGTGTGTGTGTGTGTGTGTGTGTGTAGCATATGTGTGAGGAGATCAGAGACAACTTATGGAGTCAGTCATCTCCTGTCTCCTTGTGGGATGTGTGTGTGGAACTCAAGACATCAGGCCTGAATGCAAGTGCCCCTACTACTGAACCATCTCTCAGTTGATTCCCTCCTGCTATCTTGTTGTCCACTCCCTAGAGTGAGTTCTGAGGAGAAGACTGGGTTGTGGCATTCGTCCTCCATCAGCCTTTTGGACTTTCTGACCATCTGCAAATTGACTCAGATTTTTTTATGGAGTTTATGGTAAAATCTGGCTACTTCTACCCAGCCAATATCCACACATAAGGGTACCCAGCCGTCTTTGATGAAACTTCAAGAGAACTCCCAATCTTCTTTCATCTAGTCCAAATGTGAACCTCAGGCAAACCACGACCCATCCCCAAGGTTCTTCCATCCAGATATTTGGGAAGCTGCCTGTTTCTCAGCATGTAGCTCTGGCCATATGTCTTCCTTTTAGTGGCCCTTCCTACCATGATAGCATAGCCATGCGTTTAACCTTTGGGACTCTCTGTCTCATCACCCTATTATCTTCCTTATTAAAAGCTCAGTTCCCAGAATCATCTGCTTATCTGCTTCTGTGTGTATAGTCTGCCTCTGCTGGGACAGACCCTTGTCTATCTTTCCACTGTTGAACGCTCAACACATCCATCAGCCCCGGATTACAGGAGAGGATGGAGAAGCATTGTCTGCAGTGGACATAGACTCCAGGTCTTCGGCTGTCAGACGTCCTGGTAAATGAGCAAGGCAGTTCCTGCCTGATGGAGCCGATACAGCACTCAGGAGGCAGCAGGTATCTGAGCACCCGGTTCTTCTTATGTAACATCCAAAAGGATAATGTGGAATAGCTCATTAGAGTAAGAACTCTGGGGCTGCAGGATTTATGAATGTGGTGTCAAAAGAAAACCAAATATTAGAGGGGGAAGATAAATCACCTCAGAAAGGAAGATAAATGAGGAAGCCAGGCTCTTTAGAAGGTTCTTGGCATACCTTAGTACCCAGGTACATTTTTATTGTTGCATATATATATATATATATGCATACACACACATATATATGTTTAAAAGTTGCAGCTTAAAAATACCTTAATATCTATCATAGGGCTTGGTAGAAATTAAGGACTTTTGGGAGGTTCAACTGTGGCATTCACAGTGGTTATGTTAAGTACCCATGTACTGCAGATGTCAGCTGGCCCTGGGGAGGCCCTGCTGCCCAGTTCCTTGGAACCACAAAGCTCAGGTGGTTCACGCTGCCAGATCTCCACCTTCTTTTGCTGTTAATCATTTCCTGGCAGTCCTCCACTAGTGGCTTTCTTTTAAACATGGGAAATGAGTTGGACTCAGAATCGCAGATGACAGCCCAGAGTGTCGTGGCTTTGCCTAGCTCACACAACATTCTATGAGTCTATGTACTTTGGGTGCAGAGAGCAGCTGTAGTTTATCCCCTCACCTGCTTTCTGAAAATCCGAGTTCATTTTGGTTCGTGGTTAAAGTCTCATTACATTTGATCACACCCATATCCTCTTCCATGAGCCACAGAGAGAACAATGACGTGAAATCCTACACCGGGGCAAATGAGTGTAAGAAATGGCCATTCACAATGCCTTCCTGCTCTGCCTCTGTGGCCATGCACAGAAGGACTTTTAGAAATACAAACCCCCAAAAAGAAAGGAATAAAAGATAGCCTCTGATCCGGACAGTGGTGGCCCACGCCTTTAGCCCCAGCACTTGGAAGGCCGAGGCAGGCAGATTTCTGAGTTCAAGGCCAGCCAGGGCTACACAGAGAAACCCTGTCTTGAACTCCCAGAACACACCAAAATAAATAAAGAAAATAAAATAAGGAAGATAGCCTCTGTCTTTCCCCAAGTGAAGTGGAGCAGAGACATTTTGATGTGATCTGTATGTAGACTCTAGTTCTGCATCTGTTGTCTAGTGCTGTCCAGGTGATAAACGATTTTCTCTCCTGACTTGTTTTATCCTGAGCACACAGCCTGTTTTCGCTATTGGGATGAAGCTCTTTGAAGAGGAATTCCTATGAAACTCACATTGCACGTTACTCAGTTCCTACTTCAATCGAGGTTGCCAGTGCTGCCAAGTGTCCACTATCTCCTTCACGCTCAATGAGGACTATTGTTGCGTTGCAATGCGTATGCCCGAAACTAACCCAAAAACATCATCACATTCTCTCATGCCTCAAACCTCCTTAAAGGTGAGAGCCTTTGGAGAGTGATTAGAAGTCAATGGACAGATTTTCTCCTCTTCCTTCCATCCTCTCTCTTCCTCCTCCTCCTCCTCCTTCTCTTCCTTCACATCTTCTATCTTCCTCCTCTCTATCTCGTCTTCCATTTTCTTCTTCTCCTCCTCCTTCTCCTCATTCCTCTTCTTCTTCTCCTTCTTCTTCCTCCTCCTCTTCCTCTTGATTTTCCCCCATCTTTCTCTTTTCCAATTCCTTATCTTCTTCCTTCTAACTTCTTGCCTGACATTGTCTATTCTGGGTGGAGCTTCAGTAGCTGTTTTGGAACTCTTGAGGCTAAGAGAATGGTGGGGTGTTGGAATGGAGGGGGGTGGGATGCTGGGAAGGGTCATGTTGTCATGTTAAAACAGTTACTAAGCTAACATCAACAATCGTCAACAATGACTTTTAGTTACAGAAGGAAAACAGCCACTTCTTTGTTTAATCCAGTGTATTACAGTTGACAGCCAGGAGCAGAACACAGATCCAAAGGGACAACAACATTATCCCACTGTGTTTCAAAAGGAGTGAAGTGGAGAACTAGTGCCATTATACACATTATTGTGTGTCTAAAGACACTGAAACCATGGGTCTCCCCAGTGGTAGGCATTCCATAAATAATTGTCATGTGAACCAGCATTTCAAACAATTCCAATCTCATCATCAGCATTATCTTCATCCGATGCCTCGATTGTACCATCAGTTTGAACCTGTGAAATTACTTTTCTATTTTATTTCTTTGTTTGGTTTTGCTTTGTTTTCGCTTTGACAGTTGCACAGTACAGACAGCATTCCTTATGGGAAACGCCGGGGGGAGGTGCTTATTTCAAGATGGCCTTCATTTTGTAGCTTCTTCTACTTTTATGTCTTATAACTTTTTATGTTCATTAAGTGGCTGTGCCATGAAACAATCCTTTACAGTTGTTGAGCCTCTTTAGCTCCCCAGAAGCTCATTAACTCCTTTCTTCTCATTTTACCCACACCCCAGCAACGGATGAACAAAATAATTAGGCCTACTTTATGTAGGAGAAGCCTGAGATGCAAACAAGCAAAGTGACTTAATTTCTAAAAATACAGTTGGGATGAGAACCAGGACATGCCGTCTTCCATTGCTGACTAGACACCCTTTAGAATGGATACCAACACTTGCCAGCTCTGATTATTTTGTTTGCCTGTCTGGCGTTAAGTAGGATTATGAAGCCATGTTTGAACTTTGTAGACAGAAAGGCAGCAATCAGTTTAACAATGCCCAGGGTAGAACTGAGGTGAAGAGAGCTGTTGGTGGCAAATGCCTCTACCTTGCGTGGCTAGTCCATATCTGTAACAAAAGGGAATCGTGTGGAAGTGCACACACAAGCGTATGTGTGTGCACGCACAGTTACTGTAAAGATGCCCCATCCTCTAGTAGACCTTGTTCAATGCCTGGTTTTAAAACTCTGTCAATTTTATCTTGATAACATAGATTTATCAGCTCTAATTTATGTACTCATGGGATGTGGTGCTGATGTTGGTGATGCAGTAATGATGAGGATGATAAGATAATGGTGATGATGGTGATAATAGTGACTATGATGGTAATTGGCCTACTTAGCTCTAACTGCCAACCTGACATGTTCTAGAATTACCTAAGATGGGAATCTCAGTTGAGGGTTGGATCATAGCAGCTTGGCTCATGGGCACGTGAGTCCTGTGGGGAGTGGGGTCATCTTGATGTAGGTAGGTTCAACTCACTACAGGAGTGGGCTGAAAGTCTGAGAGGAATGAGAATGCTAGTGGAGTATCAGGCAGCCTACAAGTGAGCCAGGAAGCAGTAAGCTGCATTTCTCCTAGACTTGCTGCTTCAAAGTTCCTGTTTAAATTCCTGCCCTGATTTCCCTCAGGGATGGACTGTAACTTGTAAGTTGAAAGAAGTTTGTTGTTGTTGTTTCCAAATTTGAGTTCAGTCAGAGTGTTTTATCAGAGCAACAGCTATAAAACTAGAATAATGATGATGATGGGGACGGGGATGATTGTGATGGTGGTGATGACGATGATGATGGTGAAGAAGATGATGATGGTGATGACGATGGTGACGAGGACGACAACAATCGTCATCATCTTGATGATAGCAATGATCATATATCAATTTCAGGTCTGTTATGAGCATTAACTGACTTGGTTATGGGTACATCTAAATGACCCTACCTTGGGCTAAGGAGTGGACACTTCTGTTAATATTTGTTCCCGAGAAGGGTTTTCTCCACATCCATCTGCAGCAGATGGGCTGAGCAGAGCATAGAAGTGAAGCAGAGCAAGTGGGGGTCGGGGTGTAGGGAGAGCCAGAGTCCCTTCTCTGGAAGGGTCAGTCTTCTCCTTACCCCAGGCTGCTCTCGGGTGGGACTGAAGTCTTCTTATTTCAGGTATAATTAATTTTGCAGAAAGTGAAAATCCACCAACTGAGTAAAAAAAATTTTTTTTAACTTGAAAAATTGGCAAAGTGTTTAAAATGTATGTGTGTTGGTGTTTTACTTGTATGTATGTCTGTGGGCGTGCATTCCTGGAGCCCTCAGAGGCCAGAATAAGGTGTTGGATCCCCGATTATTAGCATTATAGACAGTTTTAAGCCACCACATGGATGCTGGGAATCAAACACATGTCCTCTATAAGAGCAGCCTGTTGTGGGAAATATTAAAAAAGTCAACCTGCCATCTCTCCGTGTTCCTGACTGGCAGGCCACAACACTCTGCCCCAGGGGGTCCCCGCTCGGTGAGTTCTCACCGCTGAGCTACTCTTTCCCAGGTAGCGAGTTCATCTCTCTTCCATGCAACTCCCCACACACCCCACGAACAGCCATCTCAACACCTGGTTACCCAGTGGAAACAAAACTCTGAAAACTTAATTATCCAATCAGATTTATATAACAATAAGATCACAATTTACAAGATGCCAATACAATAACTTCAGAGCCAATTGATAATGATAAAACTTTAACCCAATTATTTTGACCACGTCCTCCTCCTTTCCTCCTGGGACCTCTCTATCTCTGTCTCTACAACTCCTAGCACCACTCCCTTTTCCTGTCCAATCAAATCACAGGCCTGCCACTGCCCTAATGTGATTGGACAGAGAAAATCCTGCAACAGCAGCCAGTGCTCTAACCACTGAACATCATTCCAGCCCCCTTTAAAAGAATGATAGATAGATAGATAGATAGATAGATAGATAGATAGATAGATAGATAGATAGATAGATAGATAGATACCATGAGAGTGCAAAACAACCCACTTTTACAGACTAGACATCGTGTATGTGCGCCAGGGCTCTCAGGTGAGACACTGGGAAGTAGACAGTCCATTAGGGACACATGAGTGCTCAGGCATCGACTTTGGGCCAAACCTAGTCATTTGTCTATTTAGTTTAGGTCTCATGTAGCCTAGGGAGACCTCAAATTCACAATGGGGTTGAAATGATCTTGAATTCTAGATCCCCACCCCGTCCCCATCTCCCCAAGTGCTACAACCAGGCTGTTTGTTTGTTTGCTTGTTTATTTATTTTATGCTAGCATTCCTAACTCCCAAGACTTGTGCTAATATCATTATGGTGATTAGATCTAAGTGCGCTGTACCAGGGCTTCTCAACCTGTGGGTCGTGACCCCCTTGTAGGTTGACTGACCCTTTCACAGGGGTTGTCTAAGACTTCAGGAGAGTACAGATATTTACATTATGATTCACAACACTAGCAAAATTACAGTTATACAGTAGCAACAAAATAATGGTGGTGGGGGGGTTTGTCAGTACTACATAAGAACTATATTAAAGGGTTTCAGCACTAGGAAGGTTGAGAACCACTGCTGTATACACTCTCTCGAGTTCTGCTTCATGAGCACAGCATCCAACATTAGATGGGATAGGAACGAAGCCCTTGGCCTCTGGAGCTTTGGTTTCATGCAACTGGCAGATTTGCCCTAACACCTGTGAAGGAAATGGAGTTGAGGAACGGAGGCATTTGGGGTAAAGTGGTTCTAGGAACAGAACCATCTCTTGCCAAAGGAGAAGCTTGCTGGGACTTTCAGGAGACATCATGAATTAAAGCAAGGGAGGTTTCCCTGTTTGGAGTAGCCATTGTTGGCCTGAGCTTTGGGTTACTGGCAATAAAAGGGAGCCAAGCTGAGACATTTCTATGTAAATAACTTAGGCACAGCAGGGACTCCCTGGCCCTGGGGATGTGAACTGGATGAAGCAGGTTGAGATCTGTCCTCCTGGAGAGCCTCAGGGCTACTGTGAGCATCATCCATCAAACATTATAACCTTCTAAAGGCAGGAGCAGGACTGGAGCCGGTGGCCTCAGTATTTCCTTGAAAACATTAGATTTCTTAATTTCTTACTTTGGCCTCAAAAGTCATCATGTTTTTCATAAGTTTGTGCTTAGAAATGTCTCTTCTTCCATAGATTAAGCGGCACAGATGAGTTCATGTAAGGAATGCAATTTTTAATTTTAGCACTTTCTATAAATGGGTTCTCTAAACCCTACGCTGAAGTTGTTACCACGACGGGGAACATGGAGATAATTTTTCATTCTTTCATGCTATGCTGAATGTCAGTCGTAGAAACTCCTAAAAATAATCATACCTTGTATTTATACAGCAGCTTCCCCGAGTTCTCAGACTGCTTCGTAGACATCATGTAATTAGCCCCCACAAAGCATTCTGAAGACAGCAGTGTTGATAGCCAGGTAATATTTGTCTCAGAGAGAAGGTTGCATATCCTTTGCCTATAGATCATGTTGTTTTCTGTGAGCTCTAGGGCAGGCACAGTGCCTGCTGTCAGAAACTATTTCTTATGATTGTGTTGCAAGGCGATAGGCAAGGGACATGGGGAACAGGGGCTGTGACTTCCAGGGACGTTGGAGGGGAAGCCACATCTGGACTACTGTAGGCTTGTGGATGCTTGATTTCTTTTCAGGTCTCATGAAGTACTCTTATGGAAGTGTGAGATCAGGACAGAGAAGCAGATTCTAAACCTATTGAAAACAAACCCTGAGACATACTTGAATGAGAAGGTAAATGATGGAGACCAGTACTGGAATGAGGCAGGGTATACTTCAGGGTACTGGCGTCTGTGTCAGATCTCTCCTTTCCCAGTCATTGTCTCCCTACTAGGATGCTCAAAACCTTCCTTGAGGAGTTCTGCCTTCATCTTTTCTATACATTCATAAAAAAATGTATTTTGGGACCAGATCTACAGTCAGCCATAAACTCTTCAGAATGAATTTCAGCCAGGACAATTTCTGCCAAACATCTTACCACTTTACACTTCTTTTCTAATTTTCCCATGAAAGAATGAAATGGCTTAGGACATACAGATTCTATAGTCCAGAGCCAGGCATGTAGCACACATTTATGCAAGTCAATGTTATTATTTAGGGCCATGCCAAACACTATCAAGCAAAAATGATGGTATTCTGAGCTGTACATGGTCATATATCCTCGAGAAGACATCCTTCCGGGTATCTTTCGATTCCGTCTATGCAGAATCTGTTCCTGGCAGGGAACACACTCACAATACTGCCTTCATGTCCCTGGCACTGGCTGGAGAGCTGACAAACACATGGAAGAGTCAGGGAGTCAGATCTAAAGAGATTTGGTGTGAGCCATAGGGGGTGGCAGTCATGATAGACTGTCAAAGAAAGGAAAAAACTTGACCAAACTCTGAGGAAGAGCTCCCAGGTTCCAGCTCAGAGGGGCCAGCATCAGCCGTAGCAGAGCATCCCACTCACATCTGGAAGGGCACAGCGTTTATGTAAACTCCAGCTTATGCCAGGACCAGCAGGCGGCCTCAGGTTCACAGCTGAACATTACTACCAGGGCACTGACTGATCAGCAGTGGCCAGCAGGCAAGGACAGCCAGGGACGTTCTTGCCAGCCCGAGGTTCTGGGGCTGGCCTGGAGGGTTTTGGAGTTGGCAAGAGCTCTATGATGCTTTTCACCAGCCAAGTCAATCTTCTGGGCTTGTGGGCCCCAAATTTAGCAGTTGTACGTTTTCCAGACCTCACCTCATTGGTTCCGATAATCCCTTTCAAACATGCTTAAAAGAGTTAGCACCAAATCCATTCTCAAGTGCAAACGAGACCTGGAGTTGCCTCGGATTCTAGGCCTGAAGCAGATCCTCTGCTTTTAGTTGAGTCTACTTGAGGCACCCAACTTGCACTTGGCTCACCCTGAAAAGAAGATATTCTTGAAGAAGAGCCCAAGGCTATGGAAGCCTGCCCTTGGCCCTGAGGAAGAAGCCTTCAATGAGGTATTGACAAAGGCTGCTGCAGTGTGTGGTAGCCTCTGAAGATTCAAGGCCACGAAAGAATAGAACCAACGAGGTTCTTTTGTATATTAGCTTCAAGGAAAATACTTTTTTTTCTTCCCTTTGAATTTAATCACCTCTGAAAAAAATAGTACCACCTTGAAGATTTCTTTAGTGTTTACTTAACAGACTTTTAAAAGGTATTAAGAATAGCCTATGAAGTAATCGACACCAATGTTGTTATCTGTGACACCAAAGGTAGCGCCTTTCCCCAATAACTGATGTACAGGTAAATGTACATATTTTTTTTTGAAAGAGCATAAATTCTGTCATTTTCTGTTCTAGAAAAGCATACACATGTCACTGTTATTACTTATGAACATGTAGGGCCAGAATTGTGTCGAACCGTTTAAAGTTTAATAACTTGACCTCTGCCTTCACTGGGATGAGAATTTCTTGAAGTTGCTACCAGTGAGGCATTCTCTGTATGCGATGGCAGAATACAGCTGAGTGGGGCAAGCATGGAGTCCACTGTCTCAGGAGAGATGGGGAGGAATGGACACTGGAGAAGCCGCTCTGGGGTGCAGAAGCAGGTGGTGCTTCCTCAGGCTCAGGCCTGATTACTTCTTTGACATCTTTTGGGTTTGTCCCATGTGCCTTCTTGACCACATCTTAGCCAAGATGGCCACCAAGGGTGTCACCTTCCATCCCTCACAGCTTAGAGAAGAGGCCAGGACTAGTTTTCCAGCTTAAGAAGTAGAGAGGAATGGAGACACTGGGAATTCCAGCTCTGAGTGTGGATGGATGGGAGGGGAAATAGGCAGGAAGGGAAGGGGTGGGAGTCGAACTCGAGACTTCCCAGTCCATGTGGATCCCATTACTGCTGTGGTTTAGATAGCACTTCTGCTTTCTGGTCTGCCACTATGCTAACATGTGCAGCCTCGTGCACCTCTTACCAAGGAAGGAGTCATTGTGCCATGTCTTCCTCACCATAACTAAAAGTCAAGCTAGATTTCTCCTTTTAGTTGTTATTATGGATGATTTGATCACAGTGAAGAGAGATAACAGACACGTCCATCACTGCTTCTTTTGTATGCATGTTCCTCTTCTCTCTCTCTCTCTCTCTCTCTCTCTCTCTCTCTCTCTCTCTCTCTCTCTCTCTCTCTCTCTCTTCTTCCTGTGTGTGTGTGTGTGTAATATGTGAGGGCATGCACATGTCATGATATATGTGTAGAAGACAGACTGCACCTGATTCCATCTTTACTTGGGTTTTCGCCTTCCAGCTGTGGTCATCAGACTTGTGTCCTTTTGCTTGCTGGGCCATCATGGTCAGGCTTGTGTGGTGCGTGCGTTCACCTGCCATGACATCTTACTAACCCTCTTTGTCAGTACCCTTGGCATCCCCAGAGCTGGGTTGACAAGCACACACCACTGCTCTTGCCTTTGGGGGACTGAACTCAGGTCCTCAGGCTTGAACGGTAAGCACTCTACTGACAGTGCCATCTGCTAGGCTCTTCTGATGTTTCAACACAAACTATGAGAGCAACACTGTGTGGCTAGCATAGAGCAGGATAAATAGCTTTCTGAGTCTTTCCTGGTGAGAGGCCTCATTCTCCATCCTGCCTTGCCATAATGGCTATATAGTCAATCCTCCTTATCAAGGAAACCTAGTTTATTGTTGTCTCTCTGGTAGGAGTGGAATTCCTGTGGGTACCTTCTATTCCTGAAGTAGGCCCTACACATCGTAAGATAAGAGCTGCACCGTGGGGCTGGAGAGATGGCTCAGTGGTTAAGAGCAGTCAGTGCTCTTCCAGAGGTCATGAGTTTAATTCCCAGCAACCATATGGTGGCTCACAACCATCTGTAATGGGATCCCTCTTCTGCTGTCTCTGAAGACAGTTACAGCATACTTACATATAATAAATAAATTCTTTTTTAAAAAAAGAGCTGCACCCCTCTACTCATTGGATGTTCCATCTCAGTCATTTATAGTAAAAGAAAAAAAAATGTCTCAAGTAACTGCCAAACATACTCTGGGTTGAGGTGGAGATAGGATTAGGCTCCAATAGAGAAGTACTGTGTTGGAGATCAGGAAATTGAGATCCAGTTCCTGTTGGAGAGCTAAATTCTTCTCTCTGTGTTGAACTACCCACTGTTCATTTACAACGCGGGACAGCATTAAAACACACCAGGGGAGAACCTTCTAGAATGACCTTGCTAAGTGGACATGATGTTAAACCAACTTCTAATGGCGTACCATTCTACCCATAGACCAATGCACCGAGACTCACAGTTGCCTGCAATGCAGAGGCTAAGAAACCGCAGAATGCGGCTCCCTAAAGGGAACATGTATACCAGAGCCCTGCCAAGGCTCAGGCCGTTGCAGAAGAGGGGGCAGAGAGAGTATAATTGCTGGTGGAAGACGGTGAGAAAACGGTGTCTTCTCTGGACACAGCAGGGTAGCCGCACATATGAATTCATAGTGGTTATGACAGCACACATGAGACATGTGGAAGTCCAAGCCAGACCACAGCTAACATGGAGGTTGGGAGCTGTTGGCAGTTGCGAGTAGAGAGAGAGAGTTTTCTCTAAGAGTAGAGTCCATAGTAAGTCAACCATACTCCAGCCGAAGAGAACACCTCCGAGATTATTTGGACACTACAAATTACTCCGGTTGAAAACAAACAAACAATAAAAAACCCCAAACAATAACAACAGAGTAAAACAGAACACAAACTTGGGTGGGTGGATTAGGGGAAAATTGTAGGGTGGGTGGGGGTGAATAAGATCGAAACAGCTACTAGTTCTCAAAGAACTACTAATAGTTCAAATGAATAAAACCCACGTGATTGCAGCTACGGATCGCCAGGAAGGTCAGACTTCTGAGGTGCCTTTTGACTTAACCCTGTGTAGAATTCTGTGGACGAAGACTCCCATTTTAAAGTTAAGCTCTTAGAAGTACTGTGCCTTTAACCAACAGGAGCTGTAGCAGGTACCCTTGGACCTGATCCTGATCCCACACAGGTATTCATTTAATATGAGATAAATAATAAGACAAACGTCTAACCAGGCCAAATTAAGTCGAGGAAGAGTGTTGAACAGAAATGTCTGGGGAAATTCGTAGATCTAAAAAAAAAGTCGCCTTTCCTCATTCATTCTCTTCCTGTTTGTTGGACGTTGACTGGGGATAGATTTGAGCAAATCAATCCAGTCTAAGTGTTACCACCAGGATGAGTTACAGAACGGCAAGGTTTAAATGTGTTCACAGGGTCATTTCCAAATGCCTATGGGAAGACTGAATGAGAGAGAGTGGGGGCCAGAGAGAAGCCAGGGGCTCCGAGAGAACACGGAGCTCAAGACAGTGAGAATAGAAAGAAGAAGAAAAGGAGACAGATTAAAAAACCCTGGAGAGTCTGAGTTGGATAGGAGAATAAGGAGGCCAACAGGGCTTGGAGATTTAGAGTACTGAAATAACTGATAACACAGGCAATAGAAAGAGTCAGCTATACTTATTAAACTGGAACCAATGGCTTTCCTAAAAGGTACAACATTTAGTACTAAAGTCATGAAGAGTCTTCAGAATTCTGAGATGAGTTCGTCTCCCCAAGGGGGGAAAAATTAGGTTTTCGGGGTTTTGTTGTTGTTATTGTTGCTTGTTTTTGTTTGCTTTTTGGCTTTCGTTTTTATGGGGGCTAATTAAGATTCTATCAACACTTGTAAAACCTGAGGGTCAGACAAGCATCTCAGAAGCACTGTCGCCCGTCGAGCTCTGAAATTCAGCTCTGTGCCGAAAACAGTAAAGTTGAAGATGAAAGCACCATCTTTGCAGTGGGGAAGAATCGGATCCTCAGAGGTTACAAAAGGCAGGGAGAAAGGTCTCCCCTCTGGGCACATATGATGTGCACAACCCTGAGATCAATATAGTGCTCCCCACAATGAAGTGCCTCCTTTCAGCCTTCAGCTCTGACCTTTCATTTCAGGTCGTACCTTCCCTTTAATCCGTTATATATCTTACAATTAGAAGTTTATGTTAAATTACCGGGTTTTTCCTTATTGGGGTGTAAAAAGAATAGGGGTGTTTTGACAACACTTCATTGTGGGGAGCAGTATATTGATCTCAGGGTTGTGCACATCAAATGTGCCCGGAGGGGAGACCTTTCTCCCTGTCTTTTATTTTGTCTG
Source organism: Mus musculus (assembly GCF_000001635.26). Taxonomy (NCBI): domain Eukaryota; kingdom Metazoa; phylum Chordata; class Mammalia; order Rodentia; family Muridae; genus Mus; species Mus musculus. The sequence continues at coordinate 69,132,952 of NC_000084.6, read as the reverse complement.
TTAAATGATGCAAATCCCAAGAAACTTGCTCACCGAGAAAGAAGGTAAGTTGGACGTGCTCCTGACTCCCCAAGTTCTTTCTGAATCTTATTTTAGTCAGATAGTAAGAAGTAATTTTTCAGTGCAGTGCACATGAAATTAAGCATGCAACTGCTATTATTAATGGGGCCTGCATCTCGCCCCCCCCTCTGCAGTAACACACACCCATGTGGGGAGGCTAGAGCCATGCTAGCTTGTTCTACTCAAATTATAAAATCTGTAATCTGTCCCTTGAGATAAACGCATAATTCATTTTCTCAAGGAAGGAAAACGGAGCCTTCATCCTTGACATCTCCCGGGGCTCAGGAGAACCTTGTTCTCGTGCTGACTGTTTGAGACTTAGGTTTTATTTCTCAAAATATGCCCATGACATCAGAACATGCTAGAAATGCCCACAGCACTCCCTCTGTAATTTTGTTGACCAAATTCCGCATGTCACCTCAACACATGAGGAATTAATACCGTCTGTTTATTTATAAATCGCCGTCTTTCCCTGACAAGAAAAGCTTTCCCATGTTGCTTTAGCTATGCGCCTCAGGAATGGAGGTGATACCACCACTCCTAGTATATAACAGTTTGCATCTTTGATGCCCGAAGTTTGCTCAGAATTCTTTTTTTTTTTTTTTTTTTTTTTTTACTTTCCACCTCCTTCATCTGGGACTGGAAACTATTAGTGCCAGGGAAATATTTACAGTGACTGTGTCTCTTCTCACACTATCCCAGTTGGTCCAGTTCTGGACAGTTGATGATTTAAGTAGGGGAGATCTGGATCAGTTATGGTGGACAAAAGACAATGAATTAAAAAGAAAGAAAGAAAGAAAGAAAGAAAGAAAGAAAGAGAGAGAGAGAGGGAGAAAGAGAGAAAGAAAGGAAGAAACTCAAGGAGTTGTACTCTTTAAAGGCGCTAAGAGCAAGAAGCCAATGAAAGTATCTGGCACATTAAAAATAATAATATTAATGATAGCATCAGTGGCCAGGCAAGAAGTTCCCTCCTGCGTTTTAAAGGTGGGGGGGGGATTGCTTACATCCCGTTGGGCACTTCTGCACGCTTTTCTTTGTGAGCTGGTTGTGGCTGGAAGCCTACAGGTGAAAGCCATTACTTCAGCTATGAACTTCAGGAACACTCCCAGCTTCAGCATACTGGAGGTTCGGCTGCCAGATCTTTGCACTTGAAACAGTTCCTGCCCAGAAGGGCAATACTGTTATCTCTGTTGCCTGTGGGGAGATTCCTTCATTTTGTTTTGCTTTGTTTTCAACGTGCTCCAATCTGACAATTACTAGGACAGTCGTAGGCTTAGTAAATAGACAGAAGAAGTCAGACAAAAGCAGGTATTTTTAATTTAAACAGGGTATTTATCTATGATGATTCCTCTGAATGAAAATTTTTTTCCTGTTTTCTCCATTGTCTTGAAAAGAAGGGAAATGCTGGAACGTGCTGGGCCTTGGAGAGAATCCTCCTTCCAGGCTCTTCCATCTTCCGTTCATGGTTTTACACTCTTTCAGTTTGGTCTTTGCCAGTCCCAAACTGTTCCTCTTTGGGTCTGGGTTTTGTATGCCCTCCCATCTTGTACACAAAATGGACATGTGTAACTTTCTACTTTGTATATTTTGCACTTTTAACCGGCATGATGATCCCCATGTCCATCTGCAAGTAGGTTGCTTAGCGAGACGCCCATACTCTGTCTGCCCGTAGCCCTTATCTTAGGTGGCATAAACTACACAGGCACTGCTTCCAGAGAGGAGCAGGCCAGAGCCAAGCTAAGAGCAAGCTCATCCACCTATTACAAGCCTTCTGTAATTCTTCCAGTTTGTTGCTAACACCATCACTCTATGAAAACAGAAAGCCATTAGTTTCTTGTACATCCTGTTTTGATAGAGAGGAAAAACTATCTAAAAAGAAAAATAAATTACCACACATTAGAATATCCTGTGTAGTCCCAGCCTGTACACAGTAGACAGCTGCAGAAAAACACAATATTTAAAATAAGTTAACAAAACAACACTCCCTTGGGGTCTTCCACTCCTCTTTAAGTCTGTGCAACAATATATTTCCTGGGCTCAGTTTTTCCATAACATAAAGTTACTTAGCTCCCAAGGACACCACGTGTGGTTTTCTTTTTTATTTTTGTTTTTTTCCTCCCTTGAGTGCTTTCTTTATTGAAGGTCTGTGCAACGGTTCAGCGGAAATTATGCGACATCTTTCTTCAAAGAGAGCTGTATTAATGTGCCAATGCCCTTTATTTAATGCACTTTAAAATTCTGACGCGCCTTTTAAAAAGTATGAATTGTGTTGGGAAAGTCTAATCTCTGTTCTACATAAGTGGAAATGTGCTATTTCAGTAAGGGTAGCGCTGGAGCGGGCCTTCAGCATACGGGTGTCTCTATAGTACAGATGTCCGAAGACACTGGATGCCCAAATCAACCAGCTAGAAATGTTAATTCTGCCAAAATTAGTCAAGGGAACTTCAATGACTCATTTAAGCAAATTGAGAGTGAAAAAAAAATTCCTAAAACTAAACAAAATAGTTAGAATTCATCCTAACTCAGCTTTCAGAAGGCTTGTTTCCTTGCAGTCTGTTGCTATTACGTACAATTGCTCTGTACATCTCTGATGACTTCATACAGATTTTTTCAAAAGTTGCTTGGAACACTATAGTTCTAGTTCATGGATCAAATCAATTTTCCTTTCTTCCTGACTACGCAGCCACCCGCCTGTCTTTGGAAGCTCCTCTTTGGATCTTTTCCCATTCCAATCAGTGTGTTCTTTTAAAAGTGTTTCATTAAGGCTGAAGTTCCAAGGACATGACTTCCCTCTTTGAATAAAATGTGCCTTCTTATTTGAATGCAGACTGCCTGTGCCCTCACTGTACAATCAAAACAATGGAAATTACACCCACTGCACTCAGGCAAAATTGGTGTGTGAGTCTCCTGGAAATACGTAACAACAGGTGCAGTCAGGCTGGCAAAGAGTGCCCGTTTCCCTACAATTACTAATAAGGAAATAAACGTTAGGTATGCATTATTAAAGTGTTTTATGTCATTTTTCTACTAAAACAACCATAACCCCAGCTAGTAACCATTTCCACAGCATTCAAACGATAATAATTAAAAAAAAAAACCGACTCCATCTTTCCCAATTTTGACACTCCTTTGTCTGGCGTAATGAAATTTGCATATGTATACTTGTTTTATAGGAGAAAAATATACACAATTCTCTCCCAAATCGTTGAAAAATCTGTGCTATCAATCAAGCTAGTAGAAGATTCTTCTCTCTTTGCATCTGATAAATGTAGGACCACATTTATTACATGCATGCAACATCCCCAAGGAATTTCAACTGTAATAAATGGCTAGGCAGACATACGAGCCCCTCTTTTTTAATAAAAGGAACATTTGCCAAATTTTGGAGTTATTTTTTGTTTTGTGTGTGTGTGTGTTTGTGTGTGTGTGTGTGTGTGTGTGTGTGTGTGTGTAGGGTTCTTCAGTCTTAGGAAAGGCTCACATGCCCTTTGCTGAGGAATTCTGTGTGCGGTTGTTAAAGACATTTAATTTTTAATTTGCTTTCACAGAATCGGAAAAATATCCTTAAAAACTTGATTACATAATGCCTTTGATTACTTAACACCTTTTACAAGTTTCTGTCATTTTGTGTAGAACTGGAAAAGAAAATAGGTCTCATTTGTAATTAAAAGATGGCCATATTAAACTTTACAGTATAATAACTTTTCCTTAGGTTTTTGGTTTTCAATATCAATTTAGCTTACTATTTTTGATGCTTCAAAATTTCAAATAGAAGGTTTCTATAAAAGAGAGCATGGGTGCATTATAGAAAGTAAAAAAACAAAAACAAAAAAACAAAATAAAAACGGAATCAACAGATTTTCCTTAGGGAGCCCAGAGCATAACTAAGTGCTTTAAATACAGCAGAAGAGAAAATGCAAGAGAGGAAAGAAGGAAACGGGGAATAAGAACATCTATACCTTTAAGTAAAGATGCTTAAGGGCCTTGCATTCAAATGAATGAATTGAATTAACTTCCTGGAAATGTAAAGATGTGTTTGTTGGAATAGAGTTCTAACTTGCCACCCTCTACAGGATGTCTAGAGATTAAGGTTGAGAAAACTTGAAAGCAGCATGGGCCCAGATACCACTGATGTACCCATGTAACAAAATAACCATATGAGAGATGGTGAATTCTGATCTTACTTTGATGGGAGCGAGCAAACTGCCACACAATTGTCTCATTTCTTTCTGTCCATAAAAGCCCTCATGACTCTCTACTACCAAATGTTGCTATTGGGTCGACGCTGAGTGTTGGGAGACCTCTGGGTGAGCCTGCTACCATAAGCAGAGGCTTGCAGAACAGAGGCCCTTTCGGCCAGTAGTCTGTTAGGCTTAGGGGAAAACAGAAATTAAAAGGCACTTTCCTTTCAACACACTGTAGGTTATGGCAACAAGGACTAATGTTACCGCCAAGTCCACGTGCCTGCATGTGTGAATATGTGTGTGTGTGTGTGTGTGTGTGTGTGTCTTCATATGTGTGTGTGTGCATGCGCGCGCAAGAGGGATTAATGAGACAGAAGACAGGAAGAGAGAAGAGAGGGGGGAAGAGGGTTGTCGGCATGAATGAAGCTGAAGGAAGATTTCTCTACGAAGCGTATATTTCACATATTAAAGAGCATATGTGAAGCTATATAAATGGAAGTTGAGTAGTGCCAGCCATGGAACTAAAAACACACACATATTGTGTATATATGTGTATGTACTTAGATTTTCTTTTTGTTAGTAGTTTTTTTGGAGGGGAAGGAGACAGGAATCAAGTGCCATTTTACCAGCTATTCTGTGGGATTCGCAAGCCGTCCCAGCAATCCCGACTACGCCAATTACCCTTGTTTAGTTCTTCATTACCCATGCTGGTTGACCTGCTTCTGTGCGTAATAAGGTTAATGGTAATGAAATGAAATGTTTGATGTTATTAATTTCTTATACAGTATGGCTCCAGAATTCTTACCAACCCTAGGACATCAGGTAATATGGCTCATCTGCTAAAGTTTGCTCCCTCTGCTCTGGTCTCTGTGGGAATGGCAAAATTACTGGCTCATGCATAAAGAAGAACTGTTAGTATTGTATCTCGGTAAGACAGAAGTGCGCGAGAGCACACACACACACACACACACACACACACACACACACACACACAGGCAACCACTGCCAGTGCATTTCTCTCCAGACCCCCTCTGCCATCGCTAAGGGTAGCCCGATGCCAGCATGCTTCCTATCCAGGAAGCCTTGGCTACTGGAGAAGGAAGGAAGTTATGGTTGGAAGGGTGCAGTGCGAGCGGTACAGCTAAGGTTTAGACACATTGCGCTCACCTCACGAGCCTATTTCCACTCGCTGCTGATATCAGCTGTGCTCCTCAAGGTGAAAAGGTGGGCTTTGGGCTACAAGTATTTTTTTTTAACAAAGCAATTCATTATAAACCATGGTATCACATTTGGTTCCACAGACTTGATAGGCATGCAGTGAGTTCACAGAAGTAGACAAAAAATCAGAATATTCACGTAAAGACAAGAATGAAATACATGCGGTTAAGAAGAAAAGTTAATTTTTCAAATGAAGAAATTTGGGGGGGGAAATAAAAGAGAAGTTCTGGAAATGTAGTTGGAAATTCTACATGAAACTGAATCTAAATGACATTCAGTTTAGTCACAAAACTAGTTCCATAGATAGTGTCCTACGAATATTTTATTATATACTGGGTGAATACGAATATTTTATTATATACACAAACAGATGCTGGGAGAAAGCACACGATTATGGTAGTTGAGCAAACGAATTGATTAGTTAACTGACCTAAAACGTGTCGGTTGTCTTTAAGTTTGGAAAAAAGAAAATAAAAAACAAACAACAACAACAACAACAAAAACCTGTCTTTTTTTTTCCTCTGAGATGTCCAAAATTATTTCTTGCTGTTTGTGGAAAGATGAATGGAGCTAGCTCTTAGCTTGTAATTTGGAGTCATAAAGGAAATAAAGGGAGAAAGGAGAAGAGAAAGCAGAGGCGGGGAAGGTGGTTTTCCCTTCAGTACAAACAGTTGAAGTCCTGTAACAAAGCTTACTAATATTCTTAATCATGTGGCCTCAAACTCGAGTTTCCTCCTCTGTGACTCAGAACAATCAGGCCACAATCAGAAAAGATAAGGGAATTAAATTAAACGAGTCTATAAAAATCTCAATAAATGGGAACTTAAACTTTACTTAATGGCAGTCTACTCGATTTTGATGTTTTTTGTGCCCGCCATAGATGCCTGACATCGGTGTTTAATGACTTCTTTTGGTATCAAAATATATTCTCTTTGCCTTTTCAATTCTGTATTCCTTAGCAGTGCCTTCAGAAACAACAACAACAACAACAGATATCCTGTTTTGGCTAATAGGGCTAAAAAAAGAAAGCAAAGCAAACAAAACAACAACAAAAACCAAAAAAAAAAAAAAAAAAAAAGTAAAATGTGATAGCAATTAGGCTTCTCAGTGAGCATGCTCAGTGGGTCTCTCCTGGTTGCTAGGCAACGAACTGAAGGTGTGTGGCATAGAAGGGCCCAATGAAAAAATACACGCACCTTTGACATGGATCTCACCTGATCCAGAAACCCATGCTCATTTATCGAATTAAATGTGAGATATCCTTTAGTGGGTTTCATGGGTTCCTTACCTGCCTTTGGGGGAGAGGTGGTGGGGAAGGGATGGGGGGCCGGAAGGTAGGGTCTAGTGTCTCAGGTCTAAGAGCCACTGGGCGAGCTTCCAACAACAGCCCTGCGTTCGAATTGAGTTGCAGTTTTACAGTGCGTGCGTGCGGCAATTTATTTTTCATTTTGGTGGTGGTACTTAGGTCTTAACCACCGCACGTGGGTTGCTCAATATGTCATGGCACCATTCTAATTCTACCCTGGATCAGTGTTACAGAGCACATCGGGAACTTAAGCCTTTCAAATGAATCCATTTTCACGTACTCGAGTCATATAACAGAACAAATTCCAGCTAAACCGCATTGTTAAAGGAAAGGCTGGCGCCCGGTACTCAAAAGCTCATTCGCACAGTCCGGGGTCCTGGCGGAGCGGTGCAAAAGTGATACAGAGCAACGCTGTTGTTAGGTGGCAAGGCGGAAGAAAGGAAGCAAGTTCTAGAAACAGCACAAAACCCTTGTCTTTGGTGAGTACAGAGCCATCGCCACCAGCACCTCCAAGTCACAGCCCTACCAAACACCTGGCTGGGTCCGCAGTGACAGCTCACTGTCTCTCCAGTGGTAACAATTTAGAGGCAGGGTGCTAAACAAGATATATACACGATGTCAAATATTGGCTCTGTACATCTAAGCCAATCACTTCTAAATAAATTAACCATGGCACTGCCTAATATGACCCACCTGCTTTCTTCCCCGTGTTGCTCCAGACCCTACCTGAACCCCCCTTTGATTAAATGTCAAAAGCTTGCCTTGTGCCTGCAGATTTCACTGAAGGCGGATACAGAAAGGTCCCTCCTGTGACTCTATAAAACTGAAATAAATTCCACTGGCATCTTGTAAATTTTTATTTTCTACAATGACTGCAGGCTCCATCTGCGGCCCAGCTGTTATTAGAACGGAAAGCGCTGGCCCTCCTGCATTACAAAACAGCATAGAACAGTAATTGCCACTGGAAGAGATTAAGTGTAGACACTAAAAATGTTTACTCGCAATGAATATGCATAACGATGGGTAGGAAACAGCGCTGGAAGATTAAAAAGAGAGAAGGGTTTGTTTACAAGGCTGGGGAAAAAAAAAGAGTGGAATGTCAGTTGGCCCCGAGCCTGAAATAGGAACGAAAAACCTTTGGGCAAGGCATTAGGGAGAAAAACAGATGGTTTGTGAACCTTTTATTAGATAGAAAAATCATTAATCAAGCCCAGGCTGGAAATGGCAGGGTTTTTTTGTAGTTCATATTTTAGTTTATTTTTTCTTAAAGTGACAGTATTCTTATTTTTTTTTTTTTTGTCTTTTTTTGAAATCATTATCTATGAATCATCTGTCTACAGCCAGTGCTTTGCAGAGGATCGACATAAAGCCGGCTTCACTTGAGGGTAATGTCAGCACCCGTTTGTTCGACCCTAGAACATTCCTCCAAAGGGTTTCACATTTCAGCACCTGTTCTGACTCTGCAGCCAAAAGGGGGGAAGAAAACCCACAGCATGTGATATCAATTTCTCCATGCATGAGACACTTCTTTGCTTTGGGAAATTGAGGAAGAAAATGAAGAGGATTTTTTGTTGTTGTTGTTGTTGTTTTGTGTTTGCATGTAAAGAGCTTGTAAAGTCGGATGATTCATATACATTTAAACAAAAATATGTAGCATGAATATGTACACACTGAATTATCTCCAGAGAGGGAATTCAGTTTGTTTCTTTGGGGAAAGCCATTCGGAGGGTAGACAGACCATAACATCCACACATGAATCCATGCCCACTGGACTTGAAGCTTGTGTTTTTACATATTTCGGTTTATCGTGGTTGTGAAGCTCTCAGGAACGGAGAATGCTGTAGAGAAGAACAATATCCCCGAATTAATGATGCAATGCCCGTCATTCGCTATGAGGCAGTTTGCAAGCCCTAGGATATGTCCTGTGCCACGGGCGTTATTGTTTTCAATGAAATGTGTTCCACGTACAAGCACTTTCATATACATATGCTGTGTGGAAAGAGACACATACTTACTTATGCACAGGATCTAAATAGCACCACACATACACACTTTTTTTTTGTTCAACTCTGTGTGCATGTGTGTTTGTGTGTGTGTGTGTGTGTGCGCACATGTTTGTGTGCACACATGCATGTGTGCATGTTTGTGTGTCTTTGAATGTGTATGTTTTTGTGCATGCATGTGTGTGTGTGTGTTTAGTACTCATCAGTTATTACTGGGTTCCAGTGAGCTGCCGTCAGGAATGGAAGTCAGGGTGAGGGAATATAAAAATAAATATAATCTTGATAATTCAGTCCCAAGTTCTTGCTATCATCTGCCATATACTTACTACTGGTAAGTCAAGGGAAATCTTGTGAGCCACCTTTCAGTTTACCTGTAATAGGTGGTTGTCCCTTCTGAGTGCATTTATAACTGTTACGGGGACACTGTGTCTGGTTATTTCTCCTCTGAGCCAAAGTGAAATGGAGGGGCTTGGGGGTGGGGTGTGTGTGGGAGGGTGGCAAGCAATTTCTTGTAAAGAAATTTGAAGGTACTTGGAAAATATGTCATTTGAGCCTTAATTTGTCTCCTAGAAAATGGTTTTAAAACAATTTCACTCTCTGGTATAATAATATTAGCAACCCTGCATATGTAGCAGAAGATGGCCTAGTTGGCCATCATTGGGAAGAGAGGCCCCTAGGTCTTGCAAACTTTATATGCCCCAATGCAGGGGAATGCGAGGGCCAAGGAGTGGGAGTGAGTGGGTAGGGAAGCAGGGCAGGGGGAGGGTATAGGGAACTTTCAGGATAGCATTTGAAATGTAAATAAAGAAAATATCTAATAAAATAAAATAAAAAAATAAATCAGTTCTATTGAAAAATAATAATACTAGCAACCCATTGTAAGTTATTCTTGGAAAAAAGTGTCTCTAAGTTATCCACTCATTTCCTATCTTCACATCCCAGGAGAGAGAGGAAGGTCAGATGACAACAGAAACCCAGTAAGTCATTGCCACCTGACCCTTCTCTGGTGGTTACACGTGGCCTCTGCCTCAAGTTGAAACAGCCACATTAAAACACGATGCACCTAGAGTTAACATCACAGAAAGAGGAATGGTGGCGAAGGCTGGTAGCCCGCTGCACAGATGCCCAAGCCTTAACAATCCCCCAATCATCTTGGTCAGACTTAGTTTTCATTTTAAATTATCACTATTGTAGACAGGGCCTTACTCTATAGCCCAGGCTGGACTGAAACTGTGTAAAGCCAGGGTGGCCATTGACCTCCTAGCAATGCCCCTGCCTCAGCCTCCTAAGTATTGGGATTGGATGTGTGAGTCATGAAGCCAGGCTGCGGTCTCACCTATTGAAGAAACAGAAATCCCAGAATGTGGTTGATAGTCTCCTTTAAAAAAAAAATCACTTACAGCCTGGTTAACGTTTTCTGTTTTCTGACATTCTTTCTCTAAAGAGATGCTTAAAGGGGGTGGGGGTGGGGAAAGAGTTTCCTGCCACAAAAATGACATTAATATTTCGTAAATCAAGAACTAAGATAATGTTTTGGCTGCTACCGAGACGCTTACCTTATGTCGTTTATCTAAACGCTTTTTGATTAAAACATGACACAATTCTTGGACGGGCTTTCACCGGAAAAGATAATTCCAAGAACATCCTTGTTTCGGAGCCTAAAATTCTTTAATATATTCTGCTGCAGAATTCACTGTGGAGTCTGCGGACTTCCCGCTCGTTGAAAAAAAAAAAAAAAAAAAAAAACACTTCCCAAAAGATAAATCTCCAGCGAGCACGTTCATCTATTCAATCGAATCATGTAGCAAAGTCAAGGATCAATCTTCAGATGGAAAAAAACAAAAACAAAAAAACAAAAACAAACAAACAAACAAACAAAAAAACAAAAAACATTTCGATGTGCTTGTGGATGTTCAAATCACTGGAAGGTTAATAAAGTTTCCTAAAGAAAAGAAGATGATATTTCAAAACTAACCTATTTAAAAACTTTATTTAGTCGAAGAAGTTTCTGGGGTTTGTTCGTTTGTTTGTTTGTTTCTGTATTAAAAAGGGAAGAATGGTCCTCTCATCGTTGTTTTTAAAGTAATTAAACCTTCTTGCCTGGGTATCTCCTGGGAGAACAGAAAACCACAGAAGTGGCTATGAACTTTAAAGCTGTTAACTTCCTTGAGCTATGGGAGGACTGGAGCTACGCTGGATTTGGGAAACCTGAGGCTCTGGCCTTTTCCACAAAGCCTTTCCTTTTCCCCCCCACCCCCCTCACAGAATGGTGTATAAGGTGAATACTATAACTCCAAGTGTTTTCTCCTTATGTCTGTTACTCATATTTTTTTTCATTTAAAACCTTAAATTTTTTTTCTCTCCACAAATCTGGAGGAAAGATAAACATTTGTAGAGCAGTTATTTCAAATCATTGGGAGGAATAACAGTTATAAACTAAATAATAGCATCATGGTTCAGTCATGCACCATTCAGTAAACGGAAGAGTGGAATGAAGGCCAAGCTGCCTGTCTGGGGAATAGCGAGGAGCGACTTCTCTTCCGGTGCTGTGTATCTTAGGAAACTGTCTCAAGTGTCGGCACTATTTGGGGATGTACGTCGGCCAGGGGATGAGTCTCCTGAAGCGGTGCAAGGGATGGAGGCTGGCTGGGGCTGGAGGACCAGGGCTGGTTACATAAGGAAGGACAGCTAGGCCTGGTGGCCTTGTCTGTGCTACACACTTCATTAATAATGATGATAAAAAAAAGAGGAAGTCCTAATAGCCCTAAATTAGTATGGAAACTGGTATTTCAAAATGAGTTCAGGGTGAGAACAACAACAACAAAAAGATTTGGCCAAACATGTCTCCGTGGCAAAGTCTTGATCAGTAAGAGAGCATTTTTCTTTCCTTTTTTTTTTCTTCCTTATGTTTATAGGATTGACAGAAGAGAACCTCAGCATAGCTCCTGAACAAAGACAGGGTCTTTAACAAGTCCGTGCCCCCCCCCCCAAGGAATGAGATGCTATCATATAAGAAAAGGGTGCGCTTCTACGGAGAGCTGGACAGAAGGGCGCAGGTGCAGATCTCACCTTTAGTTCAACAACAGCTCAATACTGGTATACTGTACTTGTTGAGGTCTTCTCGTTATGCAAGCAGAAGACTTGCAAGATAATCTAACTTGGATGTAACAACTTTTATTAATAAAAATTGAGGTACAAATTAAAAGCACACATTTTCTATTGTATCTTCAAAAATAATATATTAGTATATTGGCTGCATATATTTATTTATTCATATACATAAGAATATATACACATACATATGTGTGTGTGTGTATGTATATATGTGAACAAATCATAGCTAGGTCATTTCATGCAGGTTAGAAAAGTGCCTCTCCCTTGCCCCTGTTTTTTTTTTTTTGTTTGTTTGTTTGTTTTGTTTTTGTTTTTGTTTTTGTTTTTGTTTTTTTAAATAATTGCCAGAATGTTTTACGAGCAAAAGATACAAAACCTGTGAGAAAGTGAGGAAGGTATTTGTCTCTTCAGACCTTGTGTGGTTGACTGAAGGCTTTCTTAGTTATGTTAAACCTGTGCTTCCTGCTGTCGATCTTCACTGGATTTTTTTTTTTTTTTAATTTTTTAAAAAATTTCTTTCTTTTTGCTGCTAGGGAGCTGGGAAGGGTCTCCTCCTCAAAAGTTTAGCATACAAGACACATGCTTCCCGATTTCTTGTTTCTAATGGTATTGATTGAAGACACATTTCCCCATGAGCCAAGCGTTAACTTGTGAACTTGTGCGACTGTGGTCTGAGGATGGATGTGGCTCGGGATGGCTAGGAATGGTGCCTAGAACAACATCATAAACTCACTTAAAACTCGGGATATAGATCTCAAGTGAGAAGCTCTGGAGAGTGAGCCTTGATGACAGTCTCCGACATGTCACAAATGACCAGCTTGTCCAGCAGCGTAGCAGGGCCTGTCTCTCATGCAAGAGATGGATTAAGAGGATATATTAAACCTGTACTCAAGAAGTAAGATAGGTACTTAGAGGTCTCTTTTGAGTCTTGACATGGACTTGAAATCAATATAAGCTGCTGGGTTGTTTGTTTGTTTGTTTGTTTGTTTAATTTGGATGACCTTGGTTTTATAATTGGAGAGATGAAGCCAGCTTGGGTCATAGCTGGGCCATAGTTCTGTCAATTCTGCAGGTGTCCTTATTCTGTGACTTTGTTCAGGGGCATCTGCCAGTCATTGAAAGAACACTGGGACTGAGATCCACAACATAACAGGGAGACCCTCCCAGGAACATGCCTGAGCTTGGGTCACTGTCACAGCCATGATAACTGCTGATGCGCTATAGTCTTACCTTTCTTAAAGGAAGAGAATCGTTCGGTACAGAAGAATCTTAGAAGCCATCTCTACATGACCTGTCCCCGCTCTCCCCCCCAACATCTGTAACACCCAGAACTACTTAGCTACGGTACGACTAACCGTCCTATATTTTTCCTGGGTATCTAAGTCTAACGCAGCAAGAGTTCATGGGACGAGGAGGTTTTCTGTTGAACACGTCTTCATATTGTCCTCAGTTTTAATCTTGACAACACATTAAAAAATTGTGGATTTGTGTTTTTAGAAAATATGTCAATCTAGGGGTCTCGGATCAACTGGATGAAAATCTAGGAGCAGCACTTGGACACTTGCCTTGTAATAAAGTCCCATCAGGCATTCCAGTGTAACCCAGACTCACAACTGCTACCCGGCATTGTCTCATGGACCAGACACACACACACACACACACACACACACACACACACACACACACACACACACACACACAGCCTTTAAGATACATGCAGTCTGAGTTCAGTGCTGCTGGTTCCCCGTAAAGCTTGGAACACCCGTGAAGTCAACGTGATGCCATTAGTTGGAAAGAATTAATATGCTTCTAGGAGCGCTCGGTTTATACTCTGAGAATAACTTAAAGACCCAATAATTTCAAGCTTTGGAGCAAGGGCATAGTTGTCAGAATATACATGAATATTTAACAGATATTGTGGGAATATCCAAAATGACTTTGCAATATGTCTAAACAGCTTTGCCCCGCTGGTTCCATTTGCTGTTTTCTCATCATTGGTTTGTGGATTTGGCAGGTGCTGTTGGTACTACACCTCCCTCCTCATCAATGGTCATTCTGTCCCCGGGGCCTCACTGGAGTCCTGAGAATGGTTGGGGCTGCAGAGTGAACAGTCTCCTGGCCCTTTAAAAAACACTCTGCGAACCTTCAGCTTGCGACATCTTTCATTCACAATCTGTGCAAGGCTGCAGTTCATTCCAAGAACAACTTTAGATTTTTTTTTTAAGTCTGTTTTCAGAATGGAAAAGAAAAGTGTGGAATGATAAGGTCCTCTGGGGGTGTAGTTCATCGCTGGGAATGACTTGGAATGCGTTTTCCTGATGAGTTATGGGAGCATGGACACATATCCTGTTTCCCTTTTCAATTCAGAGAGATTTTCACATAGACGCCTGTTTATGCCAGTTCGCTCATTCTGTTTGCACTCCCTTTGCTAAAGCCTCTGAAAGGGAATGCTGGCTCGGAGGTCCCATCCCAGGTGTGATGTGGGTCTCTGGAAAGACAGCTCTTGTTGTCTGTGAGAATAGTCTGCATCTCATTTTTCACCCCTGCTTAAGGAGTTCCAGAATGAGCGATCGACTCTCCACATACCAGATGTTGTAAAGCAGAATTTTGGAACATTTGAATCCCCTGAAGTTCAGCTGAGCAAACCAAACATTCGCAGGAAAAAATGTACTTGTGTAATAGCTGATGTGACTTCCTCAATGAAGTGCATCCTGAGCTGTGTGACTCAGTCCCTGGTGAAATGATACACTGTACTGTAATTTTATAACAACCCAACTGCAGGATGCTAGAAAGGAGGCTCAGGTTTTGTTGAGAGGCTCAAGTTCTGGAAACATACTTAATGTTAACTTTTTTTTATTAGACCCTTAAACTTTGTTATTTTATTTAAAAACAAAACCATACAATACAAAACAAACAACAACAAAAACCAATTAGCAATTCTACCAAAGTCCTTACATGTTTAAGTCTCTTCAAAGCTCTCTATAAGGCTCTGATATTCATTTCAGGAATACCAATATTTTGAAGAATACACATCTTAGGGGGTGGAATTAGTCACTATTGTCTTGTCCAAATGTAAGCACACCAGGATGGGAGATGTAAATATCCACCGTTTAAAAGCAGCAGAGAGGCAGGCTAATATATATTTAATGGAAATGCTTCCCAGCCTTGATGTACATCTCCAACAATGGATTTTAATGCATGCAGATCTCAGCTCTCCATCCCTTCTTCTGCCCACCATTCACCTGTGTTTGTATAATGGAAGCCAGTTTCTGCAGCTCTGGTTAACATCTGTCTCATGCATGTGTGATTACAAGCCATTTTAACAACTAGTAAAACTACAGGTGTCTGGGTTTCAATGTAACCATTTAAAGAGAGGGGTTCCTGGGCCTCTGATTATTATATTTTATAGCTGGCAGTGTTCCTGACACAGGCTGCCAGCTCAAGGGTTAAATATATCTGTGTTGTACTCCCATTAATAAAGCCTCCAAAAGTCACTGGAAAGTAGAGTTTGAAACTTTGGCTCCATCCATTTTATCCAGTTATCTTTGCTGAATGCAGAGACAAGTTCTTTCCACAAGTCTGACAGGACACGGAACTGGATTGGGAATGCTGGATGGTAAAGTCATTAAGTGTGTATTGGCTTGCTTATTCTCTGTGTCTTTCCTATAGTATAACAGAACCCGAGTTTACTGTCCCATCACTAATGTTGACACAAGCTTCCTTAGCCACCGTGGGAAGCCCGCTGCTGTCCTCCAATCAGAAACCTGATCCTGTCTAACTAAGGAAAAAGACAAATTTCGTAATCTTTCATCATTGAAGTAAGGGATCCAAGACCTATTCTCAACACTGTTGAAATCCACTATTTACTAACACAATAATCTAAGACATACCCATCTATTCTCTGAAAGGAATTATAGTCATGTGAAAAAAAATACAAGTGGTGGTAATGAAGATTACTGACTCAAAGGGCTTTAAAATTTAAGAACTACTATCATGAGGTACTGAACTCAGCACACACAGTAGGAAGGGCAGGGGGAAAAGATCAATTACAAATGTGACTTGGCTGTGTGGTAATGGGAGCGGTTTGAGCTGCTGTATTTAAGGCTTTGCTGACATTTCTATTACGAATATAAGCATCATTTTTCCCCGGGATTTACTGTTTAGCCATAGCAAATTTCAGATAGGATCATTTATGATTTTCAAAGGGCTTGGCTCCCAAACCAAATATTTTTGTTTAATTCACTCTCTTTAAATTAAAAAAGAGACTTTATGTGTTCTGGATGATTGGAAACAAATTAATAGTGAGTGAGAACTGGGAAAGTTTTCTTTGTGAAATAAAAATGTGGCCACTTCATGGGCGCAATACAGACTTTAATTTCTTGGTGTCATATTCTCATTTGCCTTCTATCCATGATAGCCTGATGATGCGTCTGTGGTAAAGATGGGATTGGTGGCACTCCAAACACATCAACCCCATAAGCTAATTAGTTATTCAAATTAGAGAGAAAATTCCTTTTATTTTATATTAGCTTCAAAACACACACTAAAAAGACAAACCTTCTAAAATGTGTAAAGACATTTGATGACAGTGTTATTTGTAGGTGATATTTTAAGCATGTCAAACTCATGGTCGACACCTCAAAATTAAGGTAGATATTGACCATTCTTGGAAACCCATCCTGTGCCTGCTTTTACAATGTCCCTTGATGTACCATCCTGTTTGGAAGCACATAGACTTTTTTTTTTCCTCAGTCACACTTGACCAACCTACCTTCTTGTCCTTTCATTCAACCCAAAGTATCCACATTCTTTCCATCCAAATATATCAGTACCTCTACAGTGCTTGCCCGATCTCCCTTATGGACGTGGCTTTCCATGAATATTGAAAACATTTTCCTTGCAACTGTCTTCACCTGGTGTATCTTCTTCAGGACTCACATGAATGAGGTACACAGAAAATGTTCATTTAGGCCATGAGTGAATGAATGAACAATAACTATTAGTGAAAAAACCCATTAGGGTCTGTCAATGGACAAATGCCAGTGTGGCAGACAATATATTAAGGGAGATGCTCGGAATCCCTGGGAGATCTTAGTACACCAAAGGGTAAATAACGTTTCAAGGAAACAGAAGAAAAATTGGATTGCCTTTGTAGGTCATCCTGCTCGCATTTATCAAGGCCAGAAACACCAGGCTGGCCTTGTTGACAACCACTTCTAGGGTGATGTGTTGTTCAGGTAATACATATCTTCCCCACACCTTTCTTGCCCTACATTAGTCATGTACCAATCTTTGACAACAAACCACTCCACTAGAAGATATGTAAGTCTGACCAGATCGATCTGTATTAGTCAGGGTTCTCTAGAGGAACAACTGATGAGATGAATGAATATATGTTAAAAGAGGATTTATTAGACGGCCACACAATACAGTCTGGTTAGTACAACAATGTCTGTCTCCCACCGGAGAGCTTGAGACTCTGGTAGCTGCAGGGTCCATGAAGCTGAGGCCTTCTGGAGGCTGGAGGACCCGGGGTAGAAGGCTGAAGAAAGCTGTTTCTGAGGACAAGAGCAAAGAAAATGAAATTGTGAACAGGGGAAATGAACTTCCCAGGGAGATGGGAAGGCACCAGGAGATAAACAAAAGTATTTCCCTTGGACTTACTCATGCCCGGGACACCAACAGGAAAATGTCATCTATAGGATGATCAAAGGGCTGCCAGCGAATCTCCAAATATGCAGGTAAGAGTATGGCAGCCCACCACTTGCAAATCTTTGGTAGCTCACAAAGGAAACATTTGATGATAAAGGTCAAAACCTTGAAGTTGTTTTGCACGTCCCAGGCAGCTTGCCTGCTTCCTTTTCCCTTACGTCTACCACGTCCCTCATGCCTAGACTCATGACTAACTTCAGCTTACCCCAATGAGGCCACTGCACATTCTCTGTGTGGCTTGGAGTCTCTGTACCACCTTTGCTTTCCAAAGAACCCTTAACTGGTCCAGCTTTAGCTCCAGTGATGCATTTTCTGCTAAGTAACATCCTCTGCTAAGCTCAATTCTCTGAACGCATATCTTGCGAGGAACTGCGTTCATTCCTACCTTTGTACATGCCTATGTAGAACTGCACTTTGAACTACGACGAGTGCTCAGGGCTCTCAACTCGATCCGATTACCTTTCTTTGAAAACAGGAACCTGTCCCCATCTCCTTGTGTCTATTTGCATCTGGCTCTCCTTTCTATATTGTAATTGATTGCCTTGTGATGAATTACAGCACACCTTTCAGGTGTATAATATACCTTAATGAGAAGTGCAATCCTAAGGATAAATAAATGAGTGAGTAACTTCAGAAAACACTGATTAACAGTTATCAGCTAATAATGTGCTTTGAGTTGATGAAACATTGAATGGTAGGCAGATTCCAGGGGAGATTCTGACTTTGTTTTCACACCTCAAATACATTGATTAGTGAGGGAAAATGTCTAGTTCTTTTTAAAAGCTATTTTTAACCTTTGTCTGCTTAATTTTAAGACGGTCTGCCATTGAATGGTCTCTATACTACATATAACAATACTCCAGTGTTGCTAGTTTTATTTAAGTTTGGAAATTCAGGTGTAGCAAAATACCTGTTGCATAAATAATTACTTTGTTCTCTCTTATAATAATCTACTTTTCAGAAAAGGTTAGAAACGCTCATTTACTTATTTTTTATTAACCTTTTTTTAAAATGTTTTAAAACAAACTCCCTTTGTAAAAGAACAAAAGCAAGCTTGCGCTTAACTTTGCAGGGGTGTCTGGACTGTAAAAAATAAAGTATAAACTGAGCTACCCAGTGAAAAGAAACAGGGGGTCTCTTTCATTTGGGAGAGAAATTTTCGAACACTGCTCCCCCAGACACACATTCATTTTTATATTTCATGAGTTTTAAGAGCTGCTGTTGCAACTATAACCCCTTAAACAGTAATCCTTAAAGGGTTAGCTTCCCCCCCCCCCCTAAGGCCAGAAATCTGAGTTTTGGGATGAGGAGTCCAGTGTCAAGATACAAGTACTCACATATTTTGATATATAGACTCATATTTTTATAACTCCTTCTGCAGGTGTTCTAGCCTTGTCTAGAAGATCAATATTCTACATAAGCCCAACTGAACCTTGTCTGATAACTTGCCCCTGGATTGGAGGGGTCCAGGGTGACGTCGTTGGCAAGGGGCTCTCATCATAGACTGATCATTCTCAACTTTCTCCGTTCCAGCATTTTTGCAGTGTGGGGAATGTGCTGGTGTAATCTTACAAAGAGAGAGACACAAAACCAAGAACATGCAAAGCACTTCCCCAAACCAAGCCGATCTAGAGCAAGCACCACAATTTTTCTCAATGCTGATGTTTCTGAATCTTCAGAAGTGTCCTACTTCTCCGTGCTGCAAGTCTGAGGGCTGCCTCCTTGGTAAACACCACAATCCATCCCTTTCATCGATTTCTGCTCCCTTCTGAGCTTGGCAGTAAGCTGGAGGTAAGCACAGCTGCAGGGCTGCCGTGTCCGCTTCCAGATGCTGTGGCCCCGCACAGCTGCTCTTTCATCCTGGGACTTCCAGCTGAACCAGGAGGTACCTGTATACATTTCTTTAGCATCACCAGCCAGCCTTGCTGACAGAATCATAGGGCTTCATGTGTCAAAACTCAAGAGAGACCTATTTCACATGGGATACCCAGGGAAGCACAGCGTGTTGGCGTATCCTAAAGCTCTGCAAATGGGCCAACTAGACTTGATTTTTTTTTTTCAGATTTTACAGATTGTCTCTAAGGATGCCTTCAGGAGAATATTTCTGAAGTGATGGATACACTCTGCTTTGGTACAATCCAGTGTGGCATCTGCTGGCAGCACGTGGTGGCTGAGCAAGGGGATGGCAGCTGCTCTGACTGGGGAAGTGAGGTCTTTGTTTGTTTCTTTGTTTGTTTTTTAAAAGATTATTTATTTTAAATATGTGAGTACAATGTCGCTGTCTTCAGACACACCAGAAGAGAACATCTGATCCCATTACAGATGGTTGTGAGGCACCATGTGGTTGCTGGGAATTGAACTCAGGACCTCTGGAAGAATGGTCAGTGCTCTTAACTACTGAACCATCTCTCTAGGCCCAGAAGTGAGTTTTAAATGCCAAGAAATCTAAACTTAGCCATGTGACTAACAAGACCTCATTGAGTGACGCAGCTCCCTAGTAAATGTGCAGTTAAATGTGACAGGACGAAAGATTTGCAAATAACAGTGCAGTGAGTTATTTCTCAGTTTTCACATATTTGACAGCCATCTTTTGTCTCCTTATTGGCTAACACAATGTAACAGAGCCACCAATCACTGGCTCTGTAATCCCACGGCTGGAAGACTTGCTTGTTGAAATAGTCTTGCCACCACGCTACAGCATGGTGACTTGTCAATGCATGTCTTAGAAAAACCAACTGTCTGAGGCAGAAGAATTGGATGCAATTTCTGACTCAATTATTTTTTCAAATGATCTGGGACAATTAAATCCTCTTTGAATTTTATTTGATTTATTTATTGGTTTATATTTTTATGTGTATGGCTGTTTCCCCTGCGTGTATGTATGTATGTGTACTATGAACATGCAATGCCAACCAAGGCTTTTGGATTTCTTGGTATTGTGATCATTGGTGGCTGTGAATGTATGTAAATTGAATATTTATTGTGGTTTTGTCCAAAGAGTCCTCTGGTGGTTTTTAAAAACAGGAAGAAGTCACTCTCTTTTTCACTAAATTCGAATTAAGATGCAACTATTCCCAGCTAGGTTTCCTGCAATACCACGTCAGAGAAAGGTTAAGCTAAGAGAATTATAGAAGAAGCAGGCTGCAGTCCTGCTAAATCCTTGCACAAGCCTAGACTACTTGTGAACTCTGAGCAATGCGATTATTAACTGTTTTAATTATTTCACATGCATTGAGACAGTATTCCATAGTTTCAGATCTCTCTTAGCTGTCCAGGCCATCTCTCTTGCTTTCTCTTTCCTTCTTTTCTTCTTCCATTCATTAATATGATCATCAGAAAGAGGGAGACGCATCAACAGTCACGACCAGGTATTAGCAAAGGCCAAAAACAAGTTTAAGGAGCAAAATTTTTTCAGGCGTTGGGTGCGATTGGGAAGTGAATTTGTTCTTTCCTGGAACGCTATTTCAAACACTTGGCAGCTATGGGTACAATTAGAAAACAAGACAACCCAAAGGACAGAAGTGTGCACAAACCTATCCTTCAGGTTGGATGCACAGATCCGCCAGGCTCCAATTCAGGAAGCAAGTGTCAGCATGTACATTAAAGACATGGCGGCAGTCTTAGCCAAGCTCACTGTTGGAAGTCAGGAACTGAGGCGAGCCCCTGAGCTCCTGAGAAGACTGAGGATGAGTCTTGCTGAGTCATGGCTGCAAGTCTTAGTTTTATGGGGCTCTGTGGGCCCTGGCAGATGAGCTGATAAAAACACTTCCTCCCAAGGAACTGAGCCAAGCCTTCTGATGATTGGATTTGTTTGTGTGCCTCTCAAATCGTGATAGAGCAGGAGAAAGAACGCATCCTAAGATGACCCGACTGTTGTCTGGATGTCACTCTCAGCAGCTAAAGAGTGAGGAGCAGGAACAGACTGTTAAATAAAAACAGAAAGGGAGCAAAGGAGGGAGGGAGGGAGGGAGGGAGGGAGAGAGAGACACACACACAGAGAACAACAAAAAGAAGACATAAGAAATATGATGTTGAACAAAACGATTAAAATCAATAACCAAAATAAGAGTTAGCTTAGTCGTACAGTTTAAGAAAAAACAATAACAACAAACCAAAAATGAGACTGCTTAGACTACCAGATGACATCAACAAAAAGGTTATATTTATTTAAGGGAAAAATAAGGCCTTGGGGAGGATGGCTCAGTGGTTAGTACTGGCTACTCCTGCAGATGACCAGGATTTAGTTCCTGGCTCCCCTAAGACAACTAACAACTGTCTGGGGCTTCCATTCTAGAGAATCTGATGTCCTCTTCTAACCTCTGTGGACAGCAGGCTCACATACATATGTGTACACACACACACACACACACACACACACACACACACACACACACAGAGAGAGAGAGAGAGAGAGAGAGAGAGAGAGAGAGAGAGAGAGAGAGGGAGAGGGAGAGGGAGAGAGAGAGAGAGAGAGAGGATTAGTAAATCTCAAAGAAATAAAACAATGTCACAAAAGCTGAAGCAATGACAGGATGATATGCAAAAACTAAAATGATACTATTGACAATTGTAACAAAGGTTATAATTTCTACAAATGGACAACTAGTGGGAGACATTAGATACAACTAAGTAATAATGTAGGTCCCAGTGTCAAAGCTTTAAAAGACAAATCTATCACATCGTCTTTTCTTTATCTCAGAAGTCATAATGTGACAAAGAACTATATTATTGGCCAAAACTTTTAAAAGGAAAGTTACAAACTTTATTTAACACAACAAATCATTCCTGGCTACCAGGTTTTCCCAGTATCCCTCAGTCCCTACCTGCTGCAGGATGCAATGAAGTCACCAACTATGGATATAAAGATTAATATCTTTGTAAAGTTAGCTTTCCTTATCCAAGGTCAGGATTCATCTTTCTAAGTTTTATCATCATCTAATAACTTTTCAGGCCCTCTACCATGATGGTACTCATCTTTGATCAAATGTCTTGTTCTTACCCCAGCATTCGTGACTGTTTGAAGCATCACATAGTTAGCGGTTGTATTATGTTTATTTCACGTGAAGAGAAGCACTATTGGATTTTTGTGTATTGATGGTTTGGGTTTTGGTTTTCTTGTTTGTCAGACTTTCTGAATTTTCCTATTAGTTCAAATAACTTGTCTATAGAGTATTGGGACTTTTCTTTTTTGTCTTATAGAACAGTTAATATTCTTAAAATAAGAGAGTGTTACCTGTTGTTTTCTAATATACGCCCCACTCCCTCTCCTCTCCCCTCCTTTCCTCTTTTAGCTCCTCCTTCTCCAACACCACCCACTTCCTACTCTTTCCAATATCTTTTTCCTCTAGTTATTTTATGACTAATATTTTGGATACAATTCTGAAGCAAACCTTCATCTTTGTGTTTGTTCTCAGCAACATGGGATGCTCCCAAGGCTTTACAAGTATATAATAATTACTTTATAATATTTATAAGTATAGAATATTTACATGTATAGAATATTTACATGTATAGAATATCTACATGTATAGAATATTTACATGTATAGAATATTTACATGTATAGAATATCTACATGTATAGAATATTTACATGTATAGAATATTTACATGTATATAATATTTACATGTATAGAATATTTACACGTGTATGATATTTACATGTATAGAATATTTACATGTATAGAATATTTACATGTATAGAATATTTACATGTATATAATATTTACATGTATAGAATATTTACGTGTATAGAATATTTACATGTATTGAATATTTACATGTATAGAATATTTACATGTATAGAATATTTACGCATATATAATATTTACATGTATATAATATTTACATGTATATAATATTTGCATGTATAGAATATTTACTTGAGGCTTTCCATGATGTACTTATCAGGCTCAGAAATATTTAATTCTTCTCCTAACTTTCTCTTTTTTGCATTTGATTATCATCTTTAAATAACAAATCATGTAGAAATTTCATTCATTCGTTCTATATCCCTTAAGGCAATCATATATAATATCTTATTCATTGGTTACTATAAATTACATTATTTTATTTCTGGTCTTAAGTCATATTTACATGCCTGATATAAACTATTTGTTTAGGCTTTTAAAAATATGCTAGTGGATAAAACTTCAGTGGTATTTTATTAAAGATGTGTGACTGTATTTTACAATTAAATTGTATTTATTTAACTGGGAGAACCTGGTGGCCAGGAATGATTTGTTGTGTTAAATAGGCACTCCAGTTAGCCCTTTGTCATGGGTTTGAGACCTAACACTTGGGAGTTTGGCTTTATTAAAATGTCTCATTATTAGGAACAAATAAAACAAAAGCTAGATATAAAGACAAGGAAGAATATACAAATGAACGGTGGGAGGGTAACTCCACCTGGCTGGTTTTGTGTCAACTTGACACAAGCTGGAGTTATCACAGAGAAAGGAGCCTCCCTTGAGGAAATGCCTCCATGAGATCCAGCTGTAATTCATTTTCTCAATTAGTGATCAAGGGTGGCAGGGCCCATTGTGGGTGGTGCCATCCGTGGACTGGTAATCTTGGATTCTATAAGAAAGCAAGCTGAGCAAGCCAGGGGAAGCAAGCCAGTAAGCAACATCCCTCCATGGCCTCTGAATCAGCTCCTGCTTCCTGTCCTGACTTCCTCTGGTGATGAGGGGCAATGTAGAAGTGTAAGCTCAATAAACCCTTTCCTCCCCAACTTGCTTCTTGGTCATGATGTTTGTGCAGGAATACAAACCCTGACTAAGACATTAGGATATGAAACAAAGTCCTGAAAAATCATGGAAAAGAGACAACCAATGACAAATGGTTAGCAGTTTGCCAAACAACTGATCAAACCTACCAAGAACATGCCAAATCAAATTCAGAATTCCTGATGTGCAAATTAAATCAGTCGGATGCAACAAACAGTTTGGAGAATAGGTGAGGAAACAGTAATATTTAGGCTTTGCCGGAGACATTTTGAGGAAAAAAAGATAAAGGTTACTAGGTAGTCAAGTTGCAGGGACACTGTACCAGAACCATTCTCAGTAAGTATAGCACAGAAATGCATAGGGATTACACAGAGCAATTGGGTGGATAATACACTTGTCTTCCATAGAGGATTTGGTGCATGTATACAAAAATCCATCATGATTTTGATAGCGAATACTCGAGTGTACTGTACACTCAATAATTACACTTCAAAGACACCTTAAAAAATAAAATAAAATAAAAAGGCCAGTATAATACACACAGGTGCAATCATTCATATAATGTTGGCACCACATGAAAATGTCTGCTGTGCATCATTGCTGAGTACTTCTAGAGACAACGGGTTTGATCAGCTTTTCAGGCTACTCCGGGGTAGTGGTCGCTGCTGGAGAAGGAAATGGGAAAATCAGCTGGAGAATCAGTATGCAGGCAGGCTTCACGTTTGAACGACTGCTACATTTCTTACCCCTGAGAAACTGGTGCAGAAAACTGTTCAGATTTGACAAGCTGGTGGGAGAGCCTCCCATCGATTTTCTGTCTGATATTTCATGCAGAAGAGGAAGAACTGAAAGCAACAGTGAGATTCTCAGGGTGGAGTGGGGACTGTAGATTTGTGAGGGAGCACGGCTGTCGGGAATCTGATGATGCTCCTGACAGGGCTGGCTCCTTGCTAAATGTCCTCTGCCTTCCTCTCACCTCCAGCCACTTCCAATGAAATACACACTTCTGGATTCAGACAAGAGGGGAAGGAGAAAAACCAGGATTTCCAGGCACACTCTGTATAGAGCTGTGTGTGACTGGAATTTACTTGTTGTGATTACAGAAATGAAGGGCATTTTTGGCTTGTGACTGACTGTCTGGGTCGTTGGGAGCCATAGAGCCTGTGGTTAGTAATTGGAGGTCAAAAGATATCTTTATGAGAATAGACAATCTTTCCAATCCTCAATATTACCAATGACCCAAATGGTGGAAATAGGGTTTACCCAGGACAAATGAAGTACCTAAACAAAACAACACAATACTTTATTTAATTATTTTAATGCTGTGTGGTTTTTCTACCACCATTAGCAAGAGCTTCTTGTCATGTTAGACTTTTTAGAAAAAAAATAGTAAAAGCCAATAACTGTATAAAAAATTTTAATCTTGCAACATGGCTGCTCTGATCACATTCGAAGACCCTTCTAGGTCTGTGTGAGCTGGTTAGCATGCAACCACACCCTTAGAACACTTTTATTCCCAAACAATGAAGGTAAGGCGGTTTGTAGAAGGAAGCACCAGTGCTTGAAAGTGACACTAATTGAGTAGCAGACAAAGTGACGAATCAGAGAAAGATTTGACAGAATAGGCTATGCCCAAGTCTCAGGAGAAAAGAGAGGAAAGGGAAGTTACTTGAGGGAGTTGGGCAGAGAGGGAAGGCAGTTTTACTGGGACAATTATAAAGAGACAGGTTGCAGAGAGAGAACAAAATATACACAGGTGAAGACAAAAGGAGCCAGAGAATGAGTCAGAAGATTAGAACAGATTGCCAAAATTAGTATGAGGCCAAGGAAAGGAATTAAGTAAGAGGCTGAGATAGAAGCCAGATTAATTTAGTCAGCTTCAACTAGGCAGTGGTGGCGCACACCTTTAATCCTAGCACTCGGGAGGCAGAGGCAGGTGAATTTCTGAGTTTGAGGCCAGCCTGGTCTACAGATTGAGTTCCAGGCCAGCCAGGGCTACACAGAGAAACCCTGTCTCAAAACAAACAAACAAACAAACAAACTAACTAACTAACTAACTAACTAACTAACTAAGTCAGTTTGAGTCAGAACAGCTGAGTAGAACCAGCCAGCCAGAGTTCAGAAAGAACAAGAGGAAGTGAGTTTATTTAGCAGTAAGTCTTAGATGCTGAAAACATTCTAGGCCTAGATAAGATTGTATTGAGGCTAGAAACTTCCAGGTCTAGGTCTAGGTTAACAGATGGAGGCAAGAAGTCTCAGAGATGACAATTAATTATACAAGCCACTTCCAGCCCCACTCCTGAAATAACCTTATGAAAACTATAGAAAAGGAACCTGAACCAAAAAAATAGCCGCCTATAATTCTGAGAGTGGAGTTGAGAGGCTTCTGATTTTTACACACTTAGTTCCAGTGATTTTAACTGAGTTCAATGTCTATTCTTCCCTTTCCAGAGATGAAGATGAAATTCACACAAAACACGAAGTCAGCCAAAATCCTACTCCCACGATGGTCAAATGCATATTTTTTGCAAGCCCTTTGTTCTCTACACAAATGTAAATTTCTGGACGACATTCTGCAAGATGCTTTGTAAATATTCCCTTTTGCCTTCAAAATATCACGGGCGTTTTGCTGAAGTCCATAATTTCAGAGCATCCTCGATTTGGGTAAAGATGAAGAATTTAGTATTTGAATATCTCAGTTTTTATATACCCAGTTCTCACTGATGAACACGTAGGTTATTTGATATTTTAATATGCACAAAACTGCAACATTATTTAGCGCACATATACAGACCTTTGCCATATCTGCTTGATTGTTTTTCAGAAGAGAACTGTAACATTTGCCTCAGTCATTATAACATACACAGTATGCATATATTTAAGGTGTTTTCATTCAGATAATCCAACTCATTCATTCAATTAACTCTAGAAATGTTTTTCTTTTAACCTTTGTGTTTTCTAATAAGGCTAAGGATTAAATTTCTACTTTGAAAAAAAAATCCCCTGTATATAATTAAATGAAAAGGCAGTTAGCACCCTACATACTGTTGTTTTGTTCATTGTTTCTTAGAATGAATCCCAAGATGCCGTCATTTCTAGGTGTGTTCTTCATTTAGTCTCTGTTATCTTCTTTCTAGAGGAGCTTGACCCTGGCGCTGTTCCTTGAGTGCCATAAAACCTGTGTGACCAAACCCACTCCATACTCAAGAATTTCTATTCTGCTCCTTTTCTGCCTACCATTTTCTCCATCAATATTTTCATGATGTAGTGAAGGTTTATTCTAATATTTAAAGGGAGAGATTTTTTTTCCTGTTTAAAAGCCTGGTTGTCTTGGAACTCACATTGTAGAGCAGGCTGGCCTTGAACTCACAGAGATCCTCTGGTGTTAGGATAATCTTCTTGTACTCTGCATAAAGACTGTGTTTGCATTCTTCAAATGCTGATTTCTATGCCTCCAGAGTTGAGTGCCAAAGGGGGTTTGGTACTGTTATTCAATGGCTACATCATATTTTGTAAACCCTCCCTCTCTCACCTTTTGATTGGTTTTAATGAAGAGCTGATAGTCTATAGAAAAGCAAGAGAGATTAGGTGGGACTTCCGGGGAGAGATAGAATTCTGGGAGAGAATCAGAGGCAGGAGAATTCTCCAGCCAGACATGGAGGAAGAAGCTGGTGCCAGAGTTGAGAAGAGCTAACCAGCCATGTGGAAGAACTTAGAATAGAATAAATGGGTTAATAAGTTATAAGAGCTAGTTGGGAACAGGAGTAAGCAAATGCCTTAAGCATTCATAATAAACATAAGTCTCTGTTATTCAGAACTGGGATGAGCATAAAATACCCTTAGGGTTATATACCTGCCTCTGGCTCCTGAGCTGACATTAAAGGTGTGAGCCGCCATGCCCTGCAAGGGAGAGATGCTTTAATGTGAACAATCTACACTAAACTGTGAGGGTCAGACAAGATAGCTCTTAAAGCATCCTTAAGGTGTATGCTATCTTAAAGAGGTGGTTCTCAACCTGTGGGTCGTGACCCATTTTACATATCAGATGTTCTTCCTATCAGATATTTATATTGTGATTCATAGCGTACATTTACATAAATTACATTTATGAAATAATGAAATAATCTTATGTTTGGAGGTCACCATTACATGAGGAACTGTCTTAAAGGGTCTCAGCATTAGGAAGGTTGAGAGTCACTGCCTTAAGGGTTTGGCTCATTCAGGCAGGTAAGAGCCATTTTAATAAAGAATCTCTGAGGCGAAAGCTTTCTCTTTGTTTGGGTACCAAAGGCTAGCCCCTGTTGTACAACATACTTGCCTTGTTCATATTTTGGAATTTATAACCATATCCTTGATTGTCTTCAAATCCACTACTAAAAAATCCCTTGCAGTTGGTTTCCTGAACACTAAAGATTTTATAGGCTAGGGTAGTCCTAGTCAATAATTGTGTAGATCACTTTAAGCTGTGTCCAGAAAGCAGAGAGGGTCATTGCTGATAATAAACACCCCAACTTCCTGTTTCAAGTGTGACATTATATCTTACCCAATAAAACAAAGGCAATACAACCCACTCCCCGTGAACCTTACTATTCAACAGAGACTGCATGGAAAAGCAATGTGGAAACCTGTACAGTGGAGTGAGGTGCACGCTCCACTGGAGTTGCTGTGCTGAGTGGGGTGCACACTCCACTGGAGTTGCTGTGCTGAGTGAGGTGCACGCTCCACTGGAGTTGCTGTGCTTCAGAAGTTGAACTGCACACCCACTTGCTTTTAGGTGTGAATAAATGCTTTCGAGATGTTGACTCAGTTGCCCCATGCTTTGTACCTGTTACATAAACATTAAGAACAATTTCCTAGAATGTATTTTTATTAGCCCCTAAATGCACGCGAGCGCACGCGCAAACACACACACACACACACACACACACACACACACTATAAAAGAAAGATTCAATATCTTATTTAAAAATAGAATTCAGATCCTATATATTCACATTGGTCATTTATTTGGTTGCATCTACCTCTCCTGAACACTTATCCTGGAAGTCTTTTTGCTGCCTTCTGTTTCTTGTTGGTCATTTGAGCATTTGAGTCATTGTTGAATCATATATAACAGTAACATTTAGTTCAGTTGGCCCTGGGGATTTCAAAATGTATGTTTCGGGAGAGCCTAGACAGTTGGCTCAGCACTTGTAGGATCAGAATTCGGATCCCAGCATTCAGCAAAAGGCTCACAACAATCTAGAACTCCCGTTTTAGGGCTTCCAGCACCTTCTTCTGGCTTCTCCAGGTACTTCATGCACGTGGTGCACCTACTTATATATAGAATGCACATGACACATATGTAGACTAAGCACATATACATAAAACAAATGTAAAGAAAATGTGCTTTTACAACCTTTTCTCATTCTTTCCTTTAAAACATGATGCTCTGAAACAGATCAACTTTCTCTTATAGCATCTGAGAATCTGAAGCAAAACTTTATAGGGGTGTGACAACCTTAACAGGGGAACATGGAGAACCTGTAATTCCTGAGCTTTCAGGGCTCCTGCAACATGGCAGTCACTCCCCTGGGTAATTTCTTTGTAGTTAACAAAACTAGCATGACCTCATTTCAGGTAAATAAGCTCAGGAATGATTGCATCTGTCGCTAGGGCCAGAAGAGCGGATGGGCTGGGACCCCATTACTACGAAGTGTGATTTCACCAGTGTTAACTGCTGCTGGCACTGTGAACATCCCGCCCCATCATGCCATTGCCTTGGATCAAGAGATCAATGACTGCTACGGAGATGGAAGTCCAGAAGGAAGAACAGGAAGAGAGGAAGACAGTAGGAGAAAATGTAAATATAACCATCCCTCAGCGTCTGCTGGGATGGATCCAGGAACCCTTTCAGATGCCAAAATTTGCAGACGCTCAAGTCCCTTGTCTGAAGTGGCATAATTTTTGCATAGGATCTATGCATATTCTCTCATATACTTTAAAGCATCTGAGATTACATCCCATGCCTAATATAATGTACATGGTCTATAAATAATACAACTATATTGCTTAGGGGGCAATGACCAGCAGTTATGGTCTATACATGTGAAATACTGAATTGCTTGTTTGTCCCCCAAATATTTTTCACCCATAGCTGGTTGAGTATTGACTGTGGAGACTGACAATAGGCAGCAATAACAGTTAATGGTTATTCCAATGGTAAATGAATTAAAGATTTCAACTTTGTATGGTTATCTTCTTCCAGCTTCAAGGCTCTATATTGTAGCCATCAGTTCAAAAATGGTTTGGGCGTGAGTGATCTAGTGAGTTCTTGTTTAGTGTAACAGATATTTGCTTGCTAGGCAATATTGTTGTGGTATGTGTCCTGAAGATAAAGCTATGAAGAGACTTTTTGTTGTTGTTTTTGTTCTTAGAACTCAGCTTGCTGGGGAAACCATCAAACAGGTGACATGAGTTTCAGTGGATGTTGGGGAAGAAGGCACATTGCTGGCTGCCTATCTCAGAGCAGAGTACAGGCAAGACCAACCTAGGATAGTGTCAGCAAATATGTCAGGCAGTGTGGGAGAGGTGATGTGAGGAAGGAAAGCAGAGAACAGGGAGAAGAAAGGATGGGTAGAGGTGGGAAGGGTGCTAGTTGGCAGAGTAAGCCTCAACTTGCTCCAGCATCAGTTTATTCTCATTAAAATTGAAATCAAAATGTAAATGAGGAAAATACCTAGTAAAAATATTTAAAAAGAAAAAAGCAAAACAAAAAAAAAAACCAAAAAAATTGAAATCATGTTTTAGTGAGGAAACATCTCTCTCATAACCAGCAACCTTGACAAAGCTGAGATGTTTCGCCTGAAGTTGAAGTGCCCCGCCCATACTCAAATGGATGCTTTATTACAGAGATTCCTCGTTGGCATTGGATACCCACAGCTCGATGTCACTCAATGTATGCACCTCTCTCATGAGATTTCCCGGAAAGCTCCTTGCTGTTGTTGCATCCTTTTTGCTACATTTTTTCCCTCTTTCAAATTCTCAAACTTCCAACATTTTTTTTTTTCAGAATAAAGACAACTTAAGAAAGACCCATTAGAATGTTCAGAAATTTTGGAAAAAAATAGTGGAAAGGGGAAAAAAAGAATAGCAGAAAGAGATGCTTGTATGAAAGAGAATCGTATAAATTTTTCTCTTAGTGTCCTGTGATGGAATTCTAACTTTAGAACAAAAGACAAATGATAGTGTAGAGATCCTGTGAGATGCTCAGGGCATGGATGATTTGGGGTAGCTTTGCCCCTTTGACTCACATCATATTTTACATTAAATAGCAATTCATAATTAATTTCCCTGTAGTTTTTGTACTCAGTAAATCTAACTTTATCCCAAATATATCTGCATCATTTTAACTTTATCTCAAATATGTATGCATTATATACTACAGTGTGTCTTTACACTTCTGTCCACATGTGTTACCAACAGCCTGTTTCCTACTGGGTGTAAATTTATCTCTCAAATGTCAAATGGCCTCTGTTTCTTAAAAGCACCCCACACTTCCTCTCTCTCTCTCTCTCTCTCTCTCTCTCTCTCTCTCTCTCTGTGTGTGTGTGTGTGAGTGTGTGAGTGTGTGTGTGTGTGTGTGTGTGTTGATACATCAGAGAGAGCAAATGAGAAGCTCCCATGCAGAAGGAAGCAATACACAAATTTCAGTGGTTAATTTTTGTAAATACAATAGTCTACAGATTTTTTTAATCTACACATTTTTGATGATCAAAACAAGTCTTTTTTATTTTACATATGAACTATAAAACCAAGAGATGTGTTTTGAAAAAACAAAAAAACAAAAAGGTTGGATTTAGGAACCCAGAGATAAAATTACTGTGGAGGAACGAGGCAAGCTGAACATAGGACCCTGTCATCTGTCTTATTTTATTCCTGTATATCCTCTTTTATTATGGAGTTATTCATTGGACATTGTCTTACCACACTTGAGGTTAGATCAGATTGAGTAAAAGGAAAAAGAGGTTTTTACAGAGAACTAAAATATTAGCAGGCATGTTGCTTTATGCCTGTAGCAATCCACTGTAGCTAATGTAATCAGACGTTTTTGGGCATTCTTGGCCTGACACAAACATGTCTCATTTTTTTGTTTTGTGTCATGTTAGGATGGCAAGTGCTCAGAGCACTTGAGATCTGGTAAGTATGATTTCTTGAGGATACTAAAAGTTAAAAGTGTGTGGCCCAAAGAAGGAAAGAGAGAAGCAGGGGTCCCTGGAGGAGAATGTACGGAGATAGACGTGGAAGCTAAGAGGGGGCTCCAGGCTCGGTATGACAATCTTGAGGAAGGGTGAGCTTTGTACTTCAGGCATGATGGGAGCCTCTGGGGAAGAGGAAGGAGTCCTTTTCTCTGTGATAAAAATATGGACAGGGTCGGGGATTTGGTCAGACATTACTGTTGTAATTCATAAGACCATTTAGTTTCTGTTGAGGCTTTCAAGATAATATACACCACCACCAACAGCACAAGAAAGCGTAGACCGATATAAAACTACTTCTAGGAACCTTCTAGAATGCATGCAAAGTCAAATTTGTTTCACATGTGACTAGTCCCACCTCCACAGTGTGGACCAAACAAGTGTGTATTGTCTTCATCCTTGTCCCTTGACCCTGTCTTAGTCCCTTGAAGAATCTTACTTTTCTGAGGGCTTTTTATAACTCGGTTTTCTTACAATTCCTGTAAAACGGGAAATAAAATCCTGGAAGCTGGAGAGTAGCTGAATCAGTGGTCAGAGGCTGTGCTGATGCATGCCAGGAAACACTTGTTTTTAAAATTAGACGGGATGAGAATTCCAAAAACAGCCCCTCTGTCTGGATATGTGTCTACGCACAGAACGTACTGCACTCGTGAGTATATAAGGTTACCTTGTTACCATGGCTTACCAAGGCCAATGTGAACAAATCCTGCCTGGATATCTATCTGTAACTCATATGGTAAGAGACCAAAAAACCGTGAAAAGTAGACTTGTCTGTTGTAGAGTCAATGTCATTTTTTCACAGCGATTTTATATACACACATATAGGTATGTCTATGAATATATGTGTGTGTATGGTATGTGTTGTGTGTGTGTGTGTGTGTGTGTGTGTGTGTGTGTGTGTCATGACGCGTGTATGTATGTGTACAATTGAGTGAAAGATCAGGGAAGAACCACATATCTCAACTGAAGAAGGAAAATGAAACTCCTGAGCTCAGCTTCTCCCTATGGTCGCTGTAGTCTGTGATAACTCACAGGAACAGCGGTCTTTCTGGTGTCTGCGGTGAAGAACAAACCAGATGCCTGAGAATTAAGACGGTGGGTGGAAAGACTATGTCTCCTCTTGGCAATGGAACTTTAATTTAGGGGAAATATCTCCCGCTAGGTTGATTATCCCACACCGTAAAGAGAACTTAACCCTCCCCCTTGCCTGCTCGCGTTCATGTTTTGTCTGCTTTTCCTGCGAAGTAAAGAAGCACTTCCCTGGCAGAGGTGCACATGCATGTGCGCATGCGCGCACCGCTCTCCACTACACGGGCCACTTCCTTCAGTTTTAAATGATCAGTGTCTTTGCCACTCTTTCTTCCTCCTTCCGTTCCCACCATGTTGGCCTCCCATTGTTCATTAGTAGTTGCAAGAAGACATAAAGAATATATTAATTGATGATGGTGTCAATCGATATACAACTTTACAATGTTGTCACGAAAGACTGTGTGGTATTTTTAGACAAGTAGGCGCAGATGGGTAAAGTAGCAACAGGAGGCAACAGTAAATTTCTCATAGTCCTCAGCATCACAGAGGAGGTGACTGGCTGGCTTCTAGGAGGGGCATTAAGCACCTCAGAGGAGACATAGGAAATAGCAATCATGAAACTTTGAAGTTCTGTTTTAGAAAGATATATGAGAAATAATTTTGACTGGTAAATAACAATATTATAGGTTCCCAGTTATGGGTCTTATGTCTGGCCCCAGTGTGCTGTGTGTTCTTCGTGCATCCAGAGAGCTGGATTATTGCAGGAAAATGACAAAAATAATCTTGTGATGATGCAGGCACTTCTACCGTAGTCCAAGATGCTTGCTTGGATTCTTTTTCTTTATTCTTGAGAATTTATACAAGTATATAATTGGAATATGATGATACCTAGCAACCAGTCCACTCCCCCGGCTAACACATTTATCAGGATTCTTTCTCAAACAACAGTACTGCCCATCCTGTGGTAAGAGTACAGATATGGTCAGCGGGGCTTAGGTACTTCCATATTCTTAAATGCGTGGTTAATGGTGAATTGGTTGATCTGTCTTAAGGTAGTCCCACAGGCTTGACCTCTGACCTTTACACAAATGTTCTGACCTGTGCAGGCACCCCAAGTAAATAAATGTAATACATTTTTTAAAATGGAATATCTCATGGATTCTTTGATCACTGCGTGCTTCAGCCTTCATAGAAGAACAATAATCTACACAAAGCCTACCTCTGGTTAAGGGTATATTAGAAATGCTAGATGTGTAAGGTAAGATACCTGGGAACAGTACACACAACACTATGCCAGCAAAATGGCAAGCACAAGAACATACCAGCCATCAAGAGAAAGACACAGATATGCACTGGTATTCAAAAGAAGGGGACAAGAAAGAGAATGGCAAGGTTCCACTGATGGCCTTTAAAGGAGGAAGAATTTCTGTTAGACTTGCAAAGAATATTAAAAGAAAGAGGAGAAAGCATGGAGTGAGGGAAAAAGGCATGCGATGGTCCAAATGTGGGTCAGTCAGTAAATGGTATTTAGGAGGGAAATATGTGACTCCCTACTCCCGGTAAAGCCATACCGAGCCCTGTTCAATGTACTGTGTTACTTTGAAAGTGCTTACAACTCAACTTGAATGCTTTTCCCTCCCTCTCTTTCCAAGTCAGCAAACAATGTAGATCCATTAGGTTCAAGAACGTGGAAGTTGTTTAGGAGAAAGCAGTGAACGGCTCTCTGTATTTAATCTTAAGAGACCTGCGGAGCATCCTAGAGCACCCGTGAGAGGTGGGGCCAAGACCCACATACTCATCTGTTGCCTCGTTCATAGTCTCGGTATGAATGACAAACCGTAGAAGTTGGACTGGACGGAACTAGAGACAGCGGTGACATCACACGCCACAGTTCAGCTCATTGTTTCCATCCCAGGCTAATGGTCTCATTTTCCCATGAGCCATGAAGGCTTCGACATAGTTTCTAGTACTTTGTATTTCTTGTCCTCACGGCAACTCTGTTAAGTAGGCAAGCATTTTAAGTTATAAAGTTATTTCTGGGATCCCAATTATCTGTGCAGTTAATCCCAGTTACATATGCAATACTCTCATTTGTATTGTCATAAAAATTATAATGAACAGTTTGACCTTTTTTTTTTTTCTTTTTTTTTTCCCTTTTCCAAAATACTTTAAAATTCAAGACAGGTTGTTGAAATCTCTCCTAAAAGAGCGCCTTATTTTAGCATCGCATTTTCCTCAGATTAAGAACCTTGGTTCCGCATCAAAATAAGAGCTTGGGTGCCAGGAAGAATCATTTAGAACAAGGCGTTGCGTCTTTAGCACTCTTAATTACAACTGGGGAAGAGGATGCGCTTGGCAGTCCCCGGAGAGCAGGCAGGTGATCTGCTACATGTGTTTATTTATCTAAAACAATTTAGCAATTTACAACCGTATCAAGCCTGGTTCGCCTGTCGTGGGGCATTTTCCAGAACTCTCTGATTCCATCTACATCCGATTTTCTTTTTGCTTCAACTTATTCTCCACGCGGGGTACTTTTCTTTTATTTATTATTATTATTATTTGTTTATTTGTTTCTGAGCCAAAAGTTGTCCATAACCGGGAGTAAAGGAAAAAGAGTTGGGTAAAACGCTTGCTTAAAATTCCAGTCCTCTACAGACTACCTTCATTGGTATGAAACTCAGACCCTTCTTATTAAACACTGTTAAATATTCTCTTCATTTTCAAGATAAATATGAACAGAAACACAGCTAAACATGTACTGTATTAAAATCATTGATTCACAATATTTAAATTTTCAGCTAGCCTCCAATTAGCAGGCTTTCCAATATTTGAACAGAAGACCATTTTAATGTAATTACAAACACATTTTAGGCATCTAAATTTTTTGCATAATTAGTTCCCTATTAAACTATTTATGTAGCCCCTTTTTTCCATCAGAAACAGAGAAAGCAGAACAATTTTATTCCTTACTGTTACAATAATTAACTATGCAAGTAGAACAGCATATTAATAGAGTATAATTTGTTTACATTTAAAAGAAAATTGTGTTAGATTAGCATAGCAAAAGACTATTTCCATATCCAGGCAGTAATATGCAGGCCTAATAGCAATTTACAGTGTAGTTAAAGAATATTATTAATAAAGTAATACAGCGTAATTCTGTTTGCTCCACCATATTTCACAATGTCCTTAATTACAGCTAATTCCATCGAGACTAATTTGGCTGTTATTAGGCAGTAGACACAGGAATCTTAAATACAACCTTTGCTAATAATGAATTTAGAAGTAACCATAGAACCTGTTCTTATACATCATAGGTACAAGAGAACTATTTGTACTTTTTCCCTTGGGTGAAATCTGGAAGCATCTACATAGGTAATTGATATTGAAACTCAAGCTTTCTGAGATCCAACGTATTGTTGTCCATTTCGTGAAAGCTTTATTGTAAATAAATATAGTTAAGTGAGACCAGGAAGATAATGGTAATTGGTGACAGTTTGGAATGGGTAATCTAGAATTTTCCCAGGGGAAAATCTCCACATATGAGTGGCTTAATGTTTTCAATGGAATGGTACTAGTGGCTAAACTGCATAACAATTCTACCATGGCCCCCGGAGGTAAAACAATAATAGTTTTTCCTTAGCAAATTCTATATTTCCCAAGGTTCCATTATGTCTTCAGTTTAAAAAAAATCAAGCTGTTAATATGCAGAAACTTTCATCTAAGAAAAATTCGAGATTGTCAGTCTACATTGCTAGGTAACTGCAGTCGTAGCTCATCTCACCTTAACGACGACATGTGTTCACAGTTAATGTCTCAGGAGTGGCTAACAGTGTGCGGATCCAGAAAGCTCAGAGGCCTTCTATGCTTTGTCCCTGCGCCATCCCTGGAGTTAACACTTTAACCACTTTCCAGATGAGGAGGAGGCTGAGCCTGAAGACTTTAGTGAATTTCCTTGAGGTTACAAAATTGAGTCTATGAAGATTCTCAGATTAAACATAGCCTTAAAGCTTTGTTTGACTTTGAGGCCATGCTGTGTTTTGGATGCTTTTTGATCTATTCAAAAGTAGCCAAGCAAAGGCACGCCCTAGAACTTGGCACCCGTTTGGTGGCACTCAGGTAATGTCATCTTCCAGTGTTGAATTAAGCATACAAGTAGATATGATACATGCATTGTTATCTAAATAGATAATGGCTAGAGTACTTCCTTTTTCTTTTTTGGTTAGCTTGCAAAGAAAAAAGATTTTTATGATGACATTTTTATACACATGTGCATTATCTTTGTTTTAATATGTCTCTTGCACTGCCCTGAATGATTAAAAATTTTCCTTTAACAACTATGCAAAACATTAGTCCAGAGCCCCTGAAAGATGATCTTCAGATTTCTATATATGATCATTCACATCATTACTATTTCTTTTCTAAAGTTTATTTAATTTGTGTTTGGGTGCATGTGTAAGTGCATGTATGTATAATTGCATGTGTGTATGAGTGTATGTATATGTGAGTTTATGTGTGTGTGTGTTTGTCTGCTTGTCTGTGTGTGTTTGTGTGTGTGTGTATGTTTGTGTGTGCATGTGTGTATGTCAGAGGTCAACTAGGTGAATAAACTTTCTCTCCCTCATTTCTTTCTCTCCTGTGTGGTTCTCAGAGGTTGTCTGTAGGTTTTCAGGCTTTGGAACAGTTACCCACGGAATCATTTTCCCAGCATGCCTTATTAAATATGATGTGTCTCTATCTGCAGCTTCAAGTAATGTGAACTACAATCTCCTTTTGTCTTTTCACTGACTAAGGGCTCTCGTTGATCATCTTAAAGAAGGAGAATCATAACACTGGTGATATTTGTTTAAAATATACAGACAAAATGCTTTATTTTCAGCTGCTAGTGATATTGTTGAGAGTCAGCACTCTGCTGACTCCACTTGTCTGGTCTATCACCAAATAGCCTTCACATTCTGTAAGTTAGGATGGTGCTATTCCACAGTACATCCCTTCAGAAGATGCCTTTCATGAGTGAACATTAATGAAATAAATGGCAAAGGAAGTGATACAGTTACACAGAAGGAGATACACTGGGAACAAGCCGCTATATATGGGCTTCAAAGACCAAGACTGTGACGATGCCATCCATTGGTCATGTTCATGTGGATAATTCTTGACCCCTTGATAGACCTTCTTGCTAAATTTGGCATGCCTCATACCAGTCTGTACCAGACTTGAAATGTAGCCAGAGTGTCTAAGAGACAGAATTTCAAATTCTATTAATTTTAACTAATTGAAACATAAGCAGCCACAGGTGGTTAGCTGATTGCCTTTATGGATAAAGTAATGGCAAATGTACCGGTGTGTAGCTGTGGACCTAAGAGGTAGATTCTGTATGCAATATGATTTGTAAGCCCTAATTACGGCAATAGAGTTTATGATATTATTGTGTGTGTTGACACACACAATCAAGATAGGAACTCCCAACAGCGAGTTTGAACTCTAGAGCTGCCTTGTGTTTTTCTGTTTTCTATGGTTGTATTGGTCTGTGGTTCTGTGATTTCTTGGGGGCAAATGGCAGTCATTGCACGCTTACTTATGTATACCAACAAAGGACAAAGTAGATAAAAAGGCAGGGAGTCTAGAAAGATTCATGCTAACTGTGACACTGCCATTGACTAACTTGGCTAACCCTATGATCCTGGCTTCCCTTAAAGCAACAGGACCCCATTTCCTACAATTTCCCACCAGGGACAGTCTCTTAGTAGTTTATAAGATCACAAAATGCTATCAAGAAGAAGGGCTTTAGGGGTCTTTTTACATCCTAGATGAGGACACTGAGGGCTCTGGATAGTAAGTGACTTGTCCATGATAACTTGGCTAGTTGGTGGCAGAATCATATATTAAACAGGTGACTATCCCCTTGCAACTCCAGGCTTTTGCTATCTGATAAATCAGGAGGTTAGAGAGTCACTGTTTAATGCCCTTGAAGATAGATAATACTTGATGATCACATATCCCCACAGGAATTAATCACAGTTCTATAAAGCCCATAGGTACCCTACCATAATTAACTTAGCACCATGAGGTATATTCCTTCAAGGGGCACACATTACATTGACTAGCTGTGCTGTTCAACTCTCACCTTTTTAAACAAATGGGACTGGAGGAGTGGATCTCCAAGGTCTTGTCCACCTCGGTATGCTTATGGCTGTATCAGCCCAACACTGGCTTTGTAAAAATTGCAATCGATTGTCTCACTTATCTACCTATTGTAGTATCTGCTATAAATAATTGAAGACTAAAGATGCACACATGTGCAAACCACATTATTCTGCCTGAAAATATTGTTGCTTATGTAAATGTTCAGGCCCCTTATGGGTCTATCAGTAGTTGCTAAAGGTCTGGGCTCTTTAGACAGTACAGCCAGGGTAGAGAAGTGTTCACTCTGGGTAGTAAGAAGGGAATCTGGTGATAGTTTATATTTTGTATTGTCTAGCACTCTTCTCTCTTTTTGCTCCATCAGTTTCTATTTTTTATTAACTGCACATTTTAAAATTTATATGACATGCATATACAGTGTTCCAAGTACAAAAGGATGGATGGATGGCGGGAAGATACTGTCCCTAGGTTCCACTCCTAAAAGGAACACCAGGCTATTTTTGCAAGGGCTGTTGATTTTTTTTTTGTGTGGGCATTGAACATTTACTAACAAAATTGGGAAAAGCCTTAGAAAGGCCAGAGCAAGATGGTCACACCACCAGTGTTCCCAGTGAAGCCAAGTCCTTAACAGCTGCCACTGGAATTCATTTCAGTGATCTCTGTGCAATACATTTGAACCTGTTTCTCCATTAGATATCTCAAGCAAATAAAACGTACTATCCCGAAGACGAACACAGAACACAAGACCTGTGAAGTCTATATCCTCTCAGGCTTACAAGAAGAAGACAGGTACTGAATAATAGACTAAGGGATTCAAGAGGGATAGAATTGATGTGGCAAATTCCACTTTGAAACCAGTGAGCTGTGAGGTACGGGGAAGATTGTAGTCACAAGAAAGATGAACTATTGCTTGATGCGATCAGCCTACTAGAGAAAAATTACTTGAGCCATTTAAAACTCATTTGTCAAAAAAGCAAATAAATGGTCTCAATTTGCCTTCTGCTTCTGGTCATGGTGCACTGTGGGATGAACTAAAGCAGCAGAAAGCAGGAAGGCTCAATAGCGCCTCCCTCTTTAATTTCTATAATTTTGTGTTTGGAGATAATGGTGATGCCTTTTATCTCTGAAGGGTGAGAAGCTCATTTCTACATCAAGTAAATTATATACATTCATTAAGATTTTCCACTTAAAATGAGTGATTCTATTTTCTTTTGAATTCTGTTTGTGAATGTTCCTGCTATTGTGAGGCACAATGACTTGCAAACCGTCGCCTCCTTTATTGAAATGACACAACATTGCATCTCCCTTTGTAACGTCTTATTCAAAGCAGCATACATTTATAAAGTAGCTATTACATTTAAGTCACTATTCAGAACATTGTTGGAAACACCCTAAATAAGTAGGCAAGTCCGGGCCCTCAAGAAGCTTAAATTTAAGTGTGAAAAGTATCAGACAGCTGTAGAAACACACACTATTAAATGGGTGCCAGAAGACAGTTCAATACAGAAGGGATAATAGAAATATCTGATGAACGGGGACAATTTGAAAGATGGAAGTAGTATTTGGGGTGAGTCTTAATAAGGAGTGTATATAGTCATAAGCATTGAATGTTAGACTTAAAGGGCTCTCTGTGTGTGCAACTAATGTGTGTACATTAAAAAGACCTTGTGTGGGGTAACTAGTGTTGGTCTGTACCAACTAGTTTACAGGGAGACTCGCACATAAGCCAGAGGGATTTGGGGGCAAATGAAGAAAAGCAGTAATAAATTTAGTCCTTTAATTTCTTAGTTAATTGAGAATAGCTGCAGACTTCAGAGAGGAGACATTCTATGTTCATGCCTGTCTGGTCATGCCATCTTGCTGCTGGCTTCCACCTTAAAATGAGGTAAGAATAGAGAAGAGATGAAAGATATGAAGGAAGATGAGAAATGATGAGAAGTTCAACAAAAAGTATTCAGGGGGCAGTAACTCCATCTCTGATATCTCAGGAAAGTGCTTGCTGCACAAGCCTGGAGACTGGGGCTCCCTGTAAGATGCTGAGCACCCTAGTTCATGTTTTTAATTATAATGCTGGGGGCACGGTGGAGATGAGAGGCTCCTGGAGCCTAGCTGGCCAGCCAACTAGGTAAGCCACCAGTCCTAGGAAGAGAACTTTCTCAAAAAGTAAAGCAGCTGGCTCTCAAAGAAGCACAGCTAAGATGTTGCCACACAAATACACACACACACACACACACACACACACACACACACACACACACACACACACACACACACACCTCCCTGTACTCAGATGTCTCCCTAAACATGCAGTCCTGCACAGTGCATGTATGTGCATGTACAACAGAAAATGATAGGGAAAAGATGCAGTACAGGATGACGGGGCTACATAGGAAAAGGTCGTCAGGGTTATGTGGCTGAGACCTGATCATAAGGAGGATATAGGCAGCAGAAAGCCAAGGAGGTTGCAGGGGAAAAACTACACTTGGACCCTCTCAAAAAATGTATGTCTGCTGCATTATTTGATGTCACTATTTTTCTTTGAGTTTTTTTTTCTATCTAATGTTATTTCTTCTTTAATTAAAATGAAAGGAAAAATACCCAACATCTGGAAAAAGGTGGGGACGATGGTTTGGGGAAAGTATGATGAAAGAACTTTACGTACTTGTGTGAAAGTGTCACAGAAAAAAGCATTACTCTGTCCAATACACACTACCAAGAGTTTATTAAATAAAATTCCCAGTAGTTTCTCAGCCCCTTAAATGTAGGGTTCAGCTACGGTTCCTTCCCCACAACATCCCAACAACATCTATGCATCCAAAGCCAGTGGAGTTAATTGTCACAAGATATGTGACTGTTCTCCCAGATGTTGATAGAGCCAGTCATTTTTTTTAAACCTTTCTTTTAAATTTATTTTCTTAGATTTTTTTTTCACAGCAAAAGACATTTGAAGTAATAA
Source organism: Mus musculus (assembly GCF_000001635.26). Classification (NCBI taxonomy): domain Eukaryota; kingdom Metazoa; phylum Chordata; class Mammalia; order Rodentia; family Muridae; genus Mus; species Mus musculus. Next base: position 69,090,263 of record NC_000084.6, on the reverse strand, counting down.
ATAAGACTTATTCAAATGTGTATTCGGTACCATGGTATAATCAAAATGATATTATAATGTTTTTAGGGAAGACTATAGGCACTTTATATCTATACATTTAAAATTCATATAATATATAAAAAGTACCAAGTGACCTAAATTTTTCTTTTAACAACTTGACAATTTCATTTTTCCAAAATTTAATAAGTTCATTATTTTATTAGATATTTTCATTATTTACATTTCAAATTTTATCCCCTTTCCTAGTTTCCCCTCTGAAAATCCCCTATCCCCTCCCGCCTCTCCCTGCTTCCCAACCCACCCACTCCCGCTTCCTGGCCCTGACATTCCCCTATACTGGGGCATAGGACCTTCACAGGATCTAGGCCTCTCCTCCCATTGATGACCAACTAGGCCATCCTCTGCTATATATACTGCTAGAACCACAAGTTCCACCATGTGCTTTCTTTGATTGGTGCTTTAGTTCCAAGGAGCTCTGGGGGCACTGGTTAGTTTATATTGATGTTCCTGCTATGGGGCTTCAGACCTCTTCAGCTTCCTGGGTACTTCCTCTAGCTCCTTCATTGGGGACCTTGTACTCTGTCCAGTGGATGGTTGTGAGCATCCACTTCTGTATTTGCCAGGCACTGGCAGAGGCCCTCAGACGACAGCTATATCAGGCTCCTGTCAGCAAGCTCTTGTTGGCATCTGCCATAGTGTCTGGGTTTGGTGGTTGTTTATGGGATGGATCCCCAAGTGGGGCAGTCTCTGGGTGATTGTTCCTTCAGTCTCTGCTCGGAACTTTGTTTCTGTAACTCCTTCCATGATCAGTGAGTGCATATCATGTGTGTTCTTTTGTGATTGGCTTACCTTACTCAAGATGATATCCTCCATATCTATCCATTTGTCTAAGAATTTCATAAATTCATTGTTTTTAATAGCTGAGTAGTATTCCATTGTGTAAATGTTCCACATTTTTTTTTTTTTGGTATCCATTCCTCTGCTGAGGGACATCTGGCTTCTTTCCAGTTTCTGAGCCTGTCAATTTTAATTTAACATTAAGCAAAATGTCAAAGAGCCTTGCCCAGACAGTACAGCAGTCACAGATTCTAGTACCATGAAAGTGGGTATTCTAGTGTCAGTGTTGTGTGGATGCAGAGAATGGCTCTCAGAATGGGCTTTGGGTGGGTGAGCAGCAGGTTTCATGACATGGAGTTATCCCAAGCTGATGGTACTGGGATTACACAAACAACAAACAGACAAACAGACAAACAAACAAACAGACAATCCTTCTAGTTCAAGTGTAATGTGAAGAGTTTCAAGAATCTTAGAATATAGAAACACAAAAGCCTCACTTGGCCAAAGCAGGGACTATTCCCCCACTGCTGTTACTAGGTTGAAATCTTATCAGTTACCACATTGGCAGGAGATCCAACAGCTCCCTACTCAACCTAATCAAATTAGAAGATGTTTGTCATCCTTCCCTAGCTAGCAGGAAATTAAGTTTCACTGAAGCACTAGGTCCAGGCCCTGGGTATCGGAAGACCCTCCCTGGGAGATAGGCTCACGGGACTCAATGCTCTGCTTCTTTCCCTTCTGATTAGTTTTCTCAGGAAGGAGACATCTTTAAGGTGACTTTAATATTTTAAACAGCCGTTCCAATCGCAGCATCCCTAGCCCCCTGAGTCACGTGGTGAGGTCTCACCTCATACTGGTGGAGAATCTGAACAAAAATTGTATGATTTTTTTTTCCTTTGCAGTAATTGACAGTTTTGTGTTGTTCTGACTGGAAAGCTTAGCAGCTATGACAATGTGTAGTCTGATGCTAAGTGGAAGGACAAATCTGACTGGTCTGTCAAGCAATGGTTTTTACAGACTTGCTTTCACCATGCTCTTTGTTTTCCTGTTATCCAGGCATGACCCACCTCTCTGTTGAGACTCCAGGACTCACAGCTCTGGTAGTACACTCCTCCCAGCTGGTTTTAAGAAGGTAAGAAAGGTGTGCTACAATTTCCTCCTGGTATAGATGATTAGATTTCTTTCTTAAGCTTGGCCGTCTCTTTTTTATCACAGATGCGATGTCGGAAATTGAACAGGTCAAATGTACAAACTACTTATTGGTGAGTACATACCAGGCATGTCCTTTTGGGTCTGAGTTATCCAACCAATGGACAGAAGCAGCTGTCCCCTGTTGTTGAATTAGGGAAGGCTGAAAGAAGCTGAGGAGAAGGGTAACCCTGTAGGAGGACCAGCAGTCTCAATTCTGGACCCCTGAGATCTCTTGAACCCTGGACCAACAAACAGGCAGCATACACCAGCTGATATGAGGCCCCCAACACAATACAGTGGAGGACTGCAGAGTCTGTGTTTATCCAGAGATGAATAACCTAACCCTCAAGAGACTGGAGGTCCCGGGGAGCTAGCTTAGAGGTCAGGTGGGGTGGAAGGTGGGGACATCCACATGGAGACAGGGTATGGGGGTGTGGGAAGGAGGTATGGGATGTGGAACAGTTGGAGGGTGGATGAGGCAGGGGGGGGATAAAATATGGAGTGTTTTATATATATATAATTTTTTTAATGTGCAAACCACCATCAAGAGATTCAAGAAACAGTGACACACTTGGCTTCCTCTTTCCCCGTTTTCATTCTCCACTTCCCATATAATTCCTCATGATTTTTAATGTTATTAAATAAACTTTGAATATTCTTTTGGGGCTAGAACAATGGCTCAGAGGCTCTGAATACTGGCAGTTCTTCCAGAGGACGCAGGTTTGATTCCTAGCACCCCCATGGCAGCTCACAACCACCTAAAACAAACGGCATCTTATTGCTCTATTCTGGCTTCTTCAGACACCAGGCATACACATGGACCACAGACACACATGCTGGCAAAACACTCATTCACATAAGAAAATAAAAATAAACAAAGCTTTAAAAAAAAACTTTAAAATTTGATATTCTGCCTAACCCCCTCTAGGGCCCCCAAACTGTCAGAAAGGAAAAATCAGTAGTTCCCTCCGCCATTCAAACAATCGGTAATTTCTCATTTGTTTATTCTGTAAGATGTTCCATGTGCATTAGCTTTCATTTCCGCATCGATGCTGAGTGGAAAATGGAGTCCGGCGCTATATCGACAGACACGTTTTCACTCTGGCCATTGTGATTGATCCCAGAAACATCCCGACTGAGTGTTCCCTTGCTTTCCCAAACAGCCAAGTTCCTGAAACAGAAGCAGTCGCTATTATACAGAGTCCATATCCGAAAAGCTCCTAGCGTGTACCAACCTGAAGGGGACTAGGGAGGAAGTGTGCACTTTTAGCTTTGTATGCTCTATGCTTGCTCTTCAGTACAACGCAAAGTTGCCTAGTCAAATGCAATCGTTGTATTTCCAAATACATTCCGACAGCTTGTCCCTGCGTCACCGTTTTCACCGGGGCCCTTAAGAATCTTGCTTTCTCTTTTGTGGGGAGACACATTTTGCATTCATAAACCATTGCGTGTTGCTCATTTAACTCCACTCCCATACTCCTCTTCAAGTGCATTTCAGAGTGACCCTGCATGTCAGCACCAGGCATTGTACAGTAAATAGACTGTTTTGCTTCATAAATCAAGCATACAAACTTATAGCCAACTTCAGCATAAAAAAAAAGTCCCAGAAATAATATGAGCCAGCTGCAGGAGATAGGCTTTGTATTCATAAAGCTAGCTTTAAATTACTGACATTTAAATCCAGACTTGACAAAGCAGAGGCCATTTTGGAGGATTCTGTGTAATCCTCATGAAATTCCAAGTTTTTCTTTTGTTGTTGTTGTTTTTTTCAAGGAGATTCACTTTTAAAAGGAAGTAGGCTGAGATCTTTGTCTTTGATGGTATCTAAAGGGTGCATGGGGAGCCAGGTCACTTAATTATTCAAGTCACTTTGCAAGTCATTTCTGGTTTCATTGGGAACCTGCTCTCTGGGGCGTAGCTCTCCTATTTTTATTGCCCCAATCAGCACTAAAATGCTAAGGTGATCTGGAAAATTCAGGTTTGGATTTCGTTCCCCCATCGAAATCAAATTGACCACTAACATCTCGCTGAGCATGTCCAAAGATAGAAACTAATTTTACTTCAAGCAGCAATTTGTATGTATCTTTTGAAATATAAAAGAAAGAAACCGGAAGTCTTTGCAGCTCGGTGATTGGTCAGACTTCTGGTGTTCACCGGTCCTTTTATTTCCTTCTTCCTATTAAAGTAGCGATTTTAGCACTCAGAACTTAAAAACACTTACTTCCAGAGGTCCCCTTAAGTCTTACTTTGAAAAATCACCTTTAAAGATCGCCCCCACAACCCCCAAGCCATGGAACAAATGTCTACACAAATCTGCTGAGGCTACAATCTCGCTAGCCAACACAATTTTTCTGAAATAAAATTATATTATCTGTCAATTAATTTTAGTTTACTTCAGTTCTCAAAAGAAAATCTGCTTTTTTTTTTCCTAGTACAAAACTAAGTGTTTTAAAAATGTAATTACAAAAATATAAGAATGTCTATGTGGCAGGAAAAGCTAATGTCTTTATTTCCTCTTCCATCTAGAATTGAAATATATTGCTAATTTACTAGAAGTATTTATCTGAAACCTGTAAAATGAAGTAAACTAGATTAAATGCTTTTATTTATTTATTTATTTATTTATTTATTTATTTATTTATTTTTTAATTTTAGTGTCCTTAGTTACAGGTAATTTCTTTGTTCACTCAGGACAGAGAAGTCTATAAACATAAATTGCTTTCTGGAGTTCGATTACTTTGTTTGGGATGTAACAAGATCTTCGAGTTAACCTCAGGTAACACGAATGAATTTTAAAAAAACCAAAAAGAATGAAAAAAAAAAAAAGAAAGAAAGAAAAAGAAAAAAAATGTTCAAAAATTTATGTAGTTCAAAATTTGTCAGATTTGTTGAAATGAATAATGTGTTTGGATTTTTGGAAGACCTTTACAAATTTTGAGCCTCCTGCAGCTCCATTTGGTGTAAAGACTTACACTATAAACAAGGGCTCCATCTGTACTTTTGAAATAACTATTCAGTTTTCCATTTCAGTGCTCAGACAAAGTGACGCGACAAACTGAAAAGCAGAAGTTACAGTGTTCGAAGAAGTTAAAGAGTAAACATTTAGCCAACTCATCTGCTCAGGGACAGACAGAGCGCGCAGGAGCCCACAAATCAAAGGGAAGTTCTCGATTGATCGCAAGGTTCTCTAGTCAGGGGTGAGGGGACGAAAGGTCAAAGCAGGGTCTTTCTGATCACCTACAAAATCACATCTGAGACTTCAGTCTACTCAGAATTCCAAGTGATCTGCAGTACTTTGATACACTTCCAAGAGAGGTATTTCATTTACTAACTTTAGATTTTTTTCTGCCTATCCTCCACCCTCCCTCCCCCGCGAGCTTCCGGTCACTTACTGGGTTCCATATTTGGAAGAAGGCTAAGAAATCACATTTCCAGAAAAGGGACTAAGGTGATAACAGCTGTTGGAAGCCCCTTTGATGGAGCTCAGCAAGCCACGTTATAGAATGCGGGCTGAGTCATATTATTTTTCAATTCAGCTCAACAGGAAATTACAGATCACCAGTGTGCAAGGTTTTACGATCCGGTGTTCTGTGATCTGCATGAAGCAGGAGCTGTCATTGTAAAGTAAAATGTAGGTATAAACGAATGGGGACGACGGGGAGCTAATAAATTCAGGCTCTCCCACAGCATTTGGTATGTGTCATTCTCCTGGTGCCAAATCGGTTTTCACTAATACTTTCTAGTTGGGACCTGTGGGAGGGCTGTGGTCCGATCCGTGTCCCCGTCATCGTCATGGGGTGGGGGGTGGGGGAGAAACACACCCCAGTTACAGTTGCAGTCTCTCTGAATCTGCATGCTGGCTTGTAATCCTTATGCAGGACACCTTCCCAGGCTGCAGCCTTCGCAGTAATGCAACTTTTTCCTTTCCCACTCTTTCCACACTTTCTCTTCCATCCTAATGCAAAGGTCTTTGTCCTGAAGTATCTGTGCCTGTTAGTGCGTGTGCTCTCCCCGGCTTCCTGTAGCATATGTGAGCTTCTCTATGAACTTAGCATATCCCCTCCCCCAACCCAGCATCCTTGAATAGCCTGCAAGTGTGTATTTTTCACTCCAAAAAGTATATGTGTTCTCATGAATTTTAGTTCCTTTTTTGTCCCCTTCGGTCTGTCTGAGAGCACATAGTAGGCTGTCAAGGATATTTGACTTAGCAGTGAAATATTGAACATAGATCTGTGACAATGGGTGAGTTGACGTGAGACTCCTCATGGCATCAATTTTAGGTAAGATTATTCTGTGACTGACTGATGACAGTCTTATTTTATTTTATTTTAAAGATGAAAACATAGCTGCCATCAAGCCTCTAAGATGTGGATTGTAACAACAACAACAACAACAACCCTTAAATTTAATAGAGTTTATTTGCTACAGATATTTCATTAACATTCTCAGAATGTCTCCCTCATGGGGACCTTGCCGTGTGATCCTGGTTTGTATTTTTCTGGCTATTCTCAGAAACTCCTCAATTTAGAAATCCCTTTAGCAGTTGGATTATCTCCATTCAATATCCTGAGAGAGAGCAAGAGAACCCAGGTTGAGAGCAAAGGAAGGGAAGCCAGGCTCTTTGATGTTTGCCTTTCAGTGACGGCCCTACAGGGTAGACACAGCCTCCCTCACTGTGTGCTTGAGAAGTCAGGAATTTGAAGATGTTACATTAATTGTCCAAGGTCACTCAGAGGTAACCTAAGCCTTGCTGTTTCTTCTTTCCATTTTCCACCATCATAGTAGTAAGAAAGCATCAGCTTTTCCGGTAGCTGGGTCAACATTTTCCAAAGTCCTATTAGTGGTAATAGGACTACCACCAGCCTTTCCTTCCTGGGTGATGCTCCTTCTGAAGACTCGAGGAGACTGCAGTGGCTCTGAGGGTGTTTGTCTGATTAATGAGCACAGAGGGCAGCAGCCCTCCCAGACTTTTCCAGTTATGCTTTGCCCCTTGACTGGATGTGTAGCTCCTGTTGAGGAAGCCGGTGGGTCTCTTGGATCTGTTTCAGGAACGGTTAAGTCTGAAGGCATGGAAGATTCATAAACTGAGGCTGTAGGCTGTTGAGATACATGCCTACAAAATAAGAGCAGCTGAACCAGCGGTACACGGGGTGCTCTGTCTTGTGTTGAGTCATCAGTATTCATCCCTGAGTCCTCTGTAGACAATGGACTCTGGTTTGGTTGGTGGTCACTTATGTTTTCTTGTATTTTGCTGATGTATGTCGTTCATAGGTCCTCATTCTGGTCGAACCCCTCCTTTCCTGTCGTCTCTCCTGTGCTCTGAATTTTTTACGAAGGCGGCTTTGTGTCTTGAGGAGTTTTTCATTTCCCAGCTCTTGCAATGGGCTGTCACATCCCCAGGAGCTCCTGTAGAGGTCTAAGATGCCCACTAAAGATTTTCTGCTTTCTTGTGCCTCTCTGCTCTTAATGAAATGAGGCCTAGTCTCCTGCCCCAGAATACAGGCTGGCCTTTTGATTTTTAACTAATACAATGTGAAAGAAATAATATGGTATTAGTCCTGAGCCTGGAAGCCTGGAGCCCTGAGAGGTCTGGAAGCTTCCAGTTTCTCTATTTGAAGCCATCTCTTTATAAAAAGTCCAGCTCTCTTGAAACCATCCCTTCGTTTGGAAACTCAAGCTGACTACATGAAGAGAATTTGGAGGAAGAAACACTTAGCCAGCCCAGAGCCTCTTCAGCCATCACAGCTGAGATAACAGATGGGTGAATGAAGGAGCCATCTTGGATCTCCCAACAGACAACACCAAAGTTGAACAAATTAACCATTTAGCTTAGCCTCACCCAGCAAAAGATAATTAATTGAAAGTCATTTTTTCTTCTTGCAGTCAAACCATTCTTGCCTTAAACTTATCACGTGGGTTTTGTTACCCAAATAACAGAAAGAGTTCCTTCGAGCTTATATCCCAGTGTGAGCCAGTGTGCTATTAGACAAATGCTATTATTGTTCAGATGCAATCAAAACTTAAAATAGGAAAAGAGTGGCTCATTGTCACCAGCAAATATATGAGGTGCTCTTTACCTAATGTGTGAGACAGACTCCCATCTAAACCAGAAGCATGAGTGTTGGATCTTAGTATTTTCCCCTTTTCTGGGGCCGTATGTTAATTATTTGTCAAAAAAAAAATGTTGGCCTGGCAATGGTGGTGCATGCCTTTAATCCCAGCACCTGGGAGGCAGAGGCAGGTGGATTTCTGAGTTCAAGGTCAGCCTGGTCTATAGAGTGAGTTCCAGGACAGCCAAGGGCTATACAGAGCAATCCTATCTAAAAAAACAAAAAACAAAAACAAAAACAACAAAACAAAACAAAAAGTCAATTCTAGCAAATAGGTCTAGATGTGAAGTTTCCTTCAGAGCAATAGAGAGATCTGTCCTAGAACAAGTAAGATGCCAGGCTGCAGTGGTCACCATTATCGCACAGGCATTGAAGAGCCTTGGAGGTAATTTAAAAAATAAGAGCAATGGGAAAATAGACTCTATGGGGAAGGCTCTCCCATCAACACGAGTTCAGCTAGGCTCTACAGCAGAGGCATCTCTCAACCTTGTCAGTCAGTCATTACACCAAGTTTCATTTCTTTTCAGACATTTTCAGTTTCTTTAATTATGACTTTAACTCCCCTTTAAGGAAATGAAAAAAAGGAGACTCAAAGCCATTCATTTTATGCTAAGGAGTGATTTTAGCCTCAATTGTGGTAATTTACTGTACCTTGACTTAAAAGATTTGACAGTCAACATAACACAAAGCTTACTGCCATTTAAATTATAAGTATTTTGGGGCTGGACAGATGACTCAGTGGTTAAGAACACTGGCTGCTCTTCAAGAGGAACTGAGTTCAATTCCCAGCACCCACATGGCAACTCTCAACTCTCTGTAACTCCAGTTCCAGCAGATCTGACACCCTCATGCAGACATATGTGCAGGAAAAACAACAATGTACATAAAATGAGAATAAATCAATCATTACAAAATAAAATCTGAGCGCTCTGAAGTACATGCTTCCTCCCTATGCCACTGATAATAAAATTTCACACAATTTAATAAGTAGATTCTTGTGGTTTTGACTACTGACAAATAGTTCTTTTGACTCAAAACATTATCAAACCACCCAAACACATTGCAATTCATTTATCCCTCCTGTTAGCAACTTAGTCCTTGCCCCTCAAATTAATAAGAAACCTTTAAGAAGCACTTTATGCTAAAATATGTCTCATATGGTTAGTTTGGAGTTCTTACAAGGAAGGAAAAATAGAAAATATCTAACTTGAAAAATATCACTCATCTTTTGTAACTTGCTCTGATGGTAAAATGCTGGAATCTCTCTCTCTCCATCTTCATTTATATTTATATGTATCTTCAGAATGTATATTTATGTTAAAAAATTATCTCTGCAACAGTTAAGAATAAGTCTTGTTTCCAGAAGTCTCCAAGTGGGTACATCTACCTGTCACACTGGTCTTGGCAAGTGGTCTTATGTGCAGTTACTCTAGATGACTACATGCCTTCCATCATCTAACCTTTCATATAGCACATGAGTGATATACTTGTTATATCTTGCCCTTATATCCTTTTCAAGCTCTGCTGCTTCCCATCTCATTTAATCCTCTTACCAAACAGGTAGGGTGGTAGTCATTGTCACCCACATGGTTCAAAGGTGGGAACTGAAATTTGTTAACAAATTTAAGTTCATTTAGCTAAAAGAAGACTCAGTTGGGACTTGATCCTATCCTGTGTGGCTTAGTTTCTCTCTTAGACATTTTGTCTCCCAGACACACACACACACACACACACACACACACACACACACACACACACACACACACACAGATAGAGAGAGAGAGAGAGAGAGAGAGAGAGGGAAAAAAACAACCAATCAACCAACAAAGAAATACCAACCCAATTCAATTATTTCCTGCCCTTTACTTACAGGTTACAAGGCTAAGCCTTGGTTGTATCAGAAATAAATACAGTATGATCTTTCTGCCAACCTCTTCTGAGATGATCCCTAAGCCTTGGGGGACAAGATGTATAATGTAGGTATCCCATTTAGTCCTAGGTACTCCTTAAGTGTCTTTTTATCTGTATACTGAACAGTATTGGGTCTCTGTAAGTTATCATCTACTGTAAAAGGCATCCTCTGTTGAAGGTTGAAAGATGCACTGATCTATGGGCATAAAGAGAAGAGCACAGGGAACAATTTAATAAAGTTTAAATAAATAAAACAACTTAAATATGTCCATTTGGTAGAATAACAATATTACGTTCTTCCTTAGGGTCTATGACCTAAGTCAGCCACGGAACTTTTGACCTAGTTAACAGTAGCAGGCATGAGTTCCATCGATTCTCTATGCTTCCCAAGACTCTATGTTTCTTTATGGAGAATCTTCATCTTGAGTGATCTGTAAAACCATTTGGTGTTGGGTTGGTTGAATGGAACTAAAGTACGTCAAGATTGCTATTGTCTCGTATTTTACCCCACAATGGCTCTTGGGAGCACATCTCCTTTTCAAATGAAGAAAGAAATTTAGTAAGATAGGCAAGGAAAATTAGTCAATCTAGTGAGGCAGAGTCAGAAGTTAAATCAAAGTGCCAGGAGGGGCAGCACATGGCTAAGAGTTCAGGGAGACCCATGAGGCTGGACAAATGCATGAATGGCTGCTCAGCTCAGAGAGATGGTGCGTGCATCAGGGAGGGAGAAATGTCACCCTAGACATATAGAGACCGGTATGCATACGTTTACTTAAAAGTTATTTTTCAAATTACGTATGTTAAACACTGTGTTAAATCCTCTTTGCTAAGGACTTATTTCTGGCAGGGGAGTAGGTGAGCAGAAAACATCAATATAAATGACAACTTTACAGGAGACAACAAGGGAGCACAGCTGGGTATTTGGGGTAGGTAAGCCAGGAAAACCATCCGTGAGTCCCAAGAGGCGATTCACCTGATTGTGGAAAGGGACACCAGACAGATACTTAGCAGAGAGTCTTGTCAAACCAGATTCCCTATTCTACAATGTGCCCTTTGGGTATGGAGAACCTCAAAGGATAGCTTAGAGTCTTTAGGGGCAGAGCCAATTGTGTAAGGCGATACAGCACTGAGGGGGAATTCTGGGAATTGAACCATTCACCCACAGAACAGGACTAAGTGGAAAAGGGATGCTCTATACAAATGATACGCATTACTTTTTCTAGCATAAAAAAATGTATGGATTTCCTTTTTTTACTTAAGTTTAACGAACATATATGGGACATTCCTAGACACTGGACACTAGGTTCAGCAATTCACGTGAAAGGAATGTGCCCGGAAGCCAAGGAAGATTCAAAGCCATTGGCATGCCTCAAAAATCTCTGTGGGAAAATTAGATTACATAGAAGGCACAACTAAGCAGGGATGAGAGAAATGAGGTTTCTCCTCCATATCTGTAGAATCCACACCGATGGAGACAACCCTTCGTGGGATCTGAACGTTGATCTATACACTTGCACAGAGAGAGCTTTAGCCACTGAGATGTCTCCCCAGCTCCTTTGAAAATTCCTTTCAAAGAATTTTTGGAAAGGCCATCGGTGCTGCGTCTGTTTCTGCTTTACCTCATCCCTATTCGTTACTTCAGCAAGTTTGTTCCGTCACCCCCTTTGCACAGAGTACATGGCGCAGCACATTAGCAGTACTATAGGGATGCTTTAAAGAACACAAGGAGGGGTTGGAGAGGCAGCTTAGCGCTTAGCAGTGATTACAGCTCTCACGGAGGACTTGAGGTCAGCTCCCAGTCAGGTGACCCACAACCACCTGTAACACCAGTCCCTGTGGGTCTGTTGCCCTTGACTCCATGGGTATCTGCCATTCATGCATAGATACATATCCATGTACACTCCCCCCCACATAATTAAATTACAGTTAAAGAATGTTTTAAGTGTACATGAGGCTGTTGCATAGAAAATGCACAACTACATGATATTTCATGTACAGGGCTTGAGCATCCATAGATTTTGGTATCCTCCAGGGTTCTGGAACCAATCCCAAACTGACACCCAAAAGTGACCATCTAGGGTTAATTGATGCAATAGTACCAAGGTGGAGAGAAGTTCTTTTTCCTATCTGTGAGAAGAAGTTTTTGCAACATCAACTAGTGTTACTCATTAACACTGGGCTGCTGGATGGGGCCTGAAGCAACACAGAGATCTATTTAATGAACACACTGAAGACACGGGTGGTAAAGTCTTTACATTTAGTCATCTCTCCTGTCTAAGCAAATAATCACACACTGACGCTGGAGGGTTCAAGCGCGGTGTATGAATCTAGCGACGGAAAGGTCATAAAGAGTTAGCAGTCAGAGCTTGGGCCCTCTATGAACCATTGGAGGCAGCCAGTAAATTGAACAGAGCCCCTTCTGCGCACCCATGGAAACAGGCAAGCCGCTGCAATTTGCACAAAGTGCAGGGAACAGATCAGGTTTACAGAGGACCCTGCACATGCTGCATGCTGCGGCTCTCACCTCGGTCACAGAGCCTCTGCCTCACAGCTGGGCTGGAGGAATTAGCTTGCACACCAGAATATTAATGCCAGCATCTTTTATCACATGGGTTGAGGATTTGCAACTATTTGGGAAAAAAAAAAGACACAAAAAAACCAACCCATAGCACCAACTCTGTCTGTGATTATCTGTGATTTAGAGAAAGAGGGCAATGTGATCTTTGAAAAGGAAGTCTGTTGTCGAATGTGTTGATGACAGTCTTTGTGTCAGGATGTGAGCTCCGATGTTTGTGTGGCTTTCTTATTTCCAAGTCATCAAGGCAATGCAAAATCAAGATAACGATGAATCCGAGAACTCTTAGGAGCTGCTTTAAAATGAGAATGAGAAAGTTGTTAGGGAGGTATCTCAGTGGGTAAAGCACTCTCCGTGCAAACATACGGATCTAAGTTCAGATCCCCTGTGCCTATGTAAAGTCCTTGTGTGGCAGGATGCACCTGTAAAGCCACTGTTGGCATGCTGAAAATGCGAGAATTCTCAGAGCTTGCTGACAAGCCAGTTAGCTGGTGGGTAAGCTCTGGCTTTAGGGAGAGACCTTATCTCAAAACATAAGGTGGCAAATAATAAAGAAAGCTACCTGTAGGGAACATTGACATCTTCTTCTCCCACACATAGACTCACACAGCTCTATAGACATGTACACTAACATATATAACACACACACACACACACACACACATACACATGCATGAACATGTGTGTTTGTGTGTGTGAGTGTGTGGGGAGAGAGAGAGAGAGAGAGAGAGAGAGAGAGAGAGAGAGAGAGAGAGAGAGAGAGAGAGAGAGAATATGAAAGGAATCCTTCCTACTTCAGTGCATCCCTCATATCTACCTTGCTGAGTCATTCCAGGGGCCGAGAAGCACTAGTTAATGGCTCTGCATTGTATGTTGTTAATCTGCAGACACTCACAGAGGGTTGACTATTCTGGGATAGGAGTAAACTGGGCTGAATCAGGACCAGGGTTTACCCTGCAGTGAAGCTTTGTTTAAGCCAAAGTCAGGAATCATAGTGTGAGAACAAATAAGGTACGAGAGAAAGAGGCTGGCCTTGATATTGAAGACAAGGTCTTCAGTCAGAAACATAATGCATGTTAGGCCAGAGACTCCCAGGAACCCAACCCCAGAGCTTCCAGATTCTTACTTGTATGTCACCGGGTCCCAAAGACAATGCAATTCCTCTCCATGTGTGGCAGATTCTATCAAAAGCCAAATCAGAATCATCTACAAGTGTCCTGACTGTCAAAGTAATCGGTTTATAATGACAGTTACTAACCACTCAATGACAGTCAATGTCTATTCTGATAAAACACAATTTCCATGCATTTTTTTCCAAAACGGAAGACCTAAGAGTGAAATTCTGTTATAAGTTGTCTCATATGAGCATTTTCTTTCTCCAGCTCTTACTCTAGTCCAGTTACTCCTTGAACGTTTTTTAAAGTGCAGTGCTTACTGTTCATAGTCTACATCATAATTGCTTCATTCGCCAATGGTTACTAACCGTGCCTTTTGTCTCGTTAGAAAGTCTATATCCTCTTTTGTTACATATTGCCTTTGCCTCGACCCACCAGTAAGTACAGTTGCCTTTTCTGGACTCCTCACGGGCATGTGAAAACACCTGTGTCAGTAAAACTCAACCTTAGCTCCCATCCATGAGAGATTGCCACAAGAGAGAATAATCACCTAGTCTACAATTCTCTCCTGATGTCCTCAGACTAGGGAATGTGATCTTTCAGGGGGTGAAGGTTCTCCAGGCCTACCACAGTGTGGTGACGTTGTAGATGAGACCTTTCTTCCTCACAGTCTTCCACAATGTCACTGAAGATTCATTACCCAGACATTCACTGAAAGTCTACTACTTACTGGGATCTGAAGACATTGAATTGAATATCTTCTAGCGTCTCAATGCAAAGAGTGCTAGGTAAAGCCAAAGCTTGCCTTGGTAGTGATGAGCACAGAGATGTGGATATGCTTAGGACTAGTCTGTCTGTGGTAGAGCTTACCTGGGGAGGATTAGTAGGGTGCTGATAGTCTGACTACTGAAATTTTACCGGTTCTCTTCTCCTATTTTTCATATTTTTATGTCTCCTTCTATAGCCTAATCCAAGTATTTACTGAGCTAAGTGGGTTTCTTCTACATGCTCTAAATACTATTGATCTCTCTGGACAATGGACCCAAAGATTTCTTTTCTAGACTACTCAGGTCACCACTAGGAAGGTCTCATTCATTCTCCTTCTACACCCAAGAATGATTTGAATTTCAGCCATCTTCATTTGCTCCATATATTATTAGAGGCAGGATAAGCTGCCTTCCAAGGGTGACTAATTCCCGATACTGCTGTGTACTGGCTTCTCTTTTAGGTACCTGCCTGGCAACTTAAATGTCTCCATTTAATCCTTATATCCTTATATGTCTCCAGGCCTTCTCTTTACTATCATTTTTTGTTGTTGTTTGAAACACACATTTCTTTCAATCTAAATTTATCCCCTCATGTGTTCAGCCATTTTGGAATGATTTAAAGTTTTCTCTTCATCTTACTATGGCAGGTACACAACTCCTAAGAGACTCCAATGATGTCTCTCAAGATCCAAATATTTCAAAGAAAAGTTGAATTGTTGAATTTCCTAAGGTGTCAGGAGTTACCAAATCACTGGATAACTGTTATATAATAAGTAGTATGATAATTACATAACAGCAGTATAAGAAATGTCATATAAATGTATAACCAGTGTGAGACTCTGAACAGAAATAAATTATCCTAGGAGGATACTTATGGTTTCTCTTTCCCATTTTCCTCATCTGCCCAATAAGGATAGTGACATAAGCAAAGCATGAAGATTCGTAAAAATGACAGACATAAATTACCCTGTAGAGTTGCTGACACAGAACAAGTTACCACTACACAAATGTGACTTCCTGCCACTTGGATCTCAGGAACTCAAAGATGACAAAGACTAAGCAAAGTATCTGTTGTCTAAAGCCTCACCTTTGCTTTGGAAATATTTTTAGAAACAGTGATGGTGGGAAAAAAAAACGACCAGTCTGCATATCGATATATAACTGGGGTATATATTTAAATATAATTCATGTTAGAAATATTTGTTTATTATGTAATGTTATATAGATTGTTATCTATATTCACATATGCAGATATCTGTATGCTCAGTGTACTTAAATATCCTTAGTGTATGTATACACAAATTTGTATCACTTATTTTATAATAATCAAACTACTTTACATTAAATTGTTGAAGTAGATTTTTATAGGAGATTCTCCAGTCTATGGAAGACTTTTGTTCAGACAGATGAATGCTATTGTCTGGTTGAAAATATTGCTTTCCCTTCACACAGCACTGTGGCTTGTCAAACCACCAACTTCAAAACAAGTAACTTTTATGTCCTGTGGTGTCATTCAAGGACAACTCTTGCTGTGTTAGTCTGGATGAAGATGATATGTCTCTCCCTACTTCCAGGGACTATAGCACTATTTCTAAAGGACTGCCTTATGCTGTCAATTGAAGAGTTTCATGACTCTGAGACTACACTCTTGCCATGGAGGTAGAGTCTTATCTTCTTTGTCAATATACAAACATGAGAACAACAGACCCACATGGAGAGGTAGCTTAACAACATCTTCAGAAAGCACCCTGGGCTGTAGAGATGACTCAGCGGGTAAAAGCAATGGCAGCTCTTCTAGATGACCTGACTCAATTCCCAGCACCCACATAGCAGTTTTCATCTACCCAGAACTCTACTTCTAGGGGGCTCAACTTTTGAATTCCAGAGGGATTAACATTAAATGGATTCTCTTATAAATCTGAGAAGTGTCTTGAAACTTAATTGTAATGAAAGCTAGGGCGACTCTCACCCTCTGTATTGATACCTAGAATCATGGAAACCACTCTGAGTTAATTTCTATAAAATCAACTCCTTCATTGCATAAGAACTGTTATTAATATAACTGACCAAATATCACCAGAACTATAAAGACAACAAGCTATTCACTTATATTTGTGAAACTATTTAAACAAGCAAACAAACAAACAAACAAAAAAAAAGAGTTGGGGCTTGGTGTTATCATTTTAACCTAATCCTCAGTACTGCAGGGAAGAGTTTCCAGTTTGGTATGTATTTCACAAATGAATGCTCACAAGCAGGGACGCCAGGGATCACTCCATCTAAGACTGTTGCTCCCAGCAAAGTCTGCAGTGGTCAAAGATGTCAGATGCATAACACTTACAAATTCTGAGATGGACCGCAAAATCTCTTTGTAAAAGATTTGTGACAATCCAAAGTGCCATTAGGAATGTTGAGAGCATCTTTTATTTCTAGTTCCCATCAATGGGCAACTTTTGAAACTATGAATCCGAGAGACCTAGCAACGAAGCACGATATGGCATAAAAACCCAAGAGCTACTTTTATCTGCAATGAGAGAACGGATATTTTTTACTTTGCCTCTCTTTTTTTATTTTATTTTTGAGGGGGGTGGTCTCCTGTAGCTAAGGGCAAACTGTGGCTTGCCGTATTACTAAGGATGGCCTGGGCCTCCTGCCTCCACTTCCCAAATGCTGGGATATGGGTGTGATAAAGGCTAGCTCATTGATCCTTTCTAAAAATTAGTGCTAGGTGTGGTACCTAGTGCCTTGCACATACCAAATGTGTCTTTGACCACTGGGCTTCTTATTCTTTATATTTTTCTTTTCTCTGTAAATTCTCATTGATGGATTAATTATGCATGCCAAGACTTTCAAATTATTTGCTACCAATCCTTAAGCCATCTGAAATATGTGCATCTAATCTTTATATCTTGACACCAGATTTTTTCTGTTGTTACTGTTGGTTTATGATTTTTTTTCTGCTAACTTTTCTCCTACTCTCAGTTTAGCTCGATTCCAAATGTTCCTCTTTGTTGTGAAGACAGCATCGTTTTTTTGTTCGGCTTTTGTTTTACTGATTCATTCTTGTGGAGTAATTTTGGCTTTGGGATTCCTTTTCAGAGACAGCCTACAACAGGAACTCTGTCATTCCCATCCCTAGGCCTGGGGATGCTCAAGTTTAAATGTCCACTTAATTGTATTAGTGAGCACTGACAATCTAGAAGAACCTGTCATCTTGGTTACTAATCCCAAGCATTCATGGAAAGGCCTGGGATTCTCCAGTGAATAAAGCAATTTTGGTGAAAGGCAGGTCTTCTCTTCCACTCCTAGCATATCACGCTGATAGGAGAGATTCGAGTATCAATAGGAAGAACGCAATGAAGGCCGATGTGGTTTTATTTTCTTAGCCATGGACTTTCCATTCCCTAGGTATAACATTCACTCCTGTTAGTTAAGCTGGGGAGAGAAATAAGAGGAAACAGAAGACAGCCTTAAAAGCTTCATGGAGTCGGTTCCCAGAGCAATTGGGAGCTCTTCATCACCATTGTCCTGAGCGCGCATGTGCAAGGCAAATTTGAAGGAGCATAAATGTAGCAAGCAGATGCAAGTCATGTCTGGAGAGACAGAAGTATTACCGTGAGCTTTAGAATAGCCATTGCGGGGCAGAGGAGAAAGAGCACAGCCAGTGGTTTCAAGAGCTCCTTACTGCGTTGACAGGAGAGCCAGCTGTTCCTGTGGCCCTCTCAAGAAATGCCAATTTGGTTCATTCATAGCAGACAAACAAAAGGCAGCGGAGCTGAAGTCTGGGAGCGCGCTTTGGGACTAAACGGTTCTTTAAGATCATCAACTATCAAGCAGAAACAGCAGACATCTACCAGCACAGGTTGTGAATAAGAGAGGAAGGATTTAAACATCTGGCTCAGATTTCAACACATGGTGGTTTCCAGCAAATGGGATCTGGGTTGTTATGGCTGTGTTATTGAAGCACAACCCTTGGGCCATGAGCTTCAGATGTACCAGGAATCATCGTTTAGAGAACAGATCCTGGATTCAAGTCTGTCGGAACTGAGAAGTCATATTGCAGTATTTGAGGAGCAGTGGGAATTGCTGTTTCCGTGTTGGTGTACGTTCGTTACAGAACCATTCTCGCTATGGTCTCCATGCTTTATATTTCTCTAGAATCGTCTATACTGTTTATATCCAAAAGTGGGGAGGGGAGGGCTGGATGTTTGGAGACTAAGAATACACAGCATTGGCATCAATGGTCTCTGCAACCCCTGAAAACCAAGGCCAACAACAACAGCAAACCAAAAACCAAAAACCAAAAACCAAACCAAACCGAACCAAAACAAAACAAAAAACAAAAAGAAAAAAAAAAAACGCAAAAAACAAAAAAAACCAAAACCAAAACCAAAACAACAACAACAAAAAACCCAAAAGTGCGGAGGCATTTAGGTAAGTGCGCTCGAACTTAGACAACTGTGGTCCATTCTTTCCTAGCAATCAGGGTTTTAGTCAGCTGGAGGGCAGACTCACAGAAGTACTCCAATCTGTTATCAAATTGCTCTCTATGTGGCTAATCTTAAAAACAGACAGGATACATGAAGGAAAGAAAGAAAGAAAGAAAGAAAGAAAGAAAGAAAGAAAGAAAGAAAGAAAGAAAGAAAGAAAGAAAGAAAGAAAGAAAGAAAGAAGCAAGGGAGGGAGGGAGGGAGGAAGGAAGAAAACCTCAGATGCAGATCCATTCAGTTTGATATCATAGATTCCACAGCCTGTTAAATCCCTCGTGATCTTGTCTAAAGATCAAGCGTCGACAAGAAATTCCAGCAGACAATGAAAGAAAACAAGTGCGCAATCATAAATTAAAATTAAGGAACTTAACTATGATATAAAATCATTTAATCTTGCTGATTTATACTGGCTTTCAGAGGCAATTCTTTACCAACGCTTACGTTTATTGCTCTTTTGACTTTTTTAATTACAGTAAACCCCAAATTCAATTATGCGTTCTACTATATATTCCAGGCAGTAGTATTGTAAATAAAAGCAAGACCAATTAATAATGTGCTTAGCCTAGCAAATGTGAATCAAGTATACAAAAAAGAAAAAGAAAAAGTTGTGTATGTAGCTTGATCAAGGTTCGAAAGCTCTGGAAACAAATCTACCTGGTTAAGCTGGAAAATCTGGAGGTTGAAAGATGACAATTCTTTTTGTTGTTGTTGTTGTTTTTAAAGGAGCACTTTTAAATAGATTACTCCTAACATATTATGGAAATTGCAGTTTTATAAGTTTAGGGGTAATTTAAAAATATGTCTATGTTGGAAAATGCAACTTTCCTATCAGCTGTCAGCACCGTCAACAAGTGGTTTGTTCTGTCCTTTTGTTTTCTTAGGAAAAAAAAATTTTTTTTTTTTTTGGTGGGCTTATCTCCTTTATCCTCTTCGCCTGGCAGATGCTTTCGGGATGATACAGGCTGATCCAGCTGTGTTTTGGGTTCTTTAAACATCTCACACTATTCCTCAAATGTTTGGGGTTTGACAAAACCCCAAGTGCATTTGGCCATGCGCGTTTTTTTCCCTTGACTTTTAAACACATGTGGGTTTTATGGGAAATTTCATCCATGTGTTTTTGATTCCTTTACACTTAACTCATCAAAATGTTGTTGTGTAAGGTCTCTTTGATGTCCAGGGAACTTCGAGCTCTTCCCCCTCCCTCTTTTTTTATGGGATACTTTAATCCTTTTTTTCTTAGAAACAGGAAGTTGCAGGAATGCCAAGAAGAAATGAAGCCCCGCTTCGGCAGGGTGGTGCTTGATGGAACAGTTAAGGCTTTAAAGCCCAATCCGCTTCAGGATTTGACTGGATAACTCACCTGCCCGTTAATTTCTTGTTAAATTTGTTGTTTCTTGGTGGTTTTTGAAGTAATAAAAGGTTATATATATATTTTTCCCTCGGGAGCAAATAAAAGGGGGTAGAAAATTATAAAGTTTTTTAAAATTAATGTGAAATCATCTGATAAGTGAGTTTGTCATTTTAACCTGTTTACTTGTGCCAAATGGAATACTGGAAATTGGGGATAATTACCTCTTGATCTGTTTGTTCCCTAGGAACCTGGGGAAGAACTGGTATGCAAGGGGAAAAAAACCCATTTGAGAGATAGTCTTGAGCTTGGTTCCTCCAAACAGCGGAAGACTAGTGTATAGATTTCTGCATTTCAATGCTTAAGACAGTGATAAGGAAATGTCGTGCATACACACCCACATACAAGCATTGTGTAACGAGGGGTATGCTTTTAGAGAAGCATGTGGTAGAGTTTAAAGCTTGTGAAATAAGCACAGTAATAGTGCCTACGTCTTTGAAGAGTGCTTAACTCTGTGAAATTTAAATTAGTTAATACAGTGACAGGCCCCAAGACATTGACTGACCCGCTGTAGGTTCTTAGCGGGGTGCAATCAAATGTGGGTTGGGAATCAACTCCAGGGATTACCAAGCCCTTGCCCAAGGGCTCTTCTTTCTTTCCTGCCAGCTCCTTGACCACATAGGTTCATTGTCAGTACTGTAGAACTGTGTGCGTGGACATGTCCTGCGCATGGCTCACCTGCATCCACTCGAGAAATGCACTGTATCCTGTGTCTCAGATGAAGCAGTCACTTGCCCAGTCTCACCACATCATGAAGAACAGTTAAGTAGTTTAAGCCAAACTCTCCCGTCGGCATAGGCTAAACTCTCTACGCTACTTCTCAAGACAAAAGTCGTGAGAGTCGGCAAATGTTAACGACCAAAACCAAAGACTAGGATACAAGGGTACCAGTGGCATGGTGAAGGTCATCAGAGGCCAAGACCTTAGCACAAAAACTGCTACTTCTGTGCAAACCATTCATCTACAGCATGAAAGTCGATCCAGAATTATGAAGTTAGAGCGAGCAATGAAGAGTCACGATTATAAACGACAAGTTTCTGGTGACAACTCTTAAGTCAGTCGGAACCTAGTGTATTTGGTACAACCCTTCAGAGTTTCTCTTCCCGCTCCTTCTCTTCTCCTTCCTCTTCCTCCTTCTGAAAGTATAACAAAAAAAACAGAATTCTAGGCCTTTAGGCCCAGGCTTGAGAATGTGGCCTTTGTAAAGGTATGCTAATCATAAAACACATAGCGACATTCCTCCACCCACCCGCTTCCTGGGTTCAAAGAGTGCTCATTCAAAGAAAGTCACCCAGAACCTACAATGCAAATGTTCTATTGTTAGGGGCTCTTAGAAGCTGTCTTGAGAGTTAACACTTACCAGGTATTCCTTGTGACTCTTGTAACTTTACACTTCCTTGTGACTCTTAACTGGTATCTTTGGTATCTTCCAACAATGCCCTCCCCACTTCCTTGAGTTTCGGTTTCTTCCTTTAAATACTCCCTTACCCAGCTACTCGGGGCGCCACGGTCCTCTACCCCTGCGTGGTGTATGACCATGGGCCCGAGAGCGCTCTTGAATAAAAATCCTCTTGCAATTTGCAGCAAGACCCGTTTCTTGTGGGTGATTTTGGGTGTCGCCTCTCCTGAGTCAGAACGTGGGGGAGCCCTCACATTGTGGGTCTTTCACTTCTCCTTCTTTTTCCTCCTTTTCCTCCCATCTTATCTTCCTTTGTCTTCCCCATTCTTCTATGCAGCTTTTTTTTTTTTTAAGATTAGATATTAGAACGTAAGGTAGGGGCCGGAAGAGTTGGACAGACACTCTCATTGGAGAGATCTGGTTATCTCTCTATTCATATTGAGAAGCTGAAGAACTCCATCTTATAAAATATTTTGCTTCACATATTCCCATCATCAATATCAGCGGACTTAATCCAACAATTTTCACTGACAAGAGGTTTGTCTTTCACAGGAGGCTGTCACAATTGTAAGCGCCTCCACCTTACCCAAAATAGGGACGGGAATGGGAGTGGAGTGGGTGGAAACATATTGTATAAAATCACGTATTCTGTTAGCTACTTGATAGAGTAGTGAAACAGAACAAGAAATATAGAAATTTCCTATTTCGAAAGTCACAGCAGAATTGAGATCAATCAGATATGAAGTTAATCACAGGAGCCACTGCAAATGTCCCTCCTCAGACTACAAAATTATTATTTTTGTTCTGCGCTTGGAGAAACAACTTTTGGGCAAAGGGAGGGGTCGGTATTGTGTTCTATTGAGAAAGAGTATATTCTTATATTGCTCTGGGGGGCTATTCTTTGCACAAATCATTAGACAAAATGATAGTCTTATCTTAATTGTAGATTTCATGAACTACAATGGAGGAGAATAATTTACCATAAATTATTGATGACTAATATAGTAGATGGTAGTTTTTCAACCTAGTTTTCACCCTGGCAGCATTATTTGCTATTTATACACTTATTTAAATGACAATGCTAGATAACATTTTCTGAGCCTTTACATATGTCAGATACTATTCTTGGTGAGTTACAAATATCAGCTATCATTAACCCTATACATGTATGTGTAGCATGACTATTGTGATTTTACAAATAGATGAACACAGAGGTTAGCAATTTGTCCAAGTACTCAGCTGATAAGACAAAGGCAGGAATGCACCTGAAAGGGTCACTCATTTGTATTTCTACAGTAAAAATCCAGCTTTACTCTGCCAGACTGGCCTCCACTGAAAAATGATGTTCTCTAGAAAGCTTTTAGGAGCTAAAGTCTGTGTTTGATTCATCCAGGTATCTCCAAGGGTAAGCAAGTGCTTTGCCTACCACTAGTGTACATTCAATCATACTTTCCTTTATCCCAAGTGTGTCAGTGCATTGAGGATATCAGACCAAAAAGAATGTGGTGCTGGAACGTGATAGTCACAGGTTTTAAGAAGTCTTTAAGAGGGTCAACAGACACCATGAGTGTCAGTGATCTATATGGGAACAGGATGACATGTGGGTAACAGTGCTGTAGAAATGAATGCAAACCCTAGCCTGGAGCCCGAACTCAGGTACTGTAATTGTTAGTGTTTCCCATCACACTACCTGCGGAGAGTTTTACTGCAGAGAAGGAAATTACATATCTGGCAAACACACAAACAAATGACACGAAACAACAAACAGTGAAATGGTGGGGCTGGATAAAATGATTGGGCAGTAAAGAGCCCACACTGGGCTCAAAGAAGACCCAAGTTCAGCTCTCAGCAGGCATTTCCGGCAGCTCATGATTCTTATGGACTCCATAGGTGCCTGCATTCACACACATGCCCACGCATGCCCACACGCATGCACACATGCACCCACAAGCACATGCACACACACACACACACACACACACACATACTTTAGAAAGCAATAAAAATGTAAAAATATGAGGCAATGGAAGCAAAATTAAGGCCATATAAAGCTAATCACTGTGCTTATTGACAAAAATGTTTTAGAGGGTGATTTAGCAGTTGGTTTATTTTAATATAGTGTTTTATTTTGCAGACGTTTTAGAATTGCTGGAAAACTTTAAATGTAATATGAGTAGTTTCTCTGTACACTTCACTTATATTTGGCTCATTTGACAAAAATTAAGACCTTCACATTAGTACAATTGCATGAACTGTATACTATAGACTTCGGACTCTGCCAACCTCCCTACTAATATTACTTTCTGTTCCAGGGTATTATGTGGGAGGACACATTATATATTGTCCCCTTTTCTCTAATACATACTTAATTATTACTGTCCTGTGACAGCTTATCTTTTCTCATCTGTCACTTGTTAACTTCTGTAATAAGAAAGAGAGAGTTCTCTACATGTATCAAATCATTTTGGGTTTCTGTATATACATGGTGAGAAGAAAAAAATATTTCACATATATACACAGAACACCATGGTCAGGGCCAAGTCTCTGGAGGTAATACTGGAAGAGACACCCAAACTTAAATGATGCTTGCAAGGGACAGAAAACTACCAGCAAAAAGACTTTCAGGAAGAAGGAGTAGCCAGAAGCACTGAAGCCCCAAGGCAAGGAGGCCAAAGGAAGCTTGATATGAGCAAGAAGATGTGGAGAGCCAACATGTCTTTAGTAAATTAGGTAAAGGGGGTATGATGGGGAGGGAACTGAAGGAGACCCACAGACAGACTAGGAGCTGCATGTCTTGGTGAATGTTCATAAGTTTAATATTTCCTAAAATATTTCCTCTGTGTTACTTCAGAACTCAAATTCTCCAAAATGTAAGGTCTAGGTGGAACCAAACTATGAATACTCATATATTCAGATACGTTTTTTTTCCTGGTTACTGGTACCAATTCACATTTGCTCTTGAGAGATTCCAGGCTAGGAGTATATGGCTGCTTCCTGAGACAATCCCAAAAATGCCTTTCCATGTGAGATTCCATCTGAGCAATACTTTATTATGTGGTTGCCCCATTACTGATGCTCTTAGGTTTTTGGATTCTTTTCTCCATGGATGTTGCCTCCTTACAGTAATTAGCCTCCTCCATTGCTCCATCAAAGTCAGTCAACATGACAATAAGAATGAATGATGTGACTGTCTTCATGGTCTAAGGAAATTTGTAATGCTGTTGTAAGAAGGTCTCCAGAGCAGATTTCCTCAGTCCATTTTCTCTGCTCTTTCTTAAAGGGGCATGCGCGAGGCTGACTGTCTGCAAGCTGTGTAGCTCTGTATGCACGATCTGAGGTGGCTGGACTGTAGTGTCATGTGTATTAGCTAACAGAAAAGAGTGGGAAGTGAGCTACCCACGTTGCTGCTTCTGTAGTAGCTGTCAACTATATAAAGTCAGAGAACTGCAAAAGCAATAAATAGAACATCGGCCACCTTCTTCTATAGATATTTTCAAGTCTTCCGTCATCCACAAAACTAAAGCATATGAATTGTAATGGATTTTTATAAAGCCTTCATAAAATGTTATCTAAACCTTTGGAAACATCTGTGAGGTAGCCCAAAAATCTTATTTTTATTATTTTTGAATGAGTCCAGCTTGGGAGATCTGTGATGAATTCAATCTGGCAGTGTACAGAGTCAATCCAAGGAATAACACTATAGGCTAAGAAAGGACCATCCTGTGGCGGTTTTCCCATTGAGCCTACCCATCTCCAACCTTCAGTGGTGTGAGCCTGTAGGTTTGACCTTGGCTCTGCATCTTCCATTTATCAACTCTCTGACTTTAGATAAGTTACTGAAACCTTCTTAATCTTCCATTTATAGGTCATATAATGGAGGTGATATTTCTACAATCTAGAATAATTGTGAATATTACAACAGAATTTATGTCAAGGCTTAGCATAATGAGTCTTTCATTTTAAGTGATCAATAAACGTTAATGATTAATGTAATCATTAATGTTAATAAGATGAAATAGTTATTGCTCTTGTTATATGTAATGCAATATTTCAAGCATTATATGAGCTCAGAAAAGCCTTGAAAATAGCTACATTTTGGAGAACTGGGCTCTGTCTATGTGAAACTTAATTATCTGCACAATAAGAGCAAAATGAAAAGAAATTAGAAAGAAGGCAAATGATTGTCAAGGAGCCAAGCAGTCAGAGTGGAAGTTCTAGGAAGTAAAAATATCTAATATTTTTAAAAAGGCTTTGGGAGATCTGGAGAGAGAGCTCTGAAGTTAAGAGGGATTTACTAGGGACCGAGCTCCTGTTCCCAGCATCAACATGGAAAACTCACAACTTCTAGATCTGTAACTTTGAATTGAGACACAACCAGAGCCCCTCTGGCCTCCTTACTGCCTGCACGCACACACACACACACACACACACACACACACACACACACACCACACACACACACACACACACACACACACACACACACAGAGAGAGAGAGAGAGAGAGATGCATACACACATGCACATGCATGCACATGTAAAAAGACACACATGCATACACACAATTAAAATAAATACTTTTTAAAATGCTAGGGTAAGTAGGGAGTATTCTATCCTAGTGCTTCAAGACTACACAGGTGTCAAATATACATCAAAGATGGTATCAATAGATACCAATAAGAAAGCTTAGTTAATTGTTAAAGAATAGTTATGGTTAAGGAGAGTGCAGCTTTAATAAGGAAGTAGTTTGGGTCTGGCCCACAATAGCTAACTAGATTAATTAGTGTCGATTATGCACAGTGGCTTCACTGAAACCTGTCTATAAATCAGATTTTTTTTTCTCCCAGGGAGAAGCCTTGTAGTGGGTGGAAATCTTTTTGCTAGCCTTTGATTGCAGCTTTCAACTCAGCTGTTCAGATCCTGTAGAGCGGTTGTGATAGGATTGCTCATCTGCAATGAGCATGTATCAGGATTGTAACACCTTTAGGCCCAGCACCCCTCTAAAACCCTTGTCACTTTCGTTGAATTGCAAATTCCCCTGAGAACCTCCTCTAATGACCCATTTACATTAAAGCTTTTAAATTAGATTTCAATCTTAATTTCACTTGAAATGTTACCCTGGAGTAATCATTCCATTATAAATCATTTTATTTGATTTTTATGGAATTGCTCAATTACAAGAGAAGTATTGAAATAAAGCGAAGCGATATTGAGAAGCGTGGAGAGACAAAAGCGGATTCTGTTTGACTTTGGGAAAATGTTATCAGTCAGTGCAAATCTTAGTCATTTATAAGCTACACAATGTCTTACAGTACTGAACTGTGGGATATTTTGTACTAGAGATAATTGGACTACTGTGACAGTTTGAATGAATATTGAGGTTTTAAACTTGGGCAGGAAGCAGAACTGAACACCAAGATCATTCTAGACTGAGTTAGGATGCTTATTTCTGCTGGACAAATTGCTGACCCTATGAGGCCATTGTTAACGACAGCAAATGCATGTCAGAAACTACTTTTCCCTGCACACCTTTGCTGCACGTATGCACATGCAGTATGTGACTCCATAGGCTAATCCTCACCCCAATGTACATTTTATTCAGCTGTTCTCCACACACCACAAATTTCCTATACACTCAGTGTAAAAACTTCTTCATAATGTCCTTTTAAACTAATTTTATATGGGACTAATACCTTATTTGATTTTGAATATACCACAAGAAAGCTATGTGCTCAAAACACACTCATATCCTTAATCGAGGATATGAGGCTGAGCTGTGCTTCATGGTGAGTTCCAGACTAGTGGTATACTACATGACTTTCGTGATTGTAAGCAGTAGACAGTTCAAAACCAGAGGCCACAAAGAACAGTCCCAGACCCAGATGTTACAATAGAGGGTATACAACTTAAAGGCCAGTGATTTATTATTCTAGTTATGCACAGAGAAAGTATATTATTTACCTTTTGCTATTGTGGTAAAAATATGATGACCAAGAGTAACTTAGGGAAGATTTGACTTCCCTGTATTGTTTCTGAGGGATAGAGCCCATTTTAAGGAAGGTATAGGATGGGAGCAGGAGCAACAAGTTGGCTGATCACATTCCAAACCTACACAAAAAACACAAAGAAAGAGAAAAACAGTAAGTGGGGGTGATCCAATAAACCCTCAAACCCCACCCCCAGTTCTGAACTGCCCCCAGCAAGGCTGCACCTCCTAAAAGTACCATAGCCTCCCCAAACTGCCACCAACTGGCAACCAAATATTCATACATGAGCCTATGTGGAAAATTTATCTTTCAAACCACCACATTTGATCCCTGGCCCCTATAGACTTATGGCTGTCACATAATGCAAAAAATGCTTTCAGTCCAACTTCAAAAGTTCCCATAGTCTTTAGCAGTCTCTGCACTGTTTAAGAGTCTTCTGTTTAAGTCTCCTTTGAGACGAAAGGCAATCTCTTAACTATGACCCTATGTTAAATAAATACATAAAGAAAACTAAGCAGATTTACTTTCTCTAACATATATGTGATGGCACAGAATAAAAATTCCCACTCCAGAAGGAATACATAAGGAGTGGTGAGGAAACACTAAACCAAAGCAAGATCAGAACTTAGGAGGGAAACAGCAGCTCCTATACATGCAGGTCCCATATCTGTCTCAAAGGGCTTCGGTTTCCAAAGGCTTCGGTGGCCTTGCTCTTCTAGCTTTGCTGAATGCAACATATATTCTTTTTTTTTTCCCTTTTGGGATCGTTCCACTCCCTAAGGCAAGCTCCCCTTGGTAGATATCTTATGACTATGGCATCTTCAGCATCTCCATGACAACCCAGGGTTCATAGTCATAGCTTCGACAGCCTCTCAGGTTCCTTGCAGGAACTGTCCTCAGTAGCTCTCCAAAACTATGGAGAAAGAACCCACAATACCTTCATCCCCCCGTATTCTTCTCATCCCCAAAGCCAGTACCATGTAGATGACACTGCCAAGTGCAGCTGATAGTTTGGGATGGCCCTTCATCCCCTTGGATCAGAGTTGCATCAGCGCTTGTACGCTTTTGCTTTCTAGGAAAGGAAACCATCTGGCTCTTCTTGGCCTTCAAAAAATGGCACTTTAGCTCGATAGAGTTTCGTCCCGAAGGTACTTCCTATCCTTCTAATGCATATCAAGAGGGTTCTCTTTTGGGGAAATACTCTCCTAAAAAATGACTGCCTTATTTTCAGCTCATGGCTTGGCTAGAACATCAGGCTTCATTGTGTTCTGTTCTTCTCTAAACTATTCTATTTTTTTTCCTACCCTATGTTTTGTTCGTTTTCTTTGTAGTCATTCATAAGCACCTTCAATAACAACTATACTTCCATCTCAGTTGTTTCTAACTTCCAGGATCCCCTTCCACGAGCCAGGCCTCCACTGTCTGCAGTACTCTCAGCAACTCTGCTTCCTAGGATCCCTATTGGACTGTCCCATTAAGTTCAACTAACTAGCTTTCTCTAGTTGAAACTTCCAATTTCTCCCACATTTCCTGGTAACAAGACTCTGCATCAGTTACTTCTCTCTTGCTGTGATAAAATACCACAATCAGAAGCAACTTATGGAAGAACTTAAAGCAAGGAGGGAGGAAGTGACCGTAACCTAACTTTCGGTGATGCACTTCTCTATCTCCTAAAAGTAACAACCAAAGGATCGCCACGTGAGGGCTAAGTGTTCAAATACATAAGCCCATGGAGGACATTTCCCATTCAAACCACCACAGTAGAAATGACTAACTAGAAATGTCTATTTCTTCTCTTTCTCTGCACTATCAATATTTCACTTTAAAAAACATAGACTTCTTTTAAAAAATTATCAAGAGGTTGATTCGAATTCTATGTAAAGAAATGAAATAATGATTTAAAAAATCAACTAATATCAGCCTTGTCACAAGATGAAGACATTTTACTTTATAATCATTTGTCTCAAGGCCTGGAACCTGGTCAGTTTTCATACATGTATGCACTTACATGTATATTTTCAGCCAGGTGGTGATGGTGCATGCCTTTAATCCCAGCACTTAGTAGGCATAGTCAGACAGGTTTCTATGAGTTCAAAACCATCTTAGTCTACAGATTCCAGAACAAAGGTTACAAACCCTATCTTGGAGGGGGAAAAATGAATATTTTCTATTTGTAAGGAGTGGCCATCTTTTCTCTCTCTTCTGGAAATTTTTAGTATTTAAATTTTAGTTTTCCTGCACTCTAGATAATAAAGCTATGCCCATAAGAAACAAAACAAAACAAAGCAAAACAAAACAAAATTCCTTCATTTTTGCTACTGTGTCAACCATTATTATTATTAATATGTCCTAGAGTCTAACTCTTCTTCTTACTGGAAACTCCGGCTCAGCCTTGTGTCAGCCACCTAGACCTAACAGCAGTCTCTATCTGGGAAATAGAATGGCCACACTGGGAATCAGCCTAGAGATCTATCAGCAGATGAATGGGTAATGAAGATATGATATATTTACACAATGCACAATTACTCAGCTGTTAAAATCAGTGAAATCACAAAATCCTCAGATAAATTAATGGAAGTAGAAGAAAAAAATCTTATCCTGAGTGAGATAACCTGGACACAGAAAGACAAATATTTTAGTGTCTCACTCAGCTATAACCAGAGAGGCTGCTTTGATAGGAGATGGGAACTAAGAATTCCACAACCAGACAATCAGTAGAACGTGAGAGACCTTGGAACAGTGTGGCATCCATCTTCTTGGGGCTTAGAGAACTATGTGGAAGAGGATGAAGAGAGACTCTAAGAGCTGATGGGGATGGAGGACACCAAGAGAGCAAGTTCTTCCAATCACAACAATTCTAACACATACATGAATGCACAAGGTCTGTGGCTACATGCACAGGGTCTGCACAGATCCAAGTCAGATGGGATCGTAGCTCAGGGAGAGAAACTAGACACAAGCTCCCTTCCCTAACACAAAAACCACTGCCAACTGACCAGTGCTTGAACAACAACAAAAAAAATAGTGCTATCCAATGGAGTATTCAAATTAGAGTTAAGACCCAACAGTGATTAAGATGTTTTGTTTTGTCTCATAATGCGTGTGCATTTTTAAACCTTTATTGTGTTTTGCTTCCCTATTATGGTTTCCAATTATGTGTTCTGTGTGTGTGTGTGTGTGTGTGTGTGTGTGTGGTGTCTGCATTTGTGTTTCTTGTGTCCATTGTTTGTCTGTTTACTTTGTTTTATTCTCATTTGTTTTATTGGCCTATTTGCTTTCTAAATATAAAAAGATAAAATAGGTGGAATTGGATGGATAGGGAAAGGGGGGAGAACTGGGAGAACACAAAGAAAGGAAAGCCATGATCTAAATATACTGTCTGGAAAAATTATATATTAAAAATAAAAGAATGTGTTTATTTGAATGATCTCTTAGGATAATGTTGAAGTAATTGGAAAACAGGAGTCTATTCCATACAAACTTTCAAAATTGATGTTTTTCCTTATCTCTTTTCCACCACAATGAATATTATTCTATTTCTAAAAAACATCAAATTCTGAGAGGAATTTATTAAAATGACCCTTTATGATTATGGTATAATGTTCTTCATACATTTCTGACATTTTGCTTCAATTACTTGGCCTAAGTTTTAAGTGAGGACAAATATAGTTGCTGCAGCTCATGAGTTAACCATACCTTTTATTTTTAGGACTGCCCCGGTCTTGATGACTTGCCATGATTATGTTTGTGTGATATATGTTTCATTATAGAAAGGACATCTGTCTTTTGACTTGTATAAAATATTTTAATAATTTATGATTTTTTTCAAAATTTGTGTTTTTCAAAAAGTAATTATTTTGAACAACAAACTGGAGGTTTTTTTGCATTTTAATTCTGACTTGAATATAGCTATTCACCAACTCATCCTCTCCTCCATAATCTATTTAAATTATAAAACTATGTTTTTTCTAATCCTTATTTTGTTTCTTTAGGTTCAATGCACAAATTTTATCCCCAGATTTCTCTTTACTTCTATTCACTGTTGGGCATTATATTTATATCTAAATGGATTCTCTTGTCCTGGTCTGTGGATTTACATGTGATAGATTGCTTTCTCTCTTTCTTTCTTTCTTCCTTTCTTCCTTCCCTCCTTCCTTTCTCTCTCTCTCTCTCTCTCTCTCTCTCTCTCTCTCTCTCTCTCTCTCTCTCTCTCTCTCTCCCTCTTTCTCTCTCTCCCTTCCTCCCTCCCTCTCTCCCTCCCTCCCTCCCTTCCTTCCTTTCTTTCATTTTTTTTTTAAAGGCAGGGTTTCACTATGTAACTCTGGCTGGTCTGAAACTTTCTATATTTCCATGGAACTCATAGAGATCCACCTTCTTCTGCCTTCCAAGTGCTAGAATTAAGTCATGAGCTACGAAAACTCCTCTTTCTAATAGTTTCTTTAATACACATAGGTTATAAGTATCTGGTCCTTTAGATAGAATAGATTTATTTTGTCTTCCCAGTGAACTAATAGTTTTGTTGGGTATAGAAATATTTTTTCCCATTGGGTTTTGAGTTGCTTCCTTGTCTTCTAAAAGTTGACTGTCTCTTAGTTTCTTGAATTGGTTGGGTTGCTTAGCTGTAAGCAATAGATACTCCTCATGAAACAGAAGTAATTTATTAGTCTATATCAATGGACATAGCATCTCAGAGAACTACTCATAGAGATTATGCTACTAACTGAAATCCAAAATGTTCTTCAAGGGCCATCTTACTGTATCCCACTACTATTATCAATACAATAGAGACTCATGCATACATGCTAGCTATTAAACTGGAACTTCTATCACTTCCATTGTGAACTGAATCAGACATGATATCCTGTAGTACTTAGTTCTTAACAGGCTTCTCAATCACTGTTAAGGGTAAGATGGTATATGTTCTTGTGTAAAGGCAGCCCAGTGAAAAGTATATGCTTTCTATCTTTGAGAAATAAGGACTTTATGCAGTCACAAACAATGCCATCCAAAGAAAAATTATTGATGCAGAAGCATGACAGTCACTGAAATTTAAAGTTCATCTTCATTTTATTGGCTTTATTCAGATAGTGCTTTTGTACTTATTTCAGGCTGGTCACCATTATATACCCTAGGATGGCTTTGAACTCAAATGATTACCCTGTCTAAGTTTCCTAAATATTAAAATATTAGACATTGTCCCATCATACCAGTCTTCCCAATTCCATTTCAAAGATAAACTTTACCTGGCCACTGAAATGAAAGTTTACATGATTTCACCTGCCAATTGGTAGTCTGTGCTGTATGGTCTAGAAGATGGTCTAGCTGCCTCCATACACAAAAGCAAAACAA
Organism: Mus musculus; assembly: GCF_000001635.26. Taxonomy (NCBI): domain Eukaryota; kingdom Metazoa; phylum Chordata; class Mammalia; order Rodentia; family Muridae; genus Mus; species Mus musculus. The sequence goes on along the minus strand of NC_000084.6, from coordinate 69,057,125 downwards.
TCCTATTAACTGATAAAAAAAATAGAGACAGGCAACCAGTCCTTCAAAAACAATGACAAATTGGATCCCAGAAGTCCTCAGACCACCATCCTAACCATAAAAGCCATTTCCCATCTTCTCAGTCTACCAACAGTAGCATCTACGCCATGACAAATTGCTGTATATATGCGTTATGTGTATATAATAGAGCCACATTGGAAAAAGTATGAAATAAGAACTGCTTTGCCAGATTCCTAAAAGATGTTCTGTCATGTTTTGACATGAGCAGAAAGCAAATATGGAACTCATAAACTGACACTATATCCAACGTGTCCCCCACGACACATCCCATCCTTTCTCCATTGTGCCTAGACTTTGAAGCAGTTGACTTTTGAGCCACACCCTTGTGGCACAGCAATCCTGAAAGCATTTCTAGAAACTGAGTCTTTTTTAGAGCTCCTCTTTTGAAGTTATTGCCCAACTAATATAAGTCATGTTTCACGCTATAAAATTAGTACCAGAGAATACATGTGTAGCCATTTTGTACTTATTTTCTGTACAGTATGTTACAGAGACATCTTTGAAACTATGATTTTATTATTTTGGCATCAGAAGTTGAACTTTGCCATCTTGTGGGTGAGCTATTTCTGGCACCCTAGGGAGATTTGGCCATTGAAAGATTCTCTTTTTCAAACTTCAGAGGATTTTGTTGTTGTTTTGTTGTGTTATGATTTTGGGTTTCTTTTGTTTGTTTTGTTTTTTGTTTTTTGTTGTATTTTGTTTTACTGATGTCATTTTCATGTTCTGGAAAACAGATTTTGAGAGGAAAGTCTGATGTTAATCATTATGGTGAACTCCTTGGTCTCAAGACAAGAAAGCTATCAGAGCCTTTGACCACCTCTTACAGTAGCTGGCTCTTGAGGATAGGCAGGGCTGAAAGCATTGTGATTCTTCTCTAGGTCTAGGTCTGTGTATTGACCCAAAATTCAAACAGGGAAATGATTTATGTTTAATATTGATCCAAAATTTAAGCAGGTAAATGATTTATGTTTAATTGGGAATTATTACAGCAATCCCAGTCAGCTTTGGCTTTCATGATATTTCTCCTCTTGGTTTTTTTTCCCCCCACTCATTAATACATCCTTAGTTAAGATATTTGAGGTCTGATCATTAAACTTGAAATATTTCTCAATATGAGAGAATAAGACCATCCTGTTGTACTAATCTGTTTCCCCAAGAAAGATAGCTACCATGGCACAGTACAGACCATATATGAATAATTGTAATGATTGTGTGACATTTCCTAGCATATGTGTGATATGATTAACAGTTGGCTAGGCCAACTTTATCAAGGTGTATGAAGATCACATTAGATTCTTTCACTGTCACACCCATAGAGGAAGTTAGCCTTGTGGCACAGTGTCTAGAATATATCACTAGGAAAAGGATTTTCAGCTGGTAACAGATTGCCTCCCTGGGCCCATCTTTTTATTCTTTCAGAGGTAGAATTAGTGGCCTTTTTGCAACTGATATGTTCAGGAGGCTAAAGTCATCAGATACAAGTGCTAAATAAATAAATAAATAAATAAATAAATAATTTCTCTATCACAACTATAAAAAGAGTCATAATGCTCTCTCATCACCAGCTAGAAGGAGTAGTAATTAGCTACCTCTAATCACACAGATGTTGAGATTACTCTCACTGGTCAAGTGGCAAGAAACAAGGAATATAGGTGACTGATGGACCATAGAACACAGCTGCCTTATATGTATTAGCCTGTACATTTAATATCCAAGAAATAGAGTTTATCATTTTTTATAACATAGTTTGATTTTAGTTTGTTGCCAAGAACCTAATGTTTGCATTAAAGACATATGGGTTTATATATTTTTAATTTTTATTGATTCTTCTTTTGATTATGTATTTAATTTTTTTTTTTTTACTTTCCAGTTTTGTCCAATTTAAAAAAAAAATCAGTTCAAGTTCCAAAAGAAAAATGTGATATATGTTCTCAAGGGACATTTTTATGGATTTTTCTGTTGTACTGTTTTCAGTTAGCTTGATGCTGGTCTCAAGGAAGATCCCATGACCTATTTGTAACCTATTGAGGCTATGGTTGCAATTCAGTTGGTATCTTTACCTGGCATGCTTGAAGCCCCGAGTTCATACCTAGGGCAATGGGCCTTACCTTTCCTAAGGCTGTGATCCTCGGATACAGCGCCTCATGTTGTGGTGACCTCCAAGCACAAAGTTATTTTTTGTCACTACTTTATAACTGTAATTTTGCTACTGTTATGAGTTGTAATATAAGTATCTGTGTCTGTCGATGGTCTTAGTAACCCAGTGAAAGGGTCTTTCAAGCTCCAAAGGGGCTGAGACCCACAGGTTGAGGGACACTGCTCTAGAGCCTCTTAAATAGCACCTAATCCCCTGTGGTCACAGTGCACTGAGGTGGACACAAGGGGATCAGAATATTAAGAGCACCTTTAGCTACATAGTGTGTGCCGTGCCAGAACGGGATCCACGAGATACTACAAAACAAACAGAAATTTTCTGAAAAAGACGTCTATAAAATCAATCCATTTCCCTTCCTTGAAAGTTAAACAAATGGTGGTAAGGAAAGTCATCTTGGCCTGGAATTTGAGCTTTGAAGTTTTGGTTTTTTTTTTTCAAATACTAATTCAATTTTCTTAATATCTACAGAACATTGGTGTCATCGTATATTAGTAAACCTTGGTGTTTTGTGAGTATTCAAAGTGGCCTACTAAAACAGAACTCCATAAACAAAGCAGTTTATGAACAGGAGAAAATTATTTCTCACCTTCATGGAACTTGGAAGTCTGAGATCATGGTACCTGCACAGTGAGCTCCAGCGTTGACCTACTTTTGACCAATTACTGTTGTCTGTTTGTCTCCTCACATGGCACAGAACAGAGGGAGCAAGCAGACTCTCATAACCTCAATAATTAATTTATACAGACATAAATTCATCTCATTCATAACAGCTCCAGCCTTACGACCACATCTAATCATGGTTATCTCGCAAAGGTCCCATGTCCTAATACTCTTACGTTGGGATAGGGTAAGACATTTTCACATTTGCATTCACATAGCCTAATAGTTATTTCAAAATGGCACTGTTTAGATAAACTACCTGCTTCAATGAGGTTGTTAGATTTATTGATATCAGGAGCATCATGCTATCCTCTTATTGTCCTCTCCATGCCTGTAGATGCTGGGTTTTGGTTTACAATCATAGTTTACAGTGTGTCCCCATGGATTTTGGACATCCTGTGTGTGGAGCAGGCTGAGTGCGGCTCTCAGGAGGAGATTTTCTTCTGACATAGGACACAAAATCCTGTAGAGTCTGGTCCTCCTGGATGTCTGGGAGCAACTCCCACAAAGTCAGAGTGAGACTGATAGGGAAGTGGTGATGTGTAAGCAAACTCTTTGATCCCTGGAGAGAGCATCCCTTCTCAATGGGGGTAATGGGTGGGAAAGTAAGTACTCATTAAACAGTAGGCAGGCTACTTAGTCTGTAAGAAGAATTAAATGATATTTATACCCTAAAATGAAGCATAGTTGATAGGAGAAGAAAAATGCTAGAACGAGACAGAGGGAAACACATAGATACATATCAACAGAATAGTCTGATATTAAAGTCTTTCAATGACTGCAAATATTACATAAGCAGCTTTCTAGGATTGAAATGATACTTTTTTTCATCACTGTCAAAACTCAGATTTCTATTTATTAGCATGCATAGGCTAGTCCTAAGTTAAAGTTAACTATATATTAAAAAGAAAAACAAACTACAATTAAAAACATTGATGCCTTCCTATGTGCTCAGGTCCAAACCTTCAGGTTGTCCCTAAGAAGGAATCAAGTAGCAAAGATCCTCTCAGGATGCTAAAGAGATGTTTCTTTTCTTTCAGAACAGAGACCAAGAGCCCAGAACCCAGCAGAGAAAACCAAGGGTGTCTATTGAGAGCTGTTCTACTTGCACACATCCTCTCTTATGGGCCTTTCCATTTCCCCAATGATTCAAAGGCTGCTCTCTGAATTAAATTCGTTTCTCTCTAGGGTATAGCACAATTGGTTGGCATACCTGTGGGTTGTGCATCTTCGACGTCTGCTAACTGCATTTTGTACCTGTTGTTACATCTACACTGAGCATGAATATATATTGTTTTTTACTATCCCTGAAAAATATAGTGTGACAACCCACCATGTGGCACTCATTTGTCTCTTTGTCATCGAGGTGGCAGATGACTTGGGGGACACAAAGCTCATCCTAAGCATGGTCCTAGTTGATCTCAAATATCAATGTTCTCATCTAGGGTTCTTTTGGGTGACTCAACAAGCTGGAAGTGTTTGGGGAGTGTGCTCTAAAAGCTACCAATAAACTAAATATATGGCGTGTATTTAAATCCTGGTAAGCGTCATTAGAATCCAAGGAAAACTGTATTTTTGAAATGAGTAATTGCTTCTAAGTTCTTTTCCCTACAACCTTTCCATATCCTCACAGCAGTCTTTATCAGCTATCCTGTAGGCAGCTATGATTCAGACATGGCTAGCTTTCCCCCCAGGATTCACTTGTCAAAGGAGAGGCCTTTACTCTATAGCTTGCATCCTTTATATTGCAAATCCTCTTTGTAGCATTGAAAGAAGACAACACCCCAACCATGGACTTATTTAGAACCTGCTCTGCAGTGTGGAGTTGTTGATCACAGCCCCTTGGCACCTGTGTAAGAGAATCCTAAATCATTCTGTGGTTAGCCAAGGCACTGTCTCAGGCTTACCTTACGCAATGGTGAAATACAGAATTTTATTCTCAGCACACCCAAAGGAGTAGAATAGGATTTGAACAATAAGTGATTATTACTGGAGTGTTTAATACATTGATACATTCATGGGAGGAAACACAATTCCACCTCCTTTTATTGGGTGTAACAAAGCTCAAATTGGCTTTCACAAAGCAAATTTTTCCCTTTTAACTTTTAAACCCATGTGCACTTTAAAGGAAATCCAATCCACATGCCTCTAAGTTATTTGCACTTAATTCATCAAACGTTGTTTGGTAAAAGCTATTTGGTTTCCCAGAAGCCTTAGAACGCTTGTTTATAGGATTTTAAAGCCCCTCTTTCCTTGAAATAGAAAGGCTCATTTTGTTAGGTTTACCCTTCTGCATAAGCCACAGATGACTCAAACTCAAGACCCTGCTTCTTCCTGGGAAGTATATATCTCACCAGTACCACTCCCAGGGTTTCTGTGCTGTCATGCCTGCCATCAACATGGCGCTCTTCATGTCATGGCTGCGGATGCAGGCAAACTCAGTGAATGTCAGGTCTGCTCCATGGTGCAGGTTTACCCATAAATCACATGACCCTTGAAATCTGTCCTCCATTTCTACAGAATTTTCCCCCTATTCTCTCAGCCATATTTTGATTGGTTAATGCTGCGTCAGTTCCTTCTAAAATTCTCATTCTTCCTTTAGATCCTAAAATGAAATAACATAAAAAGGAGGAAATGAAAGCCTAGACCAGAGCATTATTTTCTTTTCTTGTTGCTCTGAAAAAAAAAAATATGAGGTAAAAGCTAATTAAGGAAGGAAGGATGTATTTTGGCTCATTGTTTGAGAGCAAACAGTCCACCATAGTTCTCGTGTCATAGCAGAGAGTGTGTGAGGCAGCTGGTAACATAGCCTCTGTGGTCAGGAAACAGAGAGGTAGATCAAGGTGACAGTGAAGATTAACCACTGTAGCTACAGAGGGAGGATTTTCTCATGACATCCATCAACAACAGCAGCAACAACAGATGCAGCAACAACAGCAACCACAACAACAAACCTTGAAATGACTTAGGAAGAGCAACCATGTGCTACTCCCATCCCGTTCCCAGAATGCAGCACACACCACTGTACATACGTGTACTTGATGAAGAAGCTGGGTGGATGTGTAATCCCCGTGTGTGTGTGTGTGTGTGTGTGTGTGTGTGTGTGTGTGTGTAACAGCCAAAACAGCCTCTGTTCTTTGGCTGCACCCAACTTAGATCAGAGTTCCGTTCACGTGAGTACCAACTTCCTTTGCTATCTCATATAGAGATGGGAAAAAGATGGCCATCAAATGTCACCCAGAAAACTTCTTATTCCTGATTAGGTATTTCTGACCACACACCACAGCTGGATTGATTGAGTTATTTCTCACCTCTCACCATCTTCATTTGTCCTAGTCTCTAACTTTCTTCAACCTTAAAATCGTCCTTAAAATTATAGATTTCAACCAGCTAACAAATTGGCTAAGTAGGTAAGAACTGCTTTTCCTCATCATACTACAACATGGTAGGGGAGAAGCCAAAGGAATGGGAGGGGTCTGAACTGATCATAAATAAAAATCAGTGACCAATATTGTACTAAAAGACAACTTGAGAGCTTGCAGCTCATCTATTCCATCTGTTTTATCTTTTAATTTCTTAGAACAAAACGCCTAGTTCTCCTTCTTGTCTGTCTCCCTGGTATAATCTTTCCTGATTCTCAACCAACACCTTTTTACCTGGCCTATAATCTTCTACTTCAACTCTTAAAATATTTTAACACCTCAAAGAAACAACTTCTAAGCTTTAGTCTCTCTCTCTTTTTCCCTCTCTCCCTCTCCCCATCTCTTCCCCTCCTTCCCCCTCTCTTCTTCCCCACCCCCTTTCTCTGGTCTCATTTAACCGAGACTAGTTTCAAATTCACCATGGAGCTGAGTTTAATCCTGAGGTTTGCACTGCCACATCCACTTTACACGCTATGCAGATTGAACCTAGGGCCCTCTTTATGCTAGATAAGTTCTCTACAGACTGGGTTGTAGCCTGCTCAGCCCCAGGCTGGGTCCCAGCTCCTTTTGTGTGTGCATGAGTATTCATGTATGTGTAAGTGCATGTGTGTAGGAAGAAGGAACAAAGAGAGGGAAGGATGAAAGGAGTGTGGGAGGAGAACATGAAAAAATATGTTTAACTTCCAATACATATAATACTTGATAGAATATTCTTGTATAGCATAGCACTATGTATAATGAATACACACAATGAACATTATAAAAAATAATAAGAAACAGGAAGCAAAAGGGCAGGCTTTTCTAGATTGTGTAGGTTAGAACATTAATCCAGCCTTGGAAAAGATTGTCCCTTTTCTCTCTCTCTCTCTCTCTCTCTCCCTCCCTCTCCCTCCCTCTCTCTCTCTCTCTCTCTCTATAGATATATATATAGATGAAGTGACTGGAGAGATTTTGGTTAATATTTATCTAATTTAAAGAAGAGCCCGAGATAGGCCTGAAATCCCAGGTATATAGGAGGATGAGGCCAGAGAATTACAAGTTCAAGTAGGCTATACTGTAAAGGAATGCAACCAGGAACATTTTGTGAGAGCCTGCTATAGAGAGTAGTGAGAAAATAGCTGGGAATAAAGTTCCATGGCTGTGTGCTCTCCTGATTGGCAAGGCCCCAGGAGTTCAGTCCTTAGTAGTGGAAAAGAAAGAATTCTGGACACCATTTACCTCTTCTCAGGCCTCTATCCCAGCCCAATACAACCATGTGACTAAGCACTGATTAGAAGTACACAGCTCCTCTTACGGTTGACAAGGACTCCCACCACTCCTTGGCCTTGAATGTTGCCTACAAATGAGGCCACCGTAGTCACCTGACATGAAGCATTTGGCAAATGTGTGTTTTTAAGCCAGGAGCATAACTGCATTTTTTTTCTGTATTTGAAAATCTTCAGATCACTTCCTTTGTTGCTGTAGTTAGATGGTTGCTGTAAGGCAGCTCACTGCACAACACCTGAAGTGAGCCCCCGAGAGGGTGTGCGACTCAGCTCCCATTGGCACAACTCCCAAAGCCCGAAAACAACAACAAAATACTGTGCAACTGGAGTTTGAACTATTTTGTTTTTTTATATTAAAAAATGTTTTTCAAACATTATATTATTACATTTTCCACTCCCCCATCCTCCAAGGTCATCCTTACCTCTCTGCTCTCCCAGTTCCAAGTCCTTTCCACATTTCTCTTTAACAAAGACAAACATGCAAGCAAAACCAACACACAGACAGAAAACCGCCACAAAAACACAAAGTAGGAAACCAACCTATACCAATAAAAGACCAATCAAACCAAAGGAGACAAAAAAATTAAATAAATTTGATTTGATTAGTAATGGGCTGCCTGGTCCCCTAACATATGGAGATGCTGGACAATTAATATTGTGATCTACATGATCTAAGTTGTTCATCCATTAAGAATAACAAAAACACTAGTGAGGAATTTCCCCCCATCTCTAACCCTTGCCCTAGTATGCCTTATAACACATAAAAGCTTTTCAGTCTCTCCCTTATTATGTCACAAATGTAGACAGATTCATTCGCGTTCAGGATTTAGCAGCATGCAACCTGATATCACAGGTAAGTTCTATTTGAAATCCCTTTTCAAATGTGCTGCACTTTCTTTTTATCGCCATCATAAAAATCAATAAAAATAATCACCGGGATGGCTTTATCCCAAATGTGTCAGCCATGTGTGCAGTACAAGAGCCTAACATCTCTGGAAAAATCAGGCACAAATATTTTCAGACTGGTCTGTGAAAACCTTGGCACAGTGTCTTCAAAGGATGCATGAACTTGAGAGATAGGAGATTGCTATGTAGAGAAAATCCCGACTTCAAACTATACTGTGGTGTTTTCCCCATTTTATTAAGAGAATCTGGGGCGGAGGGGAGTGGGGGCGAGAAATCTGTAAAAGGCATTCTCCAATCTAGCTTTTCAATTGGCCTCCATTCAACCCCTATGCATGTATTCAGGACAGAAGTGTGTGAATTTACCCTGGGGAAACCCTTGCAATCTCCAGGCTCAAGCGATTGAGATACCTTCTTTAAGAAGGATTCCCAGGACCCTGTAACCCAAAAAACAGACTTTGAATTCCGAAGGCTCCCAAGAGCAGTGAGTCTTTCTTATCTCTTAGCTTTCCTGCCATCATGGAAGGGATGAGACAGTCAATGTACCCTCTTCTCTCACCACAGGATCATGAGTGCTATCCTGAGCCCAGAGGAACATGTAAGTCAAGGACTTACAAGATTGGCAGGATATAAATAGATCATGGGCTCAGCAAATTGTGTATATTATCTGTACTTTTTTCTCCACGAACTAACCTAACTCTGACTCTTTCTCTGAGACTTGCAATCCTGGCTTCTGTTAGATGACCATTACTCCTGTGAATAAGATGATGAACCCTGTAGGACTTTGGACAGAAATAAGAACAGCACCTTCAGTCACACTGTCAGTAGGAACTGGTCTTTGGAAGAACTTACCTAAAACAATTTGATAATAATTTGAAATCTTATCTTCAGGAACCAAAGACTATAAATAGGAACATCTCAAATATCTTTGTGTGCAATAGAAAAGGGAATATCCTAGACAGTAGTATGTATTTGATTGGATATACATTCAGAGGTAACGGTTATGGACATTCCAGAGAACAATTGGTAATTGATGGTGTAGGCATTCTCTTAGTGGGAATGTGGGTACGTGCTACTCACCCAAAAAAGTTGCTTAGCCAGAAGTCAGATAACAGCCAACCTTCTTTTTAAGACCAGGGAAACCTTTAAACAGAAAGAAAGATTTAAAGAATAAAAGCACCAAGAAAATAAAAATGTGTGTCTGCCTCCAATCAAAGCTAGTGACTTTATATACTGAAAATAAGATTTAATATATTATAAAACACTTTTATGTAATTTCTTCCATGCTGAAGTCAGCTCCTTTGAAGGTTAACTCCTATCCAAGAGTGTATTGTTAAACATGCGCGATTGATCCTAACTTTAGAAAGGATTCTACCCGTGCTTTGCCTTAAAGGGACTCTTTTTCTGGAGTCATTCACCTTCTTAGAAGCCCAAGGATGAAAGGCTACCCTCCACAGTGAGCGGCTAGCAGTGAGCATGTCAGGCCGCTGACTTAGAGGGATTAACTGAAGAGGTCCAATAATGGATCACAATTCCTCAAGATTTGCACTGGTGTGCAGGCAGAGCAGGCGCGGCTGCACCACGGTGCCCCGAATCACACATATTTCATATTAGATTGTGTATTTGGATGCCAGCCTCTTCTGCTCAGGTTCCGCAGTCCTTCCCCCACCTTTTTCTCAGACGTGAGAGTTCGGGTTCAAACAGGTGAAGCAGATTCCTTAAGCTAATGCCAAGCTCGGGAAGACCGCCAGGAAAGAGGACTTCCATCTCCACACAGGGCACAAGAAGTTAATGTTGCAGCTCTCGATGGCACTGAATTTCATTAATTAGGTGTTAATATTTCCAGCGTGAATCATTCTAATGAAGTGTTTATTCAATGAGAGGAGGAATGGGGTGGAGCCGCAGCATTTTAGCCATAACTCTGACAGGCTCAGAATTTCTTCTGGTTAATTACTTGAAGGGTGTCCTATGCCGCTGACACGTACAGATGTTCTCTTTACAAGAGGAGCCAGTTCAAGGAAGTAAAACATGTTCCCTTTAGAACTCTTTATTTGCAAAAGGATTTTTAACAGACTTCAAGTTCTGCAGTCTTGAAGCAATGTGTGTGCTTTAACTTTCCTCATCGCTCTGACCTGACAAGCAGAGTGAGCTAAGAGGCATAGAGGAGATAGGAAGTTGGTCCAGGCTATAATCCCAGAGGCCCATTTACCCAGCGTTGCACTTCTTCCAGCTGGTCCCACCTCCTAAAAGGCGCCACAACGTTTTCAAGATAGCATCACCAGCTTGTGGCTACATGTTCAAACATGAAGAACCTTTTATATCTATCTAAGCAGTCACAATGAGTTATATGAATGTTTATGGTGTGATTTGTGTACAAAAATTTGATTTCCACAATTTCCATATTGACTAATTATAGACTGTTATGGTAACACATGTACATAGGTAGACAATATATGTACATATCGATACATACACTTGTTCTAAAGCCTAAACGGAAGCAAAATGAAAGACTAAATAGCAACAGGGAAAACTTTAAGATTTTGAGACTCCATTAGAGTTAGTTCCTTCTCCTTTGTGGGAAAGGGAAGCCCTTCCTAGCCACCAACACGGAGACCAGCTGTCCTGGATGAATCGCATCCTGGGAGAATTCACCTCTCAGATTTTGAAATACACCTACTTGACTGACAAATTTGATACTTCCATCTCCTCTCCCTTCCTTGTTCTGCTGCAGGAAACAATAGAAAGCAGAGCCTGCTCCTTCCCAGGGGGTTCTCACAAGGACACAAAGAAAACAAAGACTAAAAAACACCTATCTGCCTTTTTTTGACTATTTCTCCTAGAAGATGACTTCGGAGCATCTTTCTCCATCACATCTGTCCTTGGGTAGGCATCTCTGGTCTTTCTTGTTTCAGGACAGTATTATTTTAAAGAAGCAGAACTGAAAAGGATGTAATGAGCGTGTTCTGAAGAGCCAGAGTGGGTGATACGTGCGGCTTTTTGTTGCTACAGCCTGTTTTGAGGATTCTTCTCATGTCTTCCACTTTGTGCCTTGTAGTTGGGAACCAACGTCACACGATGCCCAGCCCTCATCTGCCAGAGCTGTTTTCAATGAGCAGCTGTTATGAAACATTTAATTTTAAAGCAATTGTTCTTTTTACATTTGGTATCAATTCAAAGGAAAGCAAGCATCCCAGTGAGTCCGTTTTGTGAATGTTTACACGAACATTACAAGGACGTCATACATGGTTCACATATACGGTTCCTTAACTCACTGAGGGGAACAAGTCTCGGGACATTTGCCCAGGAAAAGACATCCAGTGAAGCAGACACCACTGGACTGTCTCAACACTGTCAACTGAAGTGGAAATTCTGCTAGTGAGAGACTTCTGTTCATGGTGAACTTGACCTGTGCAAAACATGATTTCAAGATGGCTTTTTGGTAGAAACCACTGCTTGTATGTGTTTGCTTATTAGTGGTATTTGAGAACATACTGCCTGCTAGGCAAGATGCAAGCATGTCTAATCATAAAGACTTGAGAATCATTATGCTGTCATTTGTATCAAACAACTTTTTTTGTCACCAAAAAGATGAAAAAAGTCACTAAGAAGACCCAGACTGTGTGTGAATGGGCAGCAAAGGATGTGGTTGGAACCAGCCAGTTGATGCACAGCTGTTGAAACTCATGGAAAGTCCCAGAGAGCTGTTGACCTGTATTGATTACAAGGAGAGATTTCACACTAACTCACTCTCATTCGTCAGCTACCAGAGAGAATTTTAAGGAAAACTGGTTTCTACCATGTCACTTGTCACACTTCATTTATTAATTCTGCCCCTGAACGCCAGTCTGTTTTATAATTCAAAATAGGTTACTAAGTCAGGTCTGAGGATGACATAACGAAGCAGTTCTTATAGTTGGGATAACACCAGCTCCTAAGAAAACCAATCCTTCCTTGTCCCACTTGAGTTAAATAGAAGATATCACTCTTAACACGGGGTACTATACAGCCAGTAGTAAACAGAAACCATCAGTGATTTGCTGCTTTGTATCAAAGAATCTGTTTCCCTTTAACAGTCTTCCTGCTGAGTCATAATAGTGTTTTGGACAGATATTTTCAGCATACCTTAATTCATCCTAGATTATTACATTCTGGTCAACTCTCATCCAAGAGCCTGAAGACCAGTAAAACTTGAGTAATCAGTAAAACACAAAAAAATAATGACAAGTCGGAGTGAAGCATGCATAAAGAGGTCTTCAGTAGTCTCTTTTACAGCGTTTTATGTCTCAATAACAAAGGGTTTTATTATCATGGCGTTTGCTCAAGAAAGCAAACAGAACAGGAAGGCCCTATTCACTTTGATTGAAAGACTGTTTTGTGTCTTAATGGAAGGAAAACACCAAAACCCTGGTCCCTTGCAGAAATTTAGCCACAAACATCAGTCACATAGACACTGTGTGCCTTGCTTAGAAAGAGCTTATCTTTCTTTTGTTCTATTCTTTTTCATAGTTCTTCAAAGAACATTATCTTTGCAATCCTTCCTTCTTTTCTTTCTTCCTGCCTTTGTTCATTTCTTCCTTCCTTCCTTCCTTCCTCCCTTCCTTCCTTCCTTACTTCCTCCCTCCCTCCCTCCCTCCCTCCCTCCCTTCCTTCCTTCCTTCCTTCCCTCCTTCCTTCCTTCCTTCCTTCCTTCCTTCCTTCCTTCCATTTCTTCCTTTCCCAGTTTATATGAGAATTTTCTTCCAGTTGTGAACATCTCGGGAAAGTTAAACTAATTCGGAGATTGAATTTTATGATAATTTTACCTACTAAGGCAAAAACATGTTCTGTCCCTTTTAAGGATGCCTTAATTAGAACTAAGCAAATAAACACACTTGAGGGGGTGTCATCCATTCAGTAGAACTTGGTATACCCCAACATGTATCTCAGTGTATCTTAGCCATTGTTGTCTATATTGAAGAAAGTTATGAACACAGCTTTATTTCTATTTAAATTACCATCATCCTAACAGTCGCTGGCATGTGCTGAAAGCTTACACTATACCAAGCCCATGATATACATCAATTAATAAATCTAACCTCTATAATTCTACAAGGTAGAAACTTATCAAATGTCTATTTTAGTGCTAGGCATACTTAATGTAGTTAAGATTTTTATTCCTGGGTAGTAGAAATCTTTCTGGTCCCGAATTCAAGTCTCTTCATCATTGTACCTTTAGCAGTTCCATGAAGGCATATGTAAAAGACTTTCTCCTATCCCTCTACATAAGTAAGTTTTTGTTCACAAGGTTCTGATTGCTACCTTTAAGAAACAAAGTATATAATGTCATGTGTAAGTTAGCTCAACTACTGTCATTCGAATCTAAATTGAAAAGTGCAAAATATCTTTAACAAACTAGCAGCTAACCATGAACATTTCCTGGGAAATTTGAAGGAAGTTACAACCTATCTTAAATCTCTGATGTGTGGGATGATAATTTCCCAATAAACTCAACCCTGCTACTTCAGAACATTTAAAAAACTTCTAACGATTATTACCAGCGTCTCCGAACAAGACAGGCTGGAGACAGCCAGTCAGAAACCTCAGCTGGGTTACATTGAGTTTTATTTCAAAAAAGGTAACTTAGCAGAAATGGAGAACTATTCATTATTTCCTGTCATTTTTATATCAGAGGGTTTTTTTTTTTTTTGCCATGCATATTGTGCAGTAATTGCAGGAAATTAAATCGGAATTTTGTGACACAGGCATGTTGTGAATATCATAAAAACCACATATGTCCATAAATAGCAAAGAAAGGAAAAGGTGATAAAATTACATTTAGAGAACTTTTACAAGCTTTTAGAAACAATGGGGAAGGGAGTGTTTTAAGGTTCTTTGTTCAGACTAAATTCTGAGCACATCAGTATGTTGGTTGGGTTGGCATTTTTTTTTAAAATAATTTCTCTAGTGTGTTCTTCTCTTAGGGCATTTTAAATGATTTCTTGTGATGAAGAAGACATTTAAAATGCTACATGCAAGGAAGTGACTTGAGAGCAATTCTTACCTGTGCATGGCCAGTGATGGTGACAGAACCAGCTGATGAAGCCATTTCTTGGGACTAACTCAACACAACTTCACCCTGCGGTCTTTATCTTCTGCTTCCTTCTCACTTTCTTGTGATATTTGCTGCTGCTCTCTCTCCTAGCCAGCGATCTTTTAAAAATATTATTATTATACTTATTCCCTTTATATCCCACTCACTGCCACCACCCCCCTTGTCCTCCCTCCCACAATCTCACTCCTCCCCTTCTCCTCTGAGTGAGTGCGAGCCTCCCTGGATATCCCGCTACTCTGGCACATCAAGTCTCTGTGAGCTTAGGCTCATTCTTCCCACTGAGGCCAGACAAGGCAGCCCAGATAGAAGAACATATCCCATGTTCAGGCAACAGCTTTTGGGATAGCCACTGGTCCAGTTGTTCAGGACCCACATGAAGACCAAGCTGCACATTTGCTACATTATGTGCAGTTAAGCCTAGATCCAGCCTTTGTGTGTTTTTTGGTTGGTGGTTCAAACTCCGAGCATCCCAAGGGTCCAGGTTAGTTGACTTTGTTGGTCTTCCTGTAGATTTACTATCTCCTCTGGGGCTGCCATCATTCCTCCTATTCTTTCATAAGAGTCCCCAATCTCCATCCACTGCTTGGTTGAGGGTATCTGTATCTGCCTGAGCCAGCTGCTAGATGGAGCCTCTCAGAAGACAGCCATGCTAGACTCCTGTCTGCAAGCATAACAGAGTATCATTACTAGTGTCAGGGATTGGTGCTTGCCCATGGGATGAGCCTCAAATTTGACCTATTATTGTTTGTCCATTCCCTCAGTCTCTGCTCCATCTCTAGTCCCTGCACTTCTTGTAGATAGGATGAATTTTGAGTTGATAGTTTTGTGGATGGGTTGGTGTCCCTATCTCTCCACTGGGGTCCCTGCTTGTCTATAGGAGGTGGTCTCTTCAGGTTCCATATTCCCAATTCTGTGAGTCACAGTTAAGAGCATCCCCATTGATTCTTGGGCGCCTCTCTTATCCCAGGTCTTTGTCTTTTCCTGGAGATGTTCCCTATCTCCCTATTTCCATCAGTTGTGGATTTCCATTCATTCTCATGGCCATCTGGCCATTCTGGGCTTGAAGTCATTATCCCTATCTCAAACCCAGATCTCACTCTCTGATTTCTCCAGGTCAACAGTGGTTCTCTTCAGATTTAGAAATGCACACACACACACACACACACACACACACACACCCCAAAAACAAACAAACAAAAAACCCCTTCCATAGTCTTATGTGAATGGCAGGAAGTAAATTCACTCTAACATAGCTGACAAAATTATAGACTACTGCCTTTTACCAGATGGAGGCTACCCAGGACTGACACATTTTATAATCTCACAACACTCTGTCAAATATCAAAATTTCGTCCAGACAGCCGGCCACCTTCCTGGTGAGAGCACGGGGGTCTGCCCGGCCTGAGAGGTTTGTGGCACAGGCGCCGGCGGGAGCCTTCTTGGCTCCGGGACTCCGCGGAGGGCAGGCTGCACGGGTGACCGTGTGGAATACAGAGTGCCAGCCGTTTCTAGGACGGGCGAGAGTCGCAGAGCTTCTGGGCGGCGCCATCTTCAGCTCCAGACAGCCGGCCACCTTCCTGGTGAGAGCACGGGGGTCTGCCTGGCCTGAGAGGTTTGTGGCACAGGCGCCGGCGGGAGCCTTCTTGGCTCCGGGACTCCGCGGAGGGCAGACTGCACGGGTGACCGTGTGGAATACAGAGTGCCAGCCGTTTCTGGGACGGGCGAGAGTCGCAGAGCTTCTGGGCGACGCCATCTTCAGCTCCAGACAACCAGCCACCTTCCCGGCAAGAGCCACAGAGCTTCTGAGGCAGCGCCATCCTCAGCTCCAGACGGCCGGCCTCCTTCCGGACAAGAGCCACAGAGCTTCTCAGGCGGCGACATCTTCGACTCCAGACAACTGGCCACCTTCCTGGCCAAAGCAACACAGCTTCTGGGAAAGATCCTGTTTTGGGCCTTCACCTTCAGCCAGGAGGAGGTCCAAACACCAGATAACTGTACACCTTCCCTGAAAGAGGAGAGCTTGCCTACAGAGACTGCTCTGACCACTGAAACTCAGAGAAGAGAGCTTGTCTCCCACGCCTGCTGATAGAGGGTAACAAAATCAACAGAGGAACAATCTCTTAACAAAGACAACTATAACAACTAACTCCAGAGATTGCCAGATGGCGAAAGGTAAACGTAAGAATCCTACTAACAGAAGCCAGGACCACTCACCATCATCAGAACCCAGAACGCCCACTTCGCCCAATCCAGGACACCCTAACACACCTGAAAAGGTAGACCTGGATTTAAAAGCATATCTCATGATGATGGTAGAGGACATAAAGAAGGAATTCAATAACTCACTTAAAGAAATACAGGAGAACACTGCTAAAGAGTTACAAGTCCTTAAAGAAAAACAGGAAAACACAACCAAACAGGTAGAAGTCCTTATAGAAAAACAGGAAAACACATCCAAACAGGTGATGGAAATGAACAAAACCATACTAGACCTAAAAAGGGAAGTAGACACAATAAAGAAAACCCAAAGTGAGGCGACGCTGGAGATAGAAACCCTAGGAAAGAAATCTGGAACCATAGATGCCGAATCCAAGAACACATTAAAGAAATCATCCATCCTGACCAAGTAGGTTTTATTCCAGGGATGCAGGGATGGTTTAAAATACGAAAATCCATCAATGTAATCCATTATATAAACAAACTCAAAGACAAAAACCACATGATCATCTCGTTAGATGCAGAAAAAGCATTTGACAAGATCCAACACCCATTCATGATAAAAGTTTTGGAAAGATCAGGAATTCAAGGCCCATACCTAAACATAATAAAAGCAATCTACAGCAAACCAGTAGCCAACATCAAAGTAAATGGAGAGAAGCTGGAAGCAATCCCACTAAAATCAGGGACTAGACAAGGTTGTCCACTTTCTCCCTACCTTTTCAACATAGTACTTGAAGTATTAGCCAGAGCAATTCGACAACAAAAGGAGATCAAGGGGATACAAATTGGAAAAGAGGAAGTCAAAATATCACTTTTTGCAGATGATATGATAGTATATATAAGTGACCCTAAAAATTCCACCAGAGAACTCCTAAACCTGATAAACAGCTTTGGTGAAGTAGCTGGATATAAAATTAACTCAAACAAGTCAATGGCCTTTCTCTACACAAAGAATAAACAGGCTGAGAAAGAAATTAGGGAAACAACACCCTTCTCAATAGTCACAAATAATATAAAATATCTCGGCGTGACTCTAACTAAGGAAGTAAAAGATCTGTATGATAAAAACTTCAAGTCTCTGAAGAAAGAAATTAAAGAAGATCTCAGAAGATGGAAAGATCTCCCATGCTCATGGATTGGCAGGATCAACATTGTAAAAATGGCTATCTTGCCAAAAGCAATCTACAGATTCAATGCAATCCCCATCAAAATTCCAACTCAATTCTTCAATGAATTAGAAGGAGCAATTTGCAAATTCATCTGGAATAACAAAAAACCTAGGATAGCAAAAACTCTTCTCAAGGATAAAAGAACCTCTGGTGGAATCACCATGCCTGACCTAAAGCTTTACTACAGGGCAATTGTGATAAAAACTGCATGGTACTGGTATAGAGACAGACAAGTAGACCGATGGAATAGAATTGAAGACCCAGAAATGAACCCACACACCTATGGTCACTTGATCTTCGACAAGGGAGCTAAAACCATCCAGTGGAAGAAAGACAGCATTTTCAACAATTGGTGCTGGCACAACTGGTTGTTATCATGTAGAAGAATGCGAATCGATCCATACTTATCTCCTTGTACTAAGGTCAAATCTAAGTGGATCAAGGAACTTCACATAAAACCAGAGACACTGAAACTTATAGAGGAGAAAGTGGGGAAAAGCCTTGAAGATATGGGTACAGGGGAAAAATTCCTGAACAGAACAGCAATGGCTTGCTCTGTAAGATCGAGAATTGACAAATGGGACCTAATGAAACTCCAAAGTTTCTGCAAGGCAAAAGACACCGTCAATAAGACAAAAAGACCACCAACAGATTGGGAAAGGATCTTTACCTATCCTAAATCAGATAGGGGACTAATATCCAACATATATAAAGAACTCAAGAAGGTGGACCTCAGAAAATCAAATAACCCCATTAAAAAATGGGGCTCAGAACTGAACAAAGAATTCTCACCTGAGGAATACCGAATGGCAGAGAAGCACCTGAAAAAATGCTCAACATCCTTAATCATCAGGGAAATGCAAATCAAAACAACCCTGAGATTCCACCTCACACCAGTCAGAATGGCTAAGATCAAAAACTCAGGTGACAGCAGATGCTGGCGTGGATGTGGAGAAAGAGGAACACTCCTCCATTGTTGGTGGGATTGCAGGCTTGTACAACCACTATGGAAATCAGTCTGGCGGTTCCTCAGAAAACTGGATATAGTACTACCGGAGGATCCAGCAATACCTCTCCTGGGCATATATCCAGAAGATGCCCCAACTGGTAAGAAGGACACATGCTCCACTATGTTCATAGCAGCCTTATTTATAATAGCCAGAAGCTGGAAGGAACCCAGATGCCCCTCAACAGAGGAATGGATACAGAAAATGTGGTACATCTACACAATGGAGTACTACTCAGCTATTAAAAAGAATGAATTTATGAAATTCCTAGCCAAATGGATGGACCTGGAGGGCATCATCCTGAGTGAGGTAACACATTCACAAAGGAACTCACACAATATGTACTCACTGATAAGTGGATATTAGCCCAAAACCTAAGATACCCAAGATATAAGATACAATTTCCTAAACACATGAAACTCAAGAAAAATGAAGACTGAAGTGTGAACACTATGCCCCTCCTTAGAAGTGGGAACAAAACACCCTTGGAAGGAGTTACAGAGACAAAGTTTGGAGCTGAGATAAAAGGATGGACCATGTAGACACTAGCATATCCGGGGATCCATCCCATAATCAGCTTCCAAATGCTGACACCATTGCATACACTAGCAAGATTATGCTGAAAGGACCCTGATATAGCTGTCTCTTGTCAGAGTATGCCTGGGCCTAGCAA